>NW_024349802.1:8009708-8377567 GCF_902729225.1 Pteropus medius
TTTATTCTGCATTTTCCAAGATTTTTATTCTTGACCTAAAGTTATGCATTTTAACACCTCTACATTGAAATCCTGTCATTTTATATATTTTATAATTTATATCAATCTATTGAAGACTTGGATACACTTTTTTTAAGTGAACAAAATGGGATTACCTCATTACCCCAGATTGAATTCCATTCTGTTTCACAAATTAACTTTTTCAGTTCTGTCCAGAGCCGAGAGAGCTGGCTTTGGTTCCAGTGTCACGGAGCCTTCCCTGACAAGTTTCTAACCTGGTCTAGTTGCTTCTCTGGAGAATGGTAAAGAGTGGATATGCAAATCCTTAACTGCCCAAACCAAACAGCCTATAAAATCTTTACCTCTAGGAAGCTCTAGGGCAAATGTCAATTTCAGGAAGGCTGACCACAAACCAAAAGCACCCTATTATTTTGTGGAGATAGATTTTATTCGTTAATTTATATTCATTGATTTATTCATTTGTTTAAATGTTGATTGAGGCTCTGTGTCAAGGGTTATGCTGGATCTTGACATGTGAAGTTGACTGTCTCCAGTCTCTTGGGAGACATATCAATGAATAGTGACAGGGCTGTGCAGAGTTCTGAGCCCTGAAGAAACTGTGGCACTGGGCACCATGGGCACAAAACAAGGAACTCTGTGTGAGGGAGGGCCTCCTGAGAGCAGCAGTGCAGCTGCGAGACAGCACACTTGTGCAAGGAGGAGGGCAGACCAGGGGCGGAGCCAGTTGCTAAAACTGTCAGAGGAAATGTCTTCTTTCGAGATCGCAAACTGGTCAGTCTGGCCAGAATGTAGGCTACAGAAGTGAAGGGAGACATAGGAGACTCTAAAACGGGAGAACAATTTTAGATCTGAAGGGCCTTGCCAGCCAGATTAATGAAGGTCCCAGTAGATGAATTGATTTGAGACTTTTACTTCTGTCGTGGCTTATCTCCGCATCAGCATACAAGTATATATCCACATAGTAGATAAAAATAAAATATTAGAACAGCTGGATAATAAAAATCATGAGACTACAATTATGCTGTAATACAATTAAAATAGTTTCATACCAAATTGACCGATTTGATCGTTATTTTCTCTCCCCACCAATGTGTTCCAGCCTTGGAGGAAGGGCACCCCAACTGGCACCCCAAACACTGCAGTTTCCCCCAGACTCGCCTTTGAGTGCAGCTAAAACAAATGTGCTTGTAATTGTCAGAGATATCTTTGTTCTCTCTACAAAGACAAGGTTTTTTCAGCCCTTTGTACTGTCATCTCACTCTATTAGACACTTTCTGTTGGGTGTGGATTTTGCCATGATGGGTTTCTTTAGAGGGCCTTGCTATTGCTTTTTATCTGAAAGAAAGGGCTGCAAGAATTCAATGGATTATTTATTAAACAGCTGGTCCTCCTTTGAGAGACTTTTTTTTTTTCTTTGAGTGTTTAATAATGATTCTCTTCTTGGATGCTTTCTGCATAAAAGAAGTTAAACTACTGAAGAAATGATTTAACCATTTTAAAACTAATACACTTTAGAATTCCGATTGAAGATAAAGTTGTATTTTATTAACAAAGGGCAAATTTCATTTTCACAAAGAGGAAATGTGTTCCTACTGAACAAAACCAATACAATCTGGGAAAATATGACTCAGGTGATCCACAGCCCAAGGTGAAATTAATACTACACTCAGTGTTCTGTTCGTGGAACCCAGGGGCTTTCCTTGCCCTCTGACCCCTCCCACCAAATAAGGAAGACCCAGAGGAAGATATATGTGAAAACAACATCCCTTAAATATGGCTTTGGCCAGATCCTTATGTAAATGAGCAGATATCGGCAAGTTAATTATTTATAATATTAGCTAACATGCATTGAGCACAGCGACTATGCAAAGCATCTTACAGGTGATATTACCTTTTCCTCAAAGAGCTCTCTGGGGCAGGTGTAATGATTTTCCTTATTTTGCAGAGAGTCAGAGGGATTGAGTAATCGCCTAGGTTAAACAGCTGCTAAGTGTTGGCATCTAGATTCTAGTTCATTTTCAAAGCACAGATTTTTGATAATACTATGTGGTCTGATATTTTTATTAGTGATTTTAATAAAACTATAGGAATTCTACCTTTAATTATCAGTTCTAAAAGCCCTGCTAGTGATGTGGTTAAAAATAAAAAGCACAAAGACACTTATTTGATAAAAGACCTGAGTTCCTCCCACTACCACCACTACCACCAACAATGTTAATGGCACCATGAAAACCGTGTGTTAATCATAAACCAACATGAATCACTGAGGTAGAATTACAGATTGAAATAATCATGTGCAGTAATTGTTAGGGCCAGAAATTATACTTACGATTTTATAATATGGCTTTATGATTTTTTTTGTATTTGCTGTAAAATCAGCTCTCTTTCAGGATGTTGGTGCAGAGAATTGTTTCTGTCATTTTACAAGGGATGGAGGAAAACAGTAAGAAATTTAGAGATAAGCCACCTAGAAAATTACAGAGCTTCTTGAGCATTGTAGCTTTTGTCGAAAGGAAAAAAAAATGGAGTCACGTCATTGTATGTTACTCAGCACTAGACACATAAGCTGGTTGTCTCCAGGAAAAGAGTGCTTGTTTTTTTCTTTAGCTGAATCCTTTCAACATCTGAATTATAACGGATAAAGGTTTTAATTATCTGTAGTCAACATCTGGATATCATATTAAAAAAAAGGAGGTACTATTCAGGCAAAGACAGTTTGTAAACATCCTTTCTGCTGTCATTTCTTTTAATCTTTTCATCATCATATATCTATTTTAGGTGTTAAGAATAATTGCAAGACCCTTTCAGCTACAATCTTGTGCTATCTGCTCACTTCTGCATTATTCCACCTGATGATTCACTGTTTATTATTCCACGAACAGAAGCCAGCTTAGGCATGACATTGCTATATATGTATGTTCTTACCTTCATCAAGACTTCTTTGCTGCCCCTTGAAAATGCCAGGCACTTTCCTGCTGCAGGACTCTTGGCTCTTGCTGTTCCCCCTCCCTAGAATGCTCTTAGCCTGGATCCTGGCATCACTCTCTTCTTTATCAACTTCCGGCATCCCATTTCAATTGTAGCCCCAAGCACTCCCTATTTCTCCTTCCCTGACTTGCTTTTCTCCACAGCACTTACATATGTCTGACATATTTTGTTTTACCTATTTATTTGGTTCTTGTCAGCTATCCCTCACCAAATGTAAGCTTCGTGAATGTAAGGAAATTTGTAAGTTTTATTCACCATTCTGTCCCCAGCATTTGAACTATGCCTGGCACATAGTAAATATTCAGTAAAAGTTTATTAAATATATTATAAATATATTTGTATTATGAATAGAATAACCAAGGTAACATATGTACTCATTAGAATGTAATTTCCATGAGAGCAGGGACTGAGTTTTGTTCATCACACTGTCTTCAGTGCTCTGAAGACAGCTTTATCCATAATAGACATTCAGTATACCTGTATGGATTGGGTGGATCAGAGTTCATTTATACCATGATTGGGAATATCGCCAGGTTTTTAAAGGTGAGAAGAAGAGAGGGAAGGAAGAAAGAGAAAGAACAAGAAAGAGAATGACAAGTATTGGTATTTCAGAGCTCACTCCTGTTTCACATTGGTTTTACAGAGATTATATGTAGTTTATTATGTTAAAGCTACAATTTCAAATAAAATTTGCAATTCCCCAAGAACAGAAAATCATATTGTGAATAAATACAGCTTATCATGAGAACTGTATCAACTCCCTTCCTTGTCATCTGACTTTTTTTTTTATCAGTCATTCTGAAGTGAAGGGATGCATTGATAGTCTTGTAAGTCTCGGCTGTACCAATCATATTCTCCTGCCTATATATAGATTGGATTCATATGTAATCCAACAACCATTTACTCAGCAGAGAGAATAAGAATGATTACTCTGGCCAAGTTTATTCTTTGTGAACTCAGGGATAAAACAGACACTTTAGCTTTACCATGTATTAACCATCATCTACCTGGGCAGGTGCAGGGAAGGGGCAAAATACAAGATGAATTTTAATGATAAACAGGACACTGACATTGAAGTGCCTGATTATTACAAAAATGGGAAAGCTTCAAAGTTATTCTCTCTGCTGGTCGGGAACCAGAGCTAAACAGAGAGAGGAAAATTGCCTTTGATTGAGTATGTGGCCAGCAGCCACTGGCATGCTCCAGAAGCAGAAATAGACATTATAAGATACAGAGGATCACTGTTTGACCCAGAGTTATCTTTAAATATATTAAAGCACATTTCTTAACACGGAGAAATATTAACAACACTAAAATTTTAGAATTCTGAACTAAGTTGCTTACATATTTAAATAATCAAAAGTATTCAGGTATATGACAATACAAGGTAGAAAACATAATACCTGAAGAGGATAGCTAAATAAAGAATGAGGATAAATTATAGTGGCAAAATATTAAGCTTAGCAGCAAATAATTAGTTGGAAGAAGGGATCTTGCTTAGTCCAGGAAAAATGGACAATCAGATTCATTCAAGACCTCAGATAAGGTCTCTATAGGGGTCTGATTGTGAAAATCATCACTAGCTCCCAGCCCGTTTTTAAGGGGAGAGTCTACTTCCTGACTCCTTGACAGGAGCCTTGGGCATATGATTTTTTTGCCTAATGAAATGTAAGTGGAAATAACATATGACATTTCCTAGCAAAAGCTTTACGAGCCATCATGAGATTCTGCTATGTCTCTTTTCCCTCTACCATGACATTAGGATGTTTCTGATTGGGACTAATCTTTAGCCCAGGTCTCCAAATGAAAAGAACATATAGTATAGTATATTCATAGCCAGTTCAGAGAGACATAAATGTGAGTTGGTGAATCAATCTTTGTTTTTGCAAGCCACTAATGTTGGAGTCTTTGGTTCCTACTGCACAACTTAGCCCAAGCTGACTGATATTGTCTCTATATCTGTGAAGGGTATTGAGAAAATGGTCCGATCTCCTGAGAGGACATTCTTACCCTAGAATTACAGATTCCTCAAATGATGCTTATACAAACCCAAATCTGGGAACCGTTGGGCAAGATGTTTACCTATGATTGAAGTGCAAGAGCAGAGAGACAGTGAACAAGAAATTAGAAAACTTACTTTTGGAGTCTTGAGTTGGGGTCCTGGCTTTGCCAGTCGTTGGCTTTGGAATCCTGAGACAGTCACTTTAGTTCCAGAACTCAAATTTCTCATGGCTTCCATGATTTTGATGACAGCCATCCCCTCTATCTATAAAGGCTGTTGTGATAAAATAACTCAAATATGCTTTGTTAACTGAAAAACACTTTGCATATGAAGATGTTGAGGTCTTGTCAAGATGTGGGGTAGAAGTGAGAAAGGCTTTTTTTCTAGTGACATTGGGAACCCCCAAGACCATGTATTGAATTAAAATGAAAATCAGCAGCACAGCATTGGAAAGCAGACACAACCTAGTCGATGCTAATTTTATTTTGCTCTTTTAATAACCAGTAAGAAAAATGAATTAGGGATTATTCATGTCTAAGAGATGACTTAATGTCTAGAACCCATCAGGTTTAAGCTGCATAACTGAGAAGACAGACACACCTCTGTTATTTCAATTGAGAATCCCAGATACTCGGAGAAACCAAGAAGGGAGAACCTGCCAAGTTGTTCTTAGACAGCTCAGTAAAGGATGAATAAAAGCTCCTCCAGGGTCCTCCCCGTCCCTGCTAAGATAGGGCTCATCAGGTGCTAGGCATTGTGCTAAGCACCTTAGCCGAAGCTTCTCAATAACCTCAGGAGACAGATATTTTTAGCCCATTTTTATAGGTGAAGAAACGGAAGCTTAGTGAGGTAGAGATGTTTGTCTAAAGTGTCCTCTCATAAAGGACAGGACTAGATTTTGAACCAACTTTTTGCCTGACTCCAGAGTTTTTGCTCTCAATCATTGTGATGTTCTTTATATAAAGCAAATAGAGTTATTGTGGGTGAAAAGATGAAAATACAACAAACATATATTCCTTTTACAACCAGAAAAAATGAAAGTGATATTCGATACCATTGAAACTCATCAAACGGCAAGGCATTCTACCTAGCTAGAATAAACTAGCAACTATAGTACAAAAATTTGTAAAAAGCCAGTAACTTTTATATGTGCTGTCCTCTTACCCTACATTAAAAAAATAATAAATGCACGGCTGTTGCATAGGTGTCTTTAGATGTGAGTTGAAGAAGTAAAAAGGAATAGCCTTCAAGATTTTTTATGTCAGAGGAATCTAGACACAGCTCCAATGATGAAGGAAAAGGAAAACCCAATGGAGTCAACTCTTTTTCCTGCAATTATAACCCATTTAAAATGGGCATCCTGTGTCTTCTTAAAATGCTTTCCTTGATTTGCTATAACTCAAAATGATTCTTAAGGAAGGCATGCCAAGGAAAGTATGCTTTTATAATCAGGAGAATAAAAATACTCACATTTATATTTTAAAATTGCAGCGTGCTGAATTATGGTTACATACTTAAATGTCTAATTATGTAATATTCTTTACCTAATACAGGGAAAGGAGCTGCTCAAGCAATTAAAAAAATCCTCATGTGCTAACATAATTAAGTATGAATTTCCTTTACATGATCTAATAATGCACCTTAGTTTTTGGAGCAACCTCTCTCCATCAAAGCTCTTATGGCTCTAAATCTTTAAAATCCATATAAAACAAAGTTTATATGCAATACAGGCTACCAAGTGGAAAAAGTTATATTATCAGAACAAATGAAGTACATAAAGAGAAGTAATAAGGCCAAGTAAGAGCTTTACAGACTTTAAAATGAATCCAAACCATTAATGAATGGTGACAGTTTGAGTTCTTGAAATTACTTAAGAAGTCATTAAACCATCTTATTAGTCATTTTCTCAGTCATACTTCAAAACATATAGAAAATTGCCTTCCTTTCATTTTTCTCTCTTTCTCCCTTACCTTCCTTACCTCTTCCCTTTTCCTTTCCTTCCCTCCCTTTTTTTGGTTCTTCCTTCTTCCTTTTATTTTTGTTAACAAAGGAGAAGAAGCATGATTTTTTTTGGAAAGTATTACAGCAAAGGTAAATTAAGACTATATAAATAAGTAGTTCTTTTCTCAGACTACACAAGTAAAAAAATCTGAGCTTCCACTGTTTTTTGTGTTTTTTTTAAACAACAGAGTTGTCATTCACTGAATCATAATTTTTTGAGGACCTACTGTGTGCTGAGCTATAGATGTTTTCCCTGCATATCAAAACCAGGAGGGCAGTAGAGGTGCAGAACAGGAAGAAAGTCTTTCGGGTTGGTAAACTCTGACTTCAGCACTTCTGTCCCAGGGCCTCCCTCAAGGTCAAGGTACCTGAGGGTTCCCCTCCTTTTTGTTTCATTCAGGTTTAGTTCTAATACCTCTGCAAGTTGACATTCGTTGTCTGAACTTTCCACCCTGAATACTGCTGGAAATCCGTAACTCAGCCATTTGTCTTCTCTGGGTGATACCTGGTCAGTCAAGCACTCCTAGATAAAATTATACCATCTGGCAAGTTGGTTCCATTATAAATTTATAGTCTCAGCTTCAACTAAGCCTTCAATGTGGAACTATCTTGGCTCGTACAGTTCTGGTATCTGTAGTAGATATCTAAATTTTCTTCTATGCCCTTCAACCTCTTAGCAGATGACCTCGTAAGGAGAAAATAGAAAGCAAAGGAGAGAGATCTTGTCCCACCCCCTTATATCAGCAAGCCTCTTTGCCTTCCTCCTCTCAGCTCCACTTATACTCTGGATTCTTTTTCTTCTACCTTCTTGGGAAATATATGCTATTAATTATGCATGCTCCCCTTGTCCCATCAGTGCGATCAGTCTTCTTGGCAGCAATTAAACATTTTCTGCTTTCTTATATATTAAAACGACCGTCCCTGAACACTCCTCCAACCTCACTATACTTCCTCTAGTTTACTACAGTGCCAAATAAGGGACAGTGATTTTGTTGAGATAGCCAATGCAAGCTTGATTTTGAGGAAAATGCTTGTCTTTTAGCCTTAATAACTTCTGTGAAGAATTATACATCATGCTCTGAGACTGACATAAGATGTTTACTAATATTTACTGAAACAACCTTTCTTATAACCATAATTAACAGGCTCAACAAATTAAATAATTAAAGGCTGCTAGAAGTTGACCTTCATGCCAGACATATCTTTCTTCATTTCTCCTCAAAAGCACATGTTTGAATGGAAGTTATTTGTTTGCCTATAGGGCAAAGGTAAGGGTCTCAGCTAAAGAATGCATAAGAAATCCCAGTGTTACAGTGCATGGTCCGTGGCCAGCTTGCACTCAAAAGATCTGAAAAATAGAATTTTTACAGTCTAATTTTCAGTGGATTAGTGAAATCATGCTTTGTTCCTCTATGCTGGACTGTGTTAAAAGCCTATATCTAACTTCATTAAAATTGTTCTAGAGAGGACAAATAAATATGGGAAGAAAAATAAATCTGAGCACCAAAACAAAACTGCTTCTGATAGTTTGGGAGGAGCATTGGATGCTTTCTGATATTCACTTTGTGTATTAATGTATCCCATGGCTCCGCCTCACTTAGGAAGGTGTGGCTTTCAACTGCAGAAAGCCCAGGCCCTAGAGCTCAGTTGCCCAAGCCCTCACCCAGCCCCTCTCCAGCATACCTGCAGCTGGGAGCTGGTGCACATGGCAAAGATGGATGTTTATAATTCGAGGCTGAGCTCCCATTGCACATAGGAGAATCGGCTTTTTTTCTCAGCTGTCAATATCAAAGGCAGAATAAATGGCTTCATAACACTTTTACTATTGCTAATAGTAGTAATAAATCTGAATTTTATACTGACCTCTGCCCCAAAGTACTTCATAAGCATAAAGAGAAATACAAACTTCCCACAAAGATTATACAGTCAAGAGCCATTTCCTGTGAAATGAAAGGCACTTGCTGTTTAACAACCTATGGATACATTAGATGACAATTTAAGGCAGGATTATCCAATCGTAACCAAAGGCAGAATTGATTTAAGCAGAATGCAATTACCTCAAAGGCTCCCGATCTCCGCTGTATATCCCATGCGAAGGGACATTAAGAGGAGTCCACCAGTTGTTGCACAACTCTATAAGTGGGTTCCATCCTGAGTCTTTGTAGGAGAGCAGAGCAGGTGGTACGAAACTCTGCATGAGAAAGCTCTTTGCTTGACCTCAGGGCACAGGCTGCCTGGGTGAACCAAGGAGCAGTGGCGTCATTACTAAGAAATGCTCTTGCCAAAATGGTTGAATTTCTCTCCTGTGGCATCGAGACTCACCTTGTGAATTTTTCTTTTTGTTTTTTGTCTTATTTAGCTGTTCAGTCTATTTAGATTATAGAAGGAAAAAGAAGGAGTAGGAAGACCAGGAATAACCTCTAATAATTCTATTGTTTAATCGTTGAGCCAGTATGATTGAATATTTATATTTATGTGTAATAATATCTCAATTTAGACTTCCTCAAACACCACTGAGGTAGGTATTATTATTATCCCTATGGGTAAGGAAAGTGAGCTTCATAAGAGATTAAGTAATTTTGCCCTTGTCAAGTAGGTAGAAGGTGGCAGAGCTGGACTTGGATTTTACAATGCTAGGGATTGTCTGGCCCTTGCTTACTTATTTGAGCTTATTTCATACCACTTTTCCACCACCTTTCTGTGTTCTACTCCTACGGGGCATCCTTTCAGTTTACTGTCCTTTACCGTAGGGACTTTGCAAAAATGTGCATTTCTCTTTCTCTGAAACAACCTTCCTCCCTCTTTACCTTTTTTACTCTTTCCCATCACTCTTCTCAGCTAAGGCAGCACTTTTTCAGAGAAGCATTCCCTGAGGACTTTAGCAACACTCTGTTTACTTCCTTCAAAGATCTTGTCTTCTTTGGTAAAAACACATTTACTTATGTCATAATTTGATTAATGTCTGTCTCCCCCGTGGTCTAAGTCCCTTGAGAGCAGGGACCATGGCTATTTTCACTGACTGCTGCTTCCCAAGAGCACAAGACATGAATTAGGGACATAGTATATATTTATTAAATCGGTCGCTCCAAGTATCCTTCATTTTACAGCTAACCAAATACCTCCTGCTCTGGTAAGTTGAAAGGGAGGACTGGCCATTTAGGTCACAAAGTTTTGGGCCCAGAAAGGAAGAGCAGAAGCATTGGTTAAACCATATCGATATTCTTCTGTTCCATAAAAACCATAGTTAGCTGGATGCTCCTGGCAGCCCATAAATACAAGATAGGCACCATTGCACTTAGGTCTTGAAAGATAAGCTTCTTGGGCCATTATTAAAAGAATTCGATTATGTCAAATTTCCTTAGGAAACTATTGGACAAATTAAATTACTTTATTAAATAAATTGAAAAAGGGGCGAGACACTGGGAAATTCTTAAGCAAAAAGTACCACCCCCAATTTTTTACTTCAGAGGGGTCTCCCAAAGGAAAAGACCAGAGAGGTCTCCCAAAGAGAACCACAACAGGGACTTCACATGATACTTAACTTCCTCTTTTATCTACCCTGTCAGAATATCAACATGCCCCTCCAGTATCTTCAATTGCAATTCTTAGACCTGAAGAATAAAAATACAGCTATTGTTGTGTGGCTGTACAAAATATTTTCAGATTTGAATATATAAAACTAACCTTAAAATACCTTTAAAGCATCTTAGAGAATTCCTCTTAGATGGTATGTCTCTCTGAGGCACAATACCTATTTGAGCAGTAGGCTTTACTGATCAGAAAAGGTGCATCTATATCTACAGCTTTTCTAAAGCACTAAGATGTTGTTTGAAATAAGCAGCAGTGACTTAGGCAGCAATAGCAATGGACAGGAATTTGTCAGTCAGGAACTGCCTTACAATTTTTGAATTTAGATAAAAGAAAATCTTTACAAATATGACTACTTGATGGCTTCCTGGTGGTAAATACAAAATATTTTATCTTTCTAGCTTTTCAGATTTGGTTTTGTCAGTTGTAAAATGAAGGTCATTAAGTTGCAGTTCACACATTTCTTGAGCATCTACCACATGCAGAGCCCTTTGCTGGGGCTTCTCAACTGTGAGATCATCAATAGCAATCCAGACCCAGCGAGGCAGCAGCCACAGGAAAGAGGCGCCTTTCCAGGGACGACTTTAGCTCACATAGATCCTTAACATGACTAAAGACTTTTTTATAAACATGAAGACTGATGGGTTCAGGCCATGGTTTGCTGACTGAGGTCAAAGCTAGGGACCAATGGTTTCCATTGCCTCATTTGTTGTTAAGCACGTGGCTCTTCTCCAACCAGTTGGAGTGATGGCAGACTGTTTATTACATATGCTTAATGGAACAGGAAATTAACACAATGGAAAAATACGTATTGCTGCCCAACTTCTGAGAGTACTTCATTTACATCTAAATATAGACGGGAAATAGGTTATTATTTTATAACACTTTTAATTACTTGAGCAATACATGTTTACTGTAGAAAAAAACACAGATAAGCAGAAAGAAGAAATTAAAAGAAGTCATTATCCACACTTAAAGATACCGCTCATTAACTTTTTGATCTATTATCCTTTCAGATTTGTTTCTATGTTTAGATTGGATCATACTGTTCATGTTTTACAATATGATTTTTCTTTGTTTTAGTAACACATAATTAAAAAGTTCCTCTGTCAATAAGTATATTTTTATAACATTTGAAATGACTACATAGTTAGTTATGATGTTTTGTCTACCCCTGTTCATTTAATTGAATCCTGTGTTGGTAAACATTTATGATATTTCCAATTTTTAGATAAGTTACATTGCCTTAACATTATTAAAATTAGTTTTTATGTGTTATTTCCTAAGTAAAAATTGCTTAAAGTTTAGTTGCTTTGTCAAAGGGTTTGTATTTTTATGTATTTTGATACATCTTGTCAAATTGTCTTTTAAGAAAGTTATAACAACTTATAACATTACATGAGTGCTCGTTTTCCCTACATTCTTAGCATTTTTAAGCATTATTACTTGAAAAATCTTTACCGGTTCTAATAGGTAAAAACTAGCATCTCATAGTTTAAATTAAATTTCTTTGGTTACTGGCAAGTTTCAGCAATGTTTTATATTTATTGTCTGTTTTTACTTTTTTGTTTATAAATTGCTTATTTGTGTCTTTTTCTCATTATTCTATTGATGTGTTTACCTTTCTGTTATTGAAGTCATCATTTTTTGGGATATCAATAACAATATGGTTTTCTATGTACTATTTGTTAGTAGCCAAGTTAGAGTTAAAAGGGAAACCGTGTGAGTCAACCTTCCAAGACTCATGGTTGATAAACACTGAAGATGTTTGTATTAATACTTGGATTTTAATAACTGCCATTTATTAAGCAAAGTTTGCAAATAATTCTCCATAGCTTACTATCCCAGAAAATTTCTGTGCCTTCCCATCTATTTTTCAATAGTCATAACAGAAAAATGGATGAGAAGCATAGATCTTTCTTCTCTCATAAAAGGTTTTTGCTTCAAGCTGAATGGGGGATGCTATCAGCACTTCTCCCACATCCCTTTAGGTCCCCTTATCTTTTTTATGCACACTAGTTCCTAGTGCATTTTCACTCCCAAAGAGCCAGCACCTGCATCTCTTAGTGGAAGGGCTGCCCTCTTGCTCACTTTCCCTGCAGGCACCTGTAGATACAAGCCTGTGAGCATTCCTTTACCAGTAACTGGGGGAGCAGACCCCCTGTTTCCTGAGAAGGACAAGTCTGAGATATGACCTGTCCCGTCTTTGAAGTGCCCGTGTGGCATTGAGCCAAAGCAGCCCTTCACGTGATATTGTTTGATTATACACCCTAGCCTAAGCTCTTTCTTTCTCAGTTCCCACTTCCCTGAGAACATTTACTATTAAGTCACTTTCACACAAGTGCTTATTGCTGGATATGCTTTTGGAGAATGCCCCCTAAGGCACATATATCAACATTTAGAACTTAAAGTAATATGTCAGGGAAGGTCCCATCATATTGTGACCTCTAATGGCTAATCATAGCTACAATAATTAGCATTTTATGAAATTTAACTACAAATCTAGCATTATGCTAAATGCTTTCTCATGTGATATCTCATCTAATCTACATATTATAGGGTATCTCTTTTTTTCCCAAATGAGAAAACTAAGCTTAATTTGTTTATGTTCACACAGATTCCCAGTAGCCAAAAATTTTCATAGCCGAGTCTGGCAGACTCCAGAGCCCGAGCTCTATAACCATAATGCTACTCTGCCTCAGAGGAGGCTTAGTGAGCTGTGTGGCAGGGTCAGAAATTGTTCTCAGGATCCCTCGGCATTCTTGGGCATAGTCTAAGGTGCATGCACACTGGCCAGCGAAGGCATTGTGTGACTTTACTGGATTATCCTCACATCTGCACAGGTTGCCTTTAAAGACCACCCTTATTTTCAGCTGAACACAGTTTTATGGGAGAAAGAAAACATGATAAAACTTTCCATTGGGCAGAAAGTCAGGCTAGAGACATATTTGGATCATCAGAGATTTTTTTTTCCCAGTTAGTGGCTTAAGTCTTCTCATAAAGTAGTATGTCTATAGCATATGAACATGGCATGTAAATAATTGTAAATTATCTCTATAACTTTAGTGACATGATGCTTTCATTATGACTTTAGCCTACAGACCCAGACCCCCCCCAAAACCCTGAGATTTTAAAGATTTCTGCACATTCCAACTATTTTTAAAATCTTTTAAAATTTTTAAATGTAGTTGGCATGCAATATTCTATTAATTATATTAGTTTCAGGTGTATAATATAATGATTCGACATTTTTAGACCTTACAATGTGATTATCCCACTAATTCTAGTAATGATTTGTCACTGTGCAAATTTATTGCAATGCTATTGTCTGTATTCCCCTTCACCTTTTTTAGCCATTTCCCTACTCCTCCCTTTTGTTAGCCATTCCTTTGGTCTCTGTTTCTGTATCTGTTTTTTGTTTGTTTGTTTGTTTTACTTATTTTTTTTTAGATTCTACATATAAGTGAAACTGTATAGTATTTATCTCTCTGTCTGACATATTTTGCTTAAGCATAATACCCTCTAGGTCCATCCATCTTGTCACAAATGACAAGATTTTATTCTTTTTTATTTCTGTGTAAATATTCCATTGTGTATAAACACACACACACACACACACACACACGCATATATATATCACATCTTTATCAGTTTATCTATCGATGGACACCTAGGTTGCTTCCATATCTTGGCTATTATAAATAATGCTGAATGAACACAGGGGTCCATTAGTGTTTTTGAATTAGTGTTTTCATTTTCTTCAGACAAATACCCAGAAATGGAATTGCTGAGTCATATGATAGTTCTATTTTTAGTTTTTTGAGGACTCTCCATGCTATTTTTCATAGTGGCTGCACCAGTCAGAATAGTTATAAAAAAGTCAGCAAATGACACATGTTGGCAAGAATGTAAAAAAAAAGGGACCCCTTGAGTACAGTTGGTGGGACTGCAAATTGATGCAGCCACTGTGGAAAACAGTATGGAGATTCCAACTACTTTCTTGATAGCTAACTCAGCCTCTTTATTTAGAAACTCTTACTTGTAGGTCCCAGACATGGGAAGAAACAACAACAAGATGCCCAGTTAAATTTGAATTTATAAGCAGTGAGTCATTTTTCAGTATAAGGATGTCCTATGCCATTTCTCTCCATGCAATATTTGGGACATACTTAAAAAACTGTTTGTTGTTTATCTGAAATTCAAATTTAAATGGGTGTCCTGTATTTTATCTGGCAACCCAAACCCCACCCCCTTAGCAATACTCCTGTATTGCAGTCTACTCATAGATTCTCACTGCTATGCTCATGTGCTAAAAAGTGTCCTTGCTCAAGACAGGTGGCTTAGTCACCACAGAGAACCTCTTACTGGGTCCCACGCTTCCAAATTGCCATCTATAAACTAGTCTCCATCCAGCTGTCTGAATGATTGTTCCAAAACAAAATATACCATCCCCCTCTTTGAAACTCTTTATTGGATTTCTGTCACATGTAGAATATAATCTAAAGGGCTATCCCTATGATCTATAAATCTTTACACACTGAGCCCTCCTTACCTTACCTACCTCTTATCTTGTCCCTCTCCCCAAACAAGGGAGCAATTCCAGATTTAGTCTTAGCCTTGCCTGATCCCCTGTGGGATGAGGCAAGAGACTCCTCCCTCTATTGAGCTGGGCTTTCATCCTCTTGCAACAGTGTGTCATTGGCTAAGGTTTACTCCAGGGACATGTTATCTGCTCTTAGTATCTGGGTGAATCAGCTCCAATAACCAACCAATAGTTCTCTGATGAAGGTTTCCGAAAGGTTTGAGCCATTAGGAGCAAATGGTACAGAAGCTGAGAAACGTGTCCACAGAACCAGTAGGGAATCTGAGGAGATTTGGGCGATTCCAGCAGTATCCAGCAGGATTCCAGAGGCACACTGGCAGAGGAGTTTGGCCTCCTTCATTGTGAAAATGTCCCCAACTGTTGGCAGCAGGCTGTGGGGTAGTTAGAGCTCCTGGGAAGGTCAAACAATAAGAATGGGACACTCCAGCCTTACCCAGAGTGGAGAAAAGCCAGTAAGCATCTGGTTGGTTTGATTGTGAGACAGAATGAGCTGCTCTCTGGCTGGATTTCTTTGAGAACAACAGCAGAATTGAGGTCTGTCCTCTTGGAGCTCAGTATTTTCAAACAGGCAGTTGGCAGTATAGAGTGAAGAGGCAGAGTGTTAGCAGGGCTTCAGGTGAGCAGATCTTTAAGCAAGAAGCAGCAGAAAGTAATGTCCTCAAATGTCTGGAAGTGGTGATTGAGGAAATTTGAAGAGCATTTATTATTTTACAATGAGATAAGCCACATGTAAGTGTCTAATAGAAATATCTACATGCTCTAAGGAAATTGTACTACAGCCCTAATGCAGGTCTAATCTTAAAAATTGGAGGAATGTATTTATATCACCTATCAGAATGTAATAGCCAGACGGGATGAAGCACACTAAAGTATCCTTCAAGTATTCGTTTGAAAACACACCACTATGTTTTGTGATCACTGCTTTATAATTGCTATAATCTTTCCGTTTAATGCTGTCATGAAAAACTCTAATAAATTATGACTTAGTCATAATTGATAGGACATGAATAGCATCTTAGGCTATGCACCAAGTCCCACTAATTTATTAGCCCATTTATTTGAAATAGATTGAAATTAAAGATCTTCTCTGAATGCTAGTTAAGTAGCTTTGGGCAGAATTCTGACCACTGTTCAAATGAAGAAATCCTTCTGAGGCTGAACTCGAATTTGAGAGATGTTTGAAAACTCTCCTCTGCTCCATCCCCTTTCAGAGACATGAGGACCTGGGAACACCCAGTAGTGCTCCCATCATCCAGAATGTGTACTTTGTATCCTCGACTGCACCCAAGTAACTTTTACTCGGGCTACCCTAATTTTAAACAATTAAGGCATTTCAAGGTAGAACATCCTTTGGAATGACATTTTCAGAATTGAATAGACTTTTTTTTTTTTTTTAATCCTCTCAATCAAAAGGAACTAAAAGTGTAAGCCACTCTCTTAAGAAATCAATATTCTAAATTGTTTTCTTAATCAGAAATTTTGGTTCTTTATCAGATATTGCTATGTTTGAAGACCCAGTATAAAAAAATAACTTGGTTTATGACAATTAAATGACTTCAAATGCCTATTACAGATGTCTATTACAAAATATTTGGGTTGTTTCTACTTTTTGGCTATAATGAATAATGTTGCTATGAACATTTCTGTACCCATTTTTGTGTGGACATATGTTTTCACTTATCTTGGTTATGTACCTAAGGAGAGAAATTTCTGGGTAATATGATTTAAGCTTTGAGGAATTTCCAGGCTGTTTTCCAAAATGGCTGTACTATTCTACATTCCCACCAGAAATGTGTAAGAATTCTAATTCCTCCAAATTCTTCCCAACATTTGTCATTATCTGTTTTTTTTTTTTTGATATAGCCATATTAGTGAATGTGAAGTGGTACCTCACTGTGATTTTGATTTGCATTTCCCCACTGGCTGATGGTGTTGAGCATCATTTCATGTACTGATTATTTGTATATCTGCTTGGGCAAAGTGTTTAGATTGGTTACCCATTTTGAAATCGGGTTATTTGTTTATATTGAGCTATAAGAGTTCTTGATTTCTCCCCCATTCTGTGGGTTGTATTTTCATTTGCTGATGGTGTCTTTGAAGAATAAAAGTTCTTTGTTTCTATGAAGTCCAGTTTATCTATTTTTTTTCCTTTTGTTGTTTGTGCTTTTGATGTCCTGTCTAAAAAGCTTTGCCTAACCAAATGTTACAAAGATTTACTAATATATTTTCTTCTAAGACTTCTAGTTTTATACTAAGGTCTCTCATCCTATTTTGAATTCCTTTTTGTATGTGATGTGAGGAAGTAGTTCAGCATCATTTTTTCGCATATGTATATCCACTTGTTCAGCACCAGTTGTTAAAAGACTGTCTCTTCCCTGTTGAATTATCTTCGCAACCTTGCCAAAATCAATTAACCATAAATGTTAGGGTTTATTTCTAGACCTATAATTCTATTCCATTGTCTGCATGTTTATATCAATAAGGATCTACATTGTTATATCAATTTGATTACTATAAGCTGGTTTTAAACTAGGGAAATGTGAGTTCTCCAGATTGTTTTTTTCGAAATTGTAGGCTTTTGATGTCACGTGCATTTCCCAGTGAATTTTAGGATATGTTCATTAATGTCAGCAAAAATGCCAGCTGAGATTTTGATAAGAATTACAGTGAATCTGAAAATAAATTTGGGGAGTATTGCCATCTTAGTGATACTAAATTTTCCAATCCATGATCATTGGATGTCTTTTATTTAGGCCTTCTTAATTTATTTCAACAATGTTTTGTAGTTTTCAGTTTACACTTCATTTGCTAATTTATTCCTAAATATTTTATTCTTTTTGACGGTATTATAAATGGAATTGTTTTTATAATTTCACTTTTGCAGTGTTCATTGCTTATGTGGAGAAAGGCTATTGATTTTTGTATATTGATCTTGCATCTTGCCACTTTGCCAAACTTGTTTATTACTTATAATAGTGTGTGTGTTTTTGTGTATTTCTTAGGATTTTCTATCTTGAAGATCATATTTTCTTGAATAGAGTGAGTTTTACTTCTTCCTTTGCAATTAGGAAATGTTTTGTTCCTTTTTCTTGCCTAGGTACCCTGGGTAGAACTTCCAGTATCATGTTAAATAGAAATGACGAGAGCAGACATAGAAATCTTTTATTTCTGACCTCAGTTGAAAAGCATTCATTTATCATTAACTATGATGTTAGCTGCAGTTATTTGTAGATGCCCATTATTAGGTTCAGGTAGTTTCCTTAAATTTTTAGTTTTCTGAGAGTTTTTTTTTTTTAAATAATAAAAGGGTGTTTGATTTTGTCAAATGTGTTTTCTGCCTTTATTGATATGACCATGTAGTTTTTGTTCTTTTATTAATATGGTGTATTATATTGATTGATTTTTGGATGTTAAGCCGACTGTGATGGTTGATTTTATGCATCAGCTTGATTGGGCTAAAGGATGTCCAGTGAGGTGATAAAACATCATTTCTGGCATTTCTGTGGTCTGTCTCTGGAAGAGAACAGCATTTAAGTAGGTAGACTGAGCAAAGATCATCTTCATCAGTGCAACTGGGCATCATCCAATCTGTTGAGGGACCGAATAGAACAAAAAGGTGGGGAAAGGGTGAGTTTGCTCTCTTTGCTTGAGCTGGGACATCTGTCTTTTCCTGCCCTTGGACGTAGGTGCTCATAGTTTTTGTGCCTTAGGAACGAGACTGGGACTTAAACCTTTGGCCCCCAATTCTTGGGCCTTTGGACTCAGACTTATACCATTGGCTACCCTGGTTCTTAGCCTTCAGACTCAGACCGAATTACACCACCAGCTTTCCTAGTTCTCCTGCTTGCAGACAGCAGGTCATAGTACTTCTAGGCCACCATAATCACATCAATCAATTCCTATAATAAATACTCCCATATATATCTACATATACTCTATTGCTCTGTTTTTCTGGATAATTCTGGAAATTAACCAAAGACTTGGAACACTACAGTGAAAGCCTGTTTAAGAAAAATGGCTGACTGTCAGTAAGAACAGCAAGCTTTATGGAGTTTTACCTTGTACTTTTCCATTCCCCTCTCCTGATATCTACAGTAACCTTGAAAACCAGCAGCTTAGCAGCCACTGGAGAAAGCAAAGTGGGTCTGGAGCTCGCCGGAAAGCCCCATCTCCAGAGACTGTCATTGTTTGAGCTATCTGGCAGCTCCTTGGGAAGTCCCCCATCACAGCATTTGTCTTTATTTGACCTGACTCAGAGTTTGTTCAGTAGGAAAAGCCCTATCCCCAAGGTGTTATTGCCATTCCTGAGGTGCTTCTTTAAAAGTAATTACTTTTAAAAATATTTATATAGGAAAATTAAGAGTTATTTATAATAGTGATCAACTAGGAACAACCTAAATGTTTGTTTTAATGAGAATACTATATCCATAGCATTTAGAACGAGCGTGTGTTTATAGTTGTGTACCAAGTTAACTAATCATAGATAATAACTTAATAACTCTACATATATCTATAAAAGTGTCAGATAGGCCTATCCCCAAATATTAAAATTTGCTCTTTGAGAAGAGTTGGATTATGGATGATTTGTTTGTTTGTTAAATTTTAAAATATGTGTCTGTACATTATCTAAATTTTCTGCATTAAGCATGTATTTCTGCAGTTCAAATGTGATTAATATATCTCAGATAAAGTTACTTCCTAATTAAAAGAATACATTCTCTCATGCCATCATTATTTTAAATTGAATGAATATAAATTCACCAGCTATCTGTAATCCATATAAACCCTAACGTTTATTGTTACTTTGGAAACCTCGGTCAGAAAGAAGGAAAAATAAAAAGATATTGCCTTTTGACTATTAGGTAGAGCATGTTACTTTCTTAATTTTTTTCTTAATTTTCTATTTAATTGAGTTCTAGAGACACTAATACCAATTCCCAGAACTACTTTGGCTTTTAGAATCTGCACAGATCCCAGGGAATGTATAATTTCTCCATTGCTTAGCAACCATTCCATTATTTTCAGGACCTTGTTAAATGAATGAATGCATTTTGATGACAAGACAGCTTTATTCATGCCACACTCTGGGCCACCATGTAGTAATAAGAGATAACGAAATGAAATATTGCAGAGATCATGTCCCTAGTCACTTCTGCTCACAGAAACCCTCTGAAGGGCTGGGTAGGAAAAGAAACTTTTTATGCAAACAGATTTTAAAAGCTAATAGAAAAGCATATTGATTCTGAAATAATTATATTGTATACACACATTTACATTTTCTCTTTATATGTTATTGGATGACTTTCCATGAATAAAATAGAAGTAGAAATGCTATGCGAATGACAATCTTTCACAATTTAAAAACTCCTAAAATGGCTTTGGTTTTCCTTACACTGATGCATGTTATAGTCAGACCTGCATTGGAATATAACTGATGGATGATCAAGGTTCCCAGTTTAAACTAGCTCAAACATTTGGCGAGGAAAGATTGGAGATTGCAATAACACATCCTACAAAACCAGTTCCTTTGTAAGAAGCAAGTACTCTGTGTTAATACCCTTTATTTTTATTTTTTATGTTTTTATTATTATTAATTTATTTTTTATGTGACATTGATTAACGAAATCCAATAATTTTCATCTATACACTTTAACAGTAAGGCATATATATATTTAGACTGTGTGTTTACCTCCTGTAGTTACATTTCTTTCTGTCACCATATATTTGACCCCCTTTACCCCGTCTACCGCCCCTCTCCCCCACACCCTACCTTCTCGTAACCACTAGTCTATAGTCCATGTCCATGAGTCTCTGTTTGTTTGTCCTGTTCATCTGTTGCTTTTAGGTTTATATTCCACATATAAGCGATATATGTGATTTTCAACTTTTTCTCTCTGGCTTATTTTGCTTAGCATGATTATCTCGAGGTCCATCCATGTTGTCTCAAATGGCAGTATTTCATTTCTTCTTATGGCTGAATAATATTCCATTGTATATATGTACCACAGCTTCTTTATCCAGTCATCTATTGTAGGACACTTTGGTAGCTTCCATGTCCTAGCCACTGTGAATAATGCTGCTAGGAACATCAGTGTGCAAATATCTTTTCGGATATGGGGTTTCAAGTCTTTGGGGTAAATACCCAGTAGAGGGATTGCTGGATCATATGGTAGATCCATTCTTAGTTTTTTGAGGAACTTCCATACTGTTTTCCATAGTGGCTGTACCAATTGGCAGTCTCACCAGCAATGTATGAAGGTTCCTTTTTCTCCACATCCTCTCGAATATTTGTTATTACTTGTCCTGCTGATTATAGCTATTCTAACAGGTGTGAGATGGTATCTCATTGTGGTTTTGATTTGCATTTCCCTAATAGTTAGGGATGTTGAGCATCTTTTCAAATATTTGTATGTCCTCTAGGGAGAAGTGTCATTCATTTTTTGATTGAATCATTTGGTTTTTGTTGTTATTGAGTTGTATGAGTTTTTTGTATATTTTGGATAATAGGCCCTTATTGGAGGCATTGCTTGCAAATATATTTTCCCATTCAGATGGCTGTCTCTTTACATTGTTGACAATTTCTTTTGCTGAGCAGAAGCTTTTTAGTTTGATGTAGTCCCATTCATTTATTTTAGCTTTTACTTCCCTTGTCTTTGAAGTCAAATTCATAAAATCCTCAAATTCAAAAAGTCCAAGGTTTAGTTCCTGTGTTTTCTTCTTTGCATTTTATTGTTTCAAATCTTATATTCAGGTCCTTAATCCATTTTGAGTTACCCTTTAAATGGAAATCACAATTCTAAACAATTATGGCTTAACGTATTTACATTTTGGTTTTGACTCTCAGAACGCTCAGAGCAAAATTTTGGTGCTTAAATTCCAGTAATAATTTTACCCTCAGGTCCTGACAAGCTTTATATTTTCTAACACATCTCTAAGGAAACACACACATACACACAAACACACACACACACACGCACATGCCCACACACACGTGCACATATATGCCCACACACGCATTATGAATGACATTGACAACAAACTGAGTCTAAAATGTACTGTTATAGTATTATGTTACCTAAAACGTATATGATTAAGTAATGAAAACTTTGAGAATGAAATATATTCGTAGGCTTCAAGTCCAGGAGCAGAGGCAAGACTTTATCGTCTCTTTGCTTAGTCCCTTCTCTTCAGCCCAGGGAACCTTTCAGACTTGTCTATGGTAGAACCAATACTGAGAATCAACATTTCTACTTTCAGTTCATGTTCTTCAACTCATTGCCTCCCTTTTCCTGCCAGAAACTTTTAAGTTTAGGGTTAAATCTTTTGCCGTAAAAATCTAAATACAGTTGACCCTTGAACAGTGCAAAGGTTAGAGGCACTGACAACCCACCCATAAACTGTGCAGTAGTAATTCTGCATGTAACTTTTGATTCCCCAAAAACTTGACTATAGTTGTCCCTCGGTATCTACGGAGGATTGATTCCAAGACTCATTGTGGGTACCAGGTTCCACAGATGCTCAAGTCCCTCATATAAAATAGCATAGAATAATGCATACAGTTGGCCTCTGCATCTGTGGATTCCCAACCACAGATTGAAAATACAGTTTTTGATCTGTGATTGGTTTACTTGCAGATGTGAAACCCGGGGTTATAGAGGGCCAACTGTATAATCATTGAAAAAAATCTGTGTAAAAGTGGACCCATCCATTTCAAACCCATACTGTTCAAGGGTCGACTGTAATACAAAAGCATGTGGGGTAAAAATTCACCCACTTTGTTTCCCCACACATGAAAATTTTGTGTATGTGTATAGTCTAGCTTTTGGTACTTAAGAAAATAACCAAAATATGCTTTGAGTGGGTGACTCAATTCAGTTCAACAATTAAAGTCCATACCTTGTGTCTGCAAGTATCACCATTTGGGAGCTGAGGCAAGGTAGAGAGTGGGAGTATGTAGTCATATGTGCGACAGCTCTTGTCTTCAATGAGCTTATAGGCTGTTTTGAGAGGTAAAGCACAGACAAGATCACAAATAATGTTAAGATGTACAGTTTGAGAAGATATTATGTAATTCAGACAAGTATAAGTCTATTATTGAATGCTTAATGAAGGAAGTAGAATTTTAGATGGGTCTCGAAAGATGGGTAAGATTTAGAGAAGCCAAAAGTTTAATTTTAATTTGTGCACTACATTTTTCCTAACAGGACCAAAATGTGGCTTATAATAAGACAAATTACTTAACTTCTCTGTGCATTACTTAGTTTTCTCCTTAGTGAAATGAGGTAATAAAAATAGAACCATCTTTGTAGAGTTACGGTAAAGATTAAATGAAATTCTATATCTAAATAGCTTAGAACAATTGCCTGGACGACAGTATCGGTGTTTACTTCTCTTACACAGAATGAAGTGAACAGGGCCCCATGTAGTTTTGCAAAAGTTTCACTCATTCCTGTTCTTTGCCATGGAGAACAGTGAAGTGAGGTTTAGTTTGACGGGCATGTGCATGGGGAGGTGAATGCTTACAGAGGAAGAGAGTGCAAATAGCTGCTTCTTAGAATGTGAGACAAGGTTTCTTACCGCCACTTACTTTTCTCTGTTGTTGAACTTGGAAATCAATAAAATCTTCAATGTGTCCTGAATTATTTTAGTTTAAAAGCCAAGCCCTTTAGAATGGAGAGTTTAGGATCATCTCAACTGCGTATCTTGAAATGCTGCCTACTTAGGCATTTAAAACCCACAGAAGCTGGGCTCCAACCTACTGTGTGCTCTGGCCTGAAGTACCTGAGCAGGCCATCCATTGGGACTGGACTCAGTCTCTTCTCCCATCCCATCTCCATCCCTGGCTCTGTCCAAGTATCTTTCTTAGTATCATGGTTGTCCATGTTTCTAGTTCTGACAAACATTTATTCAGATGTGTTAATAAAAACAATAAGCCTTGATGTTACCATTTGCCTATTACAAAAACATCCTTGAGTCAAAGGTTACTCAAAAAGCTCATGATTACTTCTGTAAGAGCAGACCAGATCAGTTCTTTCTTAGAGAAATAACACGTGAGTGCAGTCACCTTTACTGTGAACAAGGAAACATTTCTGTAACAAGAAAAACATTAATGATAAAATTGGGGACCTTCATATCAGCAAAGAGGGTAGAAGTGACTCTAGAGGTAGCAGGTTCTTTCAATTAAAATCTACTTTAAATGGGGTGATCACCAAGATGTTTTAACCTGAATTTAAAAGCAAAGGTAGCATTTTTTTTGCCTTTTCCTCCCTTAAAATTGTTTTTAAGTAATTTCTATTATATATTATACATATATAGAAAATGCATAAAACATACATATTTGGGAAAAGTTTTCAATTAGCAGTAATCATGCCTTGGATAAACCTCATTGGTTATGATACGGCCACTGTGCAAAGCTAAAACATGCGTGCATGGTTTAACAAATTATTATAAAGCAAGCCATGCGTAACTACCTTCTTAAGCCAGCACCCCACAGCACCCAGAAGCCTCTCCCAGCCTCTACTTTTTTTCTTTCTTTTCTTAAAATTAAGTTTCTTGGGGTAACATTGGTTAATACAATTATATAATTTTCAGGTGTACATTATAATTTAACATCTGTGTATTCTATTGTATGTTCACCACCCAAAGTCCAGTTTCCTTCAGCTACCATATATTTGATCCCCTTTACCCACTTCACCCTTCCCCTACCCCCCTATTTATTTTCTGAATTTTATGGTAATCACTTAACTTGCTTTACTTCATAATTTTATCCCCTGAGTATGAATCTTTGTACACTATAGTTTAGTTCTGTTTGTGTTTGAAGTTTAAATAAGTCAAATCATACAACATGTGTTCTGTGTGTCTGCCTTCCTAAGCACAGTATTTATCCATGTTGTTGTGTGTGACTGGGTTCATTACTTTTTATTTATGTATGGCATTCCAATTTTTTGGTGTGAATATACCCAAAATATATATCCATACTTTTGTTGATAGACTTTTGGGTTATTTGCAGTTTAGGGCTATTTAGATAATGCTGCTGTGAACATTCTTGTACCTTTCCTTTGGTGCACATGTGCACACATCTTTATTAGGCATAGACCCAGGAGTAGAATTGCTGGGTCACAGAATATGCAAATCTTCAACTTTAGTAAACAACGCCAATAGTGTTCTAATGCAGTTGTCCCAGTTTATACTCTCACCAACAGTGTATGACAGTTTTCCTCTTAACTTTTAGAAGAGGAAAAAAAGTTTTTCAGGATGTTAAAATATGTTTAACTATGTGAAATTTATACATTTGGCTATTGCAGAAACAGGGTGAGTTTCATGGACTAAATTCCTATAGATGGTATGAGTGGCGGGCTCAGTAAGTGCTCTTGCTCTGGACTCTGACAAACCTGAGTTCAAATCTTGGCTTTGCCATTTATTTGCTATGTTATATTCAAGGCATTTAACATTTTAAATTCTGTTTTCTTATCTGTAAAAAGAACGAGTGAAAATAGTATGTAATTCATACGATTTTTTAATTGATTTAATGAGATAACATAGTTAAGGTGCCAAGTACATTGTTCAGCACATAGAAAACCTGAAGATAATGGTTGCTGCTGCTGCTGCTACTACTAATACTGCTATTTGCATTCAGGATTTCCTTTATAACCATAGCAGTGAGAAAACAGAAAGTTAGACTTGACCATCTATATCTTTATATTTTCCAATTATGTCTAACCTAAGGAAATAGTCTCAGAAAGGGAGAATCAAGATGTTTATAAGCCAGGACTCAGTTTTGCTTAAGTGGCATCAGCCATGTAAGCAGACATTCATCAAGAGATGACTTCCCAGGTCACCCTGATAGTTCTACATTTCTTGGCACCTCAGAGATAAAATAGTTGGAACCCTAAGCCCTTTACCACCTGGCCATGGAGCTCCAGTGCTCTGCTGCCCTCATTCCTGGCACAGCCAGCCAGCAGAAATCTCCTGATTTCTGAGACTATAGCTATGAGAGCATCATGGCCACCACATCCCGTTGGGCCTCTGTTCACCACTGCTCTGGGATGCAGCTGCAGGATCTGTTCCCATAGGATAGTAGTAGATGACCGCCAGCAATGCTGGAAATAGGAGTCACAGAAGCCAGGATGCAGGGTGGAAATTATTGTAAAATATCCTACAGAGAGTGAGCGGGAAGGCTGCCAGTGTAATTCTGCACCAAACTTGACTGACCCCACAGCAGCTTCTCTCCAGCATCTGCATGTTTTTGTCCACTCTTCTAAGAAGATTCCTAACAGGCATCAGGAAGATTTCTTGTTCTAGAATCAGAACTCTAAAAGTCCTCTACGTGGAAGACACATTGCAGTTCTATGGTGCAGGGTCTAGAACTCCTAAAGGTATGAGGGATGTGACACCACTAAGGGTCAGGCTCAGAAGTGGGGCAGGTTTTTTGTCTGAAGGGAGGTGTCCAGCCCTGGTCTTGATGGGGAAGGAGGAGGTACAGGATGGATTATGGGGTTTGACTTTCAGACTTGATTTGGAAAAACTACTTATTCAATGAAGTCATTGCCATTTTAGAGTCAAGCTTTCCCACTCCTGATTCCTTTGTTTTAGGGCAGTGACATTTTAGGAAAGACTTAGAAGTCTGCTGGATAGGGAACTTGAGTCTGGGTTAGCCAAAAATCTGAATCAGAGCATGCACGCGTGCACATACGTTCAATGACTCAAAATAGGCTAAATAGGGTCTTGTATTAGAGAACTTGGTCTAATAATCTTGGAATCACTCTAGACTACTTGATCTCTTCATGCCACATACCAGATTTCTCCACTCTAGTCAATTCTTTTCTTTGAAATGTACCCCTCCTAAGTTTTTCCTTTTTCTTACTTTAAATCTTTCTACCTTTATTTCTTTGTTATTGCCAAGACCTCCACTCCAATAAATCTTTCATAGGTCTGCCAATTTAATGTTATTAAAAGAATTCTTTCATCATTTCATGATGAAAAGCACAAATAGGCTTCCAAAATTGTAACATTCCTCAGCCTGGAACTTGAGATCCTTCACAGTCTACCAATTTTTCATTCTCATTTCCCATCATTTCTCAGTGAGTCCTCTTTTACAGTCCAATTAAGCAATTAATTGTCCCTGTAACAAGCTATACCCTCTGTTCATCTATGGCTCATCCTCTAATACCATCATTTTCTTTCCTTTTTCTTCTATCAAGCCCAGTATTGCCAGAGTGTGGAATGTGTCTCTCTGGTGTCATACACAGTATAATTAGGAGATAGACCAAACTTTTTGACACTTTAATATGTAAAGTTTAAATAAATATGTATTATGGAATAAACAAATGGTCACATTATACCCATGACTTCATAGATACCATTATCCAAGATGGGTGAGAACAGGTAATGCCACAGTATCCCACTTTTACAGACTGAAGAATTACAGGTATTCCACATTCTGAGGATATAAATGTGGTAGTCACACGTCCTTGGTCAGCGTGATTGGTTCAGGAATGTGGTTCAGTTTAGTCCAGTGAAAAGAAGTCTGCCAGGGACTTTAAGAAAGAAATCTCACTCTCAAGAGTGAGCCAGCAGAAGTGACAGCTTTCCCTCTCTCTTTTTCTGGACGTAGAGGCTGCAGATATGAAGATGGAAACTGCTATAAGTACTTTGGTGCCATGAGGGAAGTCAGCCTGGGAACAAAGTCAGCTCCCATGGTGAGGACAAAGTTGAGAAAAGTTTAAAGAGGTCTGTTTTAAAGATGAAAGCAATTCTAACTGGACTTATAGTTACACAAGCTAATGCATTAACTTACAAGTCAGCATGAGTTGGTGTCTTTGCCACTTCAGTCTCCAGAGCATAAAGAATGATTCAGTATGGATGGTATGGGTTGCTAATATAGGTCCTTGCTTCCTCAATTTTTGTTTGACCTGATGGCTGTAGTTGGAAAATGGCAATAATTGTCACATTCTGGTGTAAATGGATAATATCACTCATAATTTGAGGCCCCAGGGCCTTTGGCAGCATCAGCTCTGCAGAGAGCTGAGGGGACAGTATCTTGGGAACTTGTAGTCCATTCGTGGTGAGTGTGACAGTCCAGCAATTAGGAGGCTATGCTATAGATGATCCATGTCTGTGATTCTTTCTTTTCAGAAGTCTGTGGAAATTTCACTTCTGGAAGCTATCATTCATTTAGTAAGTGAAATGTAAACCTTAGAGTTAGGATTTTGGTCTTTGTTTTTCTCTTGTTTTGGTCCCATTAGAGAGCAGTGGTTAAAATTAAAATTTTTACAATGCGAAAGTGAGTCTATGTTGGAAATATAAGTACTAGTGGTGATTGGTATTTAAATGGTTGCTCTGATAGCCATAAGCTTCATTTGTTTAGAAGGCACTAGTTAGAAAGAAGATGAAGAATCGGGAATAGGATACATGAGAGAAATGTGTTGTCCTTTTCAGCTGTAGGGATAATTTACTTCAGAAAATAGAAATGGGCCCAATAGTATAAATGAGTTCAGCATTCCTGGAGAAGAGAATATTTAAAGAAGCATCATTTATCACATTATTTAAAATAGCCAAGATATGGAAACAACCTAATCGTCCATCAACAGATGAATGAATAAAGAAAATATGATATGTACGTACAATGGAATATTTTTCACCCTTAAAAAAAGAAGGAAATTCTGCCATATGTGATAACAAGGATGAACCTGTAGGACATTATGCTAAGTGAAATAAGCCAGCCACAGAAGGATGAATACTGCATAATTCCATTTGTACAAGTTAATTATAATGGTCAGATTCATAGAAACACAGAGTACAGTGACGGCTGGTTTCAGGGGATGGGGGGGCAGGGGAAATGAGGTGTCGTTCAGCGGGTATAAACTTTCAGTTATGCTGGGTGAGTAAGTTCTAGAGGTCTGCTGAATAACATTGTGCCTGTAGTTAGCAACACTATAATTGTGCACTTAAAAATCTGCAAAGAGGGTAGATATCACCCTCTTTAGATGTTCTTACCACAAAACAAAAACAAAACAGAAAAGGGCAGGAGGAAGCTTTTGGAGGTGTTGGATATGTTTATTGCCTTGATTGTGGAGGTGATTTCATGAATGAATGCATATCTCCAAACTCATCAAATTCTATTCATTAAATATGTCCAAATTTTTTTTGTATGTCAACTATACCTCAGTAAAACTGTTTTTAAAGAAAGCAATTTTACTATGTTTGGCTTGTTTTGTATGCATTCAACATACAGAAAAGTCTGACTAGAATAGATAATGGCTCTTAAGGGAAAATGCTATGCTATTGATGATGAGTAACTTCAGCTGCTATGTCAGGTAACTGAATTCCCAGTGACTTTACACAGTACAATTTATTTCTCTCTTATATCATGGTACAGGTTGGAGAGGGTTGGTCTTTTAGGGACCTAGATACCATGCTCCTTTGGGTCCTATGAGTTCTTTCCTGCCCACGAGCCAGTGGAGAAGAGAAGGAACACATGTTGGAAGTAAGGGCTGGATTGAAAATGGCACACTTCACTTCCACTCACTTTCTGTTGGCCAGAAGATAACCATAGGACCAGATTAGCTTCACGTCAAGCTTTATGCCAAGAAAGTAAGGATCTCATGGATTTTGTGAAGATCAGCTCTCTCTACACAGTTCTAAGTAAAAGGCATCTATCTATACAGTTAACCAAACTCGCAAACCTTTACCTGCTCTAACAGGCAGTGTGCCAGAGGAGTCAGAGCCAGTAGTGTCTGTTTACCATGAGAATGCTCTAGAGAACACAACATCCTGTTTGTGGCTCTCACCCCAAAGTGACAGGATCATAAGCAACTTTCTCTTTGGAGAAAGGCCTCAGATATGACACAGTCATTGAATACCTGGCCTGGGTTATACTTTTCCAACAACAATAAAAGTTGTTAGGTGTCAGGCATAGACATGAGAGATATGAGAACCCAATTTATTTTCAGAGTATGAAACATTAGAAGAAGATAAATGTCTCTAGAGTTTTTATAAGACTTCCCAAGGTAATAAGCTCTGGACAGTCTACATGCGCTCAGCTTGAAGCCATCCTGAGTAAACTGTGCTTCTTTTTTTCTTTCAAAATACATCTTGTCTCAAAGACCTGTTCCTCTTGCTGCTTAGAACCAGAAGTCTAAGAAATGAGAATGGTTTTGTAGTGAAAGGTCAAGGTAGGCCTCGGTTATTGACAAGACTTGGGAGCTGTGATGGCATAAAAATGCATTGTACTGTCCTTTTACTTGGAAATGTTTTGGTTTTGCCTGAGGCCATCCTTCCCATGAATAGCTCTCTACTCTGACAGCCACCTTTGGCTCAAACACTCCCTGAAGTATTTGCTGACCCTTCCATAGACTTCATGGCAATCTCACACAAGAACTTCTGCCCAACTTTCTTTCCATCTCTCTGGGATCTGACTTGCATTACAGTCTGATGGCTCTCCCAACTTATCTTGGCTTCTTCATTTCCTTTTATGTGGGCATTTTCCTGTAAAGTCCTTGCACATCCCTCTTGGCATCTTCTTGGAAGACCCAGACTGACACAAAAGTTCATGCTTAATATTACTTCGTTGTCTATCACTTGCAAAGAAAGCACATACACATATTTATGCACACCATACATTTCCACGAAGGTCAGTTCTAGTAAATCTTCCTTTAAAACTCCTATGAATTAGAGGTGGCTCCATAGTATAGTGGTTAGCACATCTGCTTTACACGTAGAAGTTCCTGGGTTCGTGCCCCAGGTGGAGCCACGGACCATACCCCGGGTTCTCCAGGCCCCGGGTGCGCACCGCAAGCATGTGGGAGAAGACACCCCACCTTCAGAGATCCAGTTCTTAATGGGAAACGGCAACATCCATAGGTCAGGGGTGGAAGTGGGGGCAGGGATTAAAGAGGGAAAAGTTAAAAAAAAAAAATAAACTCCTATGAATTAAGAGAGGAAACTGAACAACCAAGAACCTGTGAAAAAGGATGTTGGAGAGATCATGAGGCTAGGGGAAACTTCTCTCTCTGGAGGTCCTTAGGAAAATAAATACAGGAAACAACAGCAAATGGGTAATAAGGTACCATTTTAATATTTATTGTCGGTTGGCTCAGACTCAATGAAGAGCTTTCTAGTAGGCTGGGCTGAGTTGGGCTTGAGTATCCAACTTAGTCTAAAGGCCTAATGGACTCTTCAAAATCTTTAGCTCAAACCTAAATTCCAGAATTTACTTACCCTATAGCAAGACATGTGGGACAAAAGACAAGGGAGCAAGAGTACCGAAGGCCATGTGCTTGAAAAAAAGAACAAGATGGCTGAGCCTCTTCTCACATGGGAGTGAACTCTGCCTTACTTCATCCCCTAAACCACAAGAGAAAAAGAGAAATAAAAGAGGACATCCTGGGAGTTCACACTGACCACAGTCACTAGTCTTGGAAACCAATCCAATCAGATTACTCTTTCCTTTTCTCTGGGAAGAGAATAGGGAGGGGCAGATGATCCTTCCCAGGGAGCATACTTAGATACTTACTAAAACGTACATTAATTAGCTAAGAGCTCAGTGTGTGTTTCATGTAATGGGTCTTATGGGAGGCAATCTCTCCCCTTGAGGAGTTGAAAATTCAGTTGGGAGTTGAAACAGATACATTCAGAGCAATCAGATGACAATTCAGTGCTCAGCTCTGTGGTTCTGACCAATAGGATGGATGGGAACAATGTGGGCTGGGCTGAGCAGCCCGAGCTTCCAAAAAGAGTTAGGTCTGAGTGAGACCACAGAAGATACAGTAGAAGGATGGGAGGAGGCCGTGGTTAAGTGCTCAGATACTGGCATGCAACAGACAGACCTGGGCTCAGACCTTGGTTCTACGTCTTATGAGGCTTCACAGGTTCCTGAATTTTTCTGAGCTTCAATTTCCTTATTTATAAAGTAGAAATAATATTCTTATATGACAGGGAGTTGCATATATGATATAAAACATGGAACATGCCCAGCCTTTGTGGTAGATGGCCACTTAGCATAGTAGCCGCAGGGAAGGACCCTTCCAGCTGAGGAGAGCAGCAGTAGTAGGTATATGTGGAGGGCTAGGAGGAGATCAGATGGCCAGAGAGAAGAATGCACTTTGCAAGGTCATGGGGAGTCAAGGTGGCTGGTGCGATGGGCCTAGGTAAAACAATCACGCAAAGCTGGGTGAAATTCAGGCTCGTTGCAGAAAGAAATAAAAAGACAGGGAAGGTTTTCCAGTAAAGAGTGGCAGTTGGGGGTAGGTGTTTAAATACATAAGTCCCTGGTTACAATAGAGTAAAAAGGGGACTTTTTTCTTTTAGTCAGAAAGGAGGCTGCGTTCTTCCTCTTTGAAGAGTTGTGCACACTGTATCTACAGCATGGAAGAGCAGATTGCATTTTCTCATCTTAAACAATCAAGGATGCTATTAGGGAAACTTGTAGAAGGCCAGGCAGTTTGCCTGTTGTAATACCAATTGCTTGCAGAATTGTGTTAGCATCCCATAGCTACAGCTGCATTTGCAAATAAGATATGTAAGGAAATTAAATGCAAAGACAGTGTGGAGTCTTATTGAAAAAGTTATTTCTCAAAAATTTACAATTTATATTTTTTTAATCAATCACAACAAACACATAAAAGACACTTGGCCTCTAATTTGTATTCCAACCTAATTACAAAATGACTAATCTATTTACTGAGCTCTTTAATTTTTACCCATATTTCCATTTTCCCCCTGCCTGTTGATTCCAATACACATGCAAATTTATTTGGTTCTTGAACTTACATATATGTAATTTTCCATGTCATTTAACATTACTTAAATATCTCTGGTCCCTATGGCCTTTTTCCCCTAGTGGTTTAATCTTGACCTATTCCCAGACTCAGCATGCGTGCCTATCTGTTTTTATTAAGATGTTTTGGTCTTCTTTGGAAAATAAAAATTGCATGTGATGTAGCCCATTGGGATTTAATCACAGTAAAAATGACAGCAGTATTAAAGACTCACAGCTTGATTTAAACAGCCTTGTGTGTAAGTACCCTCCCACCCTCCATATTCGTTCCAGCCAAGGAACACAGGCAGTAGAATTGGCCAGCCCCACATTGTTTCACCAACCGTTAGTCTTCTTTTGCTTTGGTTCTGGTCAGTGGAGAGTGTAAGATCTCCAGGCCCCATGACTCCTCTGCTTCCCAGTATATTCTGGCTCAGCCAATTCAGAATCAACTTAGTGGCCGTTTTTGTGGCTAAACTTGAGGGTTATATTTCTTTTCTGCCTATCCCAGGCTAAAGCCCCACCGCTGCTCCCTAGTCTTTAATCAGGGAGGCTCCTGAGCCAAGGAAATAACAGAGACATCCTAGGGATTCATTGCTCATGGACACTGTTGGATGATGGCTTAACAGAGACATCAAGATTGATGCAGAATATCATATGAAGAGTGTTGTTAGGGTCCATCCACAGCATGCACCAGAATGGTTTAGGGATAACCATGCACCAGTACTGTTCAATAATTCGCTTTCCAAGTACTCATGAGGAAAGAAGGAGCTACATGTGAGGGAGCTCTGTGAAACTTGATCTGGTTGCTAGGTAGGCCCAAGGCTTATCGTGGTGTCTCCGAGCACTGCACAGGCTTACTTATGAAGAGCTTTCCACAACCTCAGAAGCCCCTGGCAGAGAAAATCCATGCCCAGCAGCAGCTATGTGCTAGGAGGGGAGAATAAATGTAGAGAAAACAGAAGGGCATTGAAATAAGAATAATAAGAAAGAAAAAAGAAGGATAGAAAAATATTTATGTCATAGGGAAGGGTAAGGAAGGGACATTCAGTATTCACAGTTACAAACAACTTGTCTGACCTCCTAAATTGAATGGACATGAGGACCTATGCCCTGGATTTCTCAGGAAAACTTATTTCAAATCATTTTACTTATTGTCAGGCTGTGGATCTTAAATTTATATTCAGAAAAGTGGCCATCAGAAAGCAAGCACATGAAAATAAATGCTCTCCCAGTTATATGGACCCTGCAGACATATGGGACAATTGACTTCTGGTCCTGGTAAGCATATCCAATGTAACCTATTATTACGAGTGAGTTATGTATCTTACAGTAGACTGCATTAGCTCTGGTGAATACTTCTCTGAATTAATGATGATCAGCAGGAATTTCTTGGAACTAATACATGCTGTATTTGCCTTTTGTTTTTTTCCTGGTGACTATGTGAGCCTTATTTCTCTGGAATTCCTGTAACACTTTAAAAAATTTAGAAGACAAGCCCCTAGTAAGATTGGTCAATTACTAGCATTTCGCCATTGGTAGTTTTGATTTTCATTTTAATCCAATAGATGTCATTTAAGGAATAACAATTAAAAAAATAAAATAAAATAGTTAAGTGTTCACCGTAGAAAATTTTCATCATGCAGAAAAGCACAAAAGAGAAAATCAATATTACTAATGGTTTACCCAGGAATAATGACTGCTAGCATGCTGACATTTTGGATTTTTATATATGTAGCCATCTAGCCTTTTTTCCAGATTGTGTTTGAGTGAGTGAGAGAGTGAGCATGTGTGTGTGTGTGAGAGAGAGAGAGAGACAGAGGCAGAGATGGAACACACATACTTTTTCCATGGCTATAAAAGTGGGCTTACATCCTACATGCTACTATTCTCTGTTATTTGACATTAGGTAACTCCCAGGTTTTTGTTTTAAAATACTGATATAAATCTCCCAGTCCATCAGTTTGAGGTCACAACTATGAAGATTTCCTTAGAGAAAAATGCCTAGAATTGGACAAAGAGAATAAGCATTTTAGGGCCTTCTGATAGTTATTATCTAATTATCCTCCAGAAGGAGAACTGAACTTCATTTTCAGACTCATAGTATGAGCCATCACCTGGTCTGAACCTTTGCCAACACTAGGTATTGCCCATTGGTACATTTTCATGTCTATATTGAAGTCATATTAATTTAGGATTGTAAAATAATAACAGCCATATACTAGGCCTTTCTTTAAGGTCAGATCCTATGCAGAGCACTTTACATATGAATATCTCCCTCGAAACATGCTACCACCCTAGGAGATGGTGTTATTAATATCCTCATTTTTCAGGTGAGGATGTGAAGATAAGAATGGTTAAGCAACTTGCCTGATAATTAGCAAATTTGCAACTGGGATTGTGTGATTTCAAAGCTTTTGTTTTTACTGACAGAACCGGCCTGCTTCAGTAGTGGATAATTCCTAGGACTTTAAGTTTTCAGATGCTACATAAACTGTTCCCAAGAAAAGGATTCTGGGACTTTGAAATTTGCATGCAGCAGCATTATTGGGAACAGCTCTTAGGAACAGCCTCTGTGGGTGCAGGACAGGGCAGAGACACAAGATGGTCAGAAAAAGTTAAAAAGCAAAACAGTTGTGACAAAGGCCTCAGCTGATCCCACATGGAGTTCTGGAGCCAGAGAGATGAAGAATTGTTTTAGAGTGCCCTGAGTTAGGGTGAGAAGGTCAGATCTTTGTAATCTTGTCATTGAATGTGGGTGGCTTAACTTTGGGTGCATTTATCCAAAGGCAATTCCCAGAGAGATTTAGCTTGATCTGTCTGGCAGGGAGTACCCCTGACAGCTGGCAGAATGAGTGCCTTGGTACTGAAAGAGGGTTGGGGTAACACACCATCCACTAAAAACTCAAGAACAGCTGTTCAAGAGACTGACCTGATGAATCAAACAGAGGCCCAATTTCTTGCCTGTCTTTAGTCCTTCTGGGAAAAGTATGCCTTTCTAAGGAGTTTTGCCTCCCTTTCTAGGACTAGCTGGAGAAGGCCATTGTCTCAGATGTATTCAGCTTCAGAACACTGGCAATGGGGGAAAGAACTGAGGCTGTGGCCAAAGAATCCCAGAATGTCACTGTGCATTAGCTGGTGATGTCACCAAGGGCCTTATAGAAGACAGCTTCTGGTGTCTTGTACCAATGGCCTGCTTTCATTTCAGGAATCACCCCATTCCCATTTTCAGTGCATGTGGTTCTCTGGTGCTAACCCTCTCCCCAGCCCTAGGGAGGGGTACAGGACCAAATGCCTCCAGTGATTGGTTAAAGGATAAACAAATGCCTTCTCTAGGCCAATGAGAGTCAGGCCTGTTAAAAGTTTGGATGAAACTTTTGAGAGATTCTCTTTCCACAAAAGTTGCTCCAGCTTGGTGTTGCTGGTGGCCATCTTCGTCTTTACTTGGAAAGAACTCTCTTGGAGAAAACTGGAGGGAAAGGAAACATAGAGAGACAATAAAAGAAACAAAGAGACACAGAGACAGAGTGAGACTGATTTTAGTGACATAGTTTTAGCACTTGAATTCAGATAAGCCTGAGGTTATACTTTCCTTATCACAATTCTCCAGACTTTTCAATTAACTGAACAAATTTCCTTTTTTTGCCTCTGTCAAGAATGTTTTACTTGGGTTATTGCCTTTGCTTTTGACATAGTTTTGATGACAACAGAGATAGCCAAAGAGCTCAAAGCACAGAAAACAGGGCTTCTTGGCCATCACCAGCAGTTGGGTGGGGTCTAACATCCTTGAGTACTGTAGAAGGCTATACAGAGGACCAGAAAAGGGATAGGACTTGCCCAAAGTCACATAGGTGCTGGGCAGTGCACTCAGCGGACATCTCTCTCCAAATGCAGAGACGGGGCTAAATTTACACTGATATGTCCAAAAATATTTAATAAATAACATGGATATTGATGGCTGGATAGATGAGATGGACTCTGTTATGTGCTATGAGGGGTATAAAGATGAATCAGTCATGAACTCTGGCCTCTGGGGACTGCTGTCAGAATTTATATCTTAAACTTGATATATTTGAGGTAGAATTAATAAGATTTGAGTATCAGTAGAATAGTGGAGAGGAAAGGAATGATGGAATTAAGAATGACTTTAGCCACAACAATTAAGGTAGGGAGGAAAGGAGAATCTGATTAACTGAATTCTAGTTAACTGAAGCTTGCTCATTATAGGAAGAGCTGTGAGCCATGCGATTTTCTTTTTTTTTCTTCTCTCTTTTTGTCTCCCTCTTGTCTCCCTCCCTCCCTCCCTCTTTCTCTCTCTCCTTTCCTCCCACTAGAAATAGATGTTCATGAACTCTGAGGGTCAGAATTGAGAGTATAACATGTGACAGTGGCAGTGTCACAAAACTCATTTTGCTGGATTTCAGACATAAAAGTGTGTATTTTTACTGATTGAAAATTATTTATATCTATTTGCTTTTCTACCACTTGCCATTTTTATTTGAAGGAAAGACAATGTGTCAAAGATTATTTTCCCTAATACATGCCTCCCTATTTAGCAGACCCTCCTCCATCTCCTCTCCTTCTTCCCTGTTCCCTAAAAGCCAAAAATTGCTTAAAAAAAAAAAGTGAACTAAAATATAGAAGTTGTATCTAAATAAACTTAAATGTTGTGTTCATTTTTTCCCATTTTCTAAATTGTTCAATTTCATCTGGCAGTGACCTCAATCTAGCTTAAAATAATAAAGGCAATTATCAGCTACTCTGCTGCATAAATAAGCCCTAGTTTTACTTTGCCAAGCATCCCATTAAGTGTTTGCTGGATACTTCTATTTTCATTCTTTATGTCTGAATCCAGGCAAGCATCACAAGCCAAGTAACCATACACTGAGTGGAAGATAAGTGAAGAGCCAAACAGGGAAAAGAGACTCAGAGACAATTTTCCCTGAACTAGAACAACCTATTCTGATCAGAGAAGTGAAGTATCACTTAACATTTGACAAACCACCATCCACGGAATGCATTACCACAGTAGCCTAGGATAGCAGAGTACAAAACTTCTGGATCAGTCCCATTTCATGGTCATTGGTCATATCCTGTGCCATCTGACAGTCCCTGAATGGCTATTATGTGTAAAGCATGTGATGAATCTCATCAATTCTGAATAGAATTTGGATAAAAACCAACCACATTTTCTAATTCAAAATGTATTTTTGGAATAAGATTGAGTAGAAATATAATTCAGTCCCCATGTCCAGAGACTATACAGGTATCTATTTGGAATGGGATAACACATTTCAGGCTTAGTCCTGATGCTCTAGGTGGGCCCACCTCACTCACTCTGAGGAATGAAGTGTGGTTGCAGATACATGCTCAGTTGACTACATAGCCAGAGAAAACACTGGAGAAAAGCCAAGCTGAAAGTATCCTTCCAAATCAGGTCTATACTATTCACATGTAGACCTAAAGCAGTCTGTCTTTTGCCTATGAAATTGGAAAGGATCCTTAAATTGGGCTGATATCCATTAACCTCCAAAAGCTGGAAGAGAACAGGATAACACTTTGCAAATAACAACCCTACCTTCAGAGAAATGTACAAAACTTACTGGTCATCAGAAATTCTCACCAGGAGTTCTAGCATTATGGGAGCCTTGCCAAATACAAATACTCAAAGCTTGTAGAGGATTCACTATCAGCATGCACTCCGCCAAAAACTTAATAGGAATGATCTCACTTTATCTAATGACTCTAAGATATAGTTTGTAATTAATACCATTTCACAGAAGGGAAATCCGAGGCACAGAGAGGTTAATTTGCTTGATCAGGATCACAAGCTAATAGAAGTCTGACCACAGAGCCTATCTATGCTCTTATCAGCTTTGCTGCCTCAATCTCCAGCTTCTTTACTGGGCAAAGAAAACTATAGAAAACTCTGTACATGGACCGTAGGGCCCACACAGAAGCACCTGCCCTGGGATATTCTCTAATATTGCTCTCTCTGCTTTACCAGAATGTAAATGAGAGAATATCCTGGGCAAACCATAGCCTTGTTTCATTTGTGGAAATGTGGTAAAAGATATTTGTTTCTTGCTATTCACAAATCTAATACAAGGGTCGATTCAGTTCATTTCTACATAGTTTTACATATGAATTAGGAGGCAGTGTGCTTTTGTGGTAAAGAGCACAGCCTCAGGAGTCAGCCTGCAGAGGATTAGTACTAGTGAGCCTGCCTGACCCTCAGTCTTTATCTGTAGAATACAGAGTCATAGTTCCTACTTCAGGTGATTGTTGTGAAAATTAAAATTCTTAGAAGTGTACTGGGCATAGTAAAAGCGTCAATTCGCTATTAAGATTATTGCTCCACTTGCTTGTTTTCAGGAATTAAGTGCAGTTTTAAAATCTTTTACCTAAAATTCTTATAGACAGCTGTGCTGTAGAATTCAAATTTGGGGGATTTTAGAAAAGTAACAGTGTGTCTAGACCGTATATGCTCTATGATGTCACTTCCTCGGTGGAATTTGGACAACACACCATAATTGGATACAGGAGTATTTTTGTAGCAAAATTTGTGGCTATTTATTCTCAGTGCAATATGTAGAGATGATAAGAAGCCTTGTGTTAGGTTTTGTGGCTAAATGAGTTTGCCTGACACTACAAATAAGTAAATAAATAAACGGGCTCTTTTTCAGACTCTGCATTTTAGAATTGTAGACAAGAGGCTGTAGATCTCAACTACAGGACAAAAGTTTTAATGGGTATCCACTTCCAGCTTTAGCCATCTCCTCACTGCAATAGATACCTTGTCAACAATTCCAGGTCTTACTCACCCCTGCACATCCTACTGCACAAAGGACAACTCCCTGTGACTCCTTGTTGGCACTGCAGACCTGACTTGTTGATTTCTTCACCAGACGTGCTCCTTCTCCCACATTTCTTCTCTTGATGAATGGTTCTCAGGCTACACTTACCTTGGAAACCCACCTCTTTATCCAGTCACCTGCTCTGACCTGTTGCTAGTGCTTTTTCACTCTCTAATTTTCACCTCTCATTTTCTGGCCAGGACCCCTCATTACTGCTGTCTTCACTGGTTGTCCAGTCTAGCTGTCTTACACACTGCTGGGTCCATCTCCCTTCAGTGCCACTGTCATTGTGGTCCTACACATTTGAAAAATCCCTGTTGCTTTCAGAAGTCCTAGCTCTTCAGCCAGCATTTAAGCATCTTAGGGACCTCCTCTTAGCTTCCCTGTCCAGCCTCTCCTGCCTTTGCTCCACCACACCTGTGGACTTGCTGTTTGTCATATACCCCATGCAGCCATCCCTTCAGTGCCACTGTCACTGTGGTCCTACACATTTGAAAAATCCCTGTTGCTTTCAGAAGTCCTAGCTCTTCAGCCAGCATTTAAGCATCTTAGGGACCTCCTCTTAGCTTCCCTGTCCAGCCTCTCCTGCCTTTGCTCCACCACACCTGTGGACTTGCTGTTTGTCATATACCCCATGCAGCCATCCCTGTGTGTTCATGTGTCCCCACACCATGTCTAGATTACCCTTCCCCATCTTCACCTTTTGAAATCTTACTCATCCTTCAGGAGGAGGCTAATTGCTGCTGCTTTGTTAAAGACTGCTTTGACTGTTCCAGAGAGAAGTTTCCTCCCCTCCCCTATCCTTTTGTTTGTTGCTTTCCTCATACTTCAGTTCCCCTGTCCATCATGATATTGGTTGGGAGGCCGTGTAGTAGCATCATGGTCAGGAGTCTAGGCATGCTGCCTGCATCCAAATCCTGCCTCTTGCATTTGCTCATATGGCCAGTTAATAAGCTTCAGTTTCCTCATCTATAAAATGAGGGAACTAAAATTAGCTTCCTCATCTTTTAACATCCCTCATGTGGCACATTCACCAGTTTGCTGTGTGTAAAGGAAACCATTTACTGAGTGCCTAGGGGATGGTGAGTGCTCTGCAAATGTTTGATATTTTCATTGTTTTTATTATTCTGTACATCATGCCATGACTTCTCCACTGGAAGAAACATGTTCATTGTTCAAATCCTCCACAGTGCTTTTCATAATCTCTCTCACACCATAGGTACAATAAACATTCGTCAGATAGAATTCTTATACTTTCATACTCTTGCATACACTCCAGCCCTTTTTGGAGTGAAGGTCTCAGACACTCAAAAGAATGAAATGTTATAGCCAAAGTAAGTAGATTGGGCTTACAGATATATACAGTAGTTTCATTTAAATTTATAAAAGCCATAAGGGGATATATTCATTTTTTAAAAATAATTAAACCTAAATAAAATCTGGAAAAGTCTATATCTATTGAGGAATAGCAGTATGGGTGAAAGAGAAATAAATCAATCTGGGGTATGAGAGAATGACCACCTGGCCGAGGCAATGGGAAACTTCATTAGGATCCGTTAAGCCCCAAATACTAGGTCAATAATGGGGATTTGTTTTGAGCTCTGTAAAACTGTAAGTATGCATAATTGCACTGTGTAATCCAGCCAAACCTTTGACTTTCTGAGGTACTCTGCTGTCTATCCAGCTGCTGTTTCAGCTGCTCCCTTTCATCTTAAAGCTGCTCCCCCAGGTTCGAGTGAGCCAAGGCAGCCAAGGAGATAAAAACCTTCTTTTCACTGGAATCGGATACCTTTGTGACTGACCCTCTGCTGTAGTCCTACAGTGTCTGATCAGGTCATACTCTTCAGTGGCTGTGGGAAGGGCAGCTGGGAGATGAGGGCAGAGACATAACAGAGACCAAAACTACATCTAATTCAAAGGGAAAGGTACCCTTTATAAATACATGGCTTTTAGGGGTACTATTGAGTTGCCATGTAAAATCCACAGAGTGATGAGCGGAGCATAGAGAGTAGCCTTTATCCTCTGCCATCTCCACCATCGGGGGTAAGTGGGCACTGCCAGGACACCCTCAGCATTCCAGGTTGGACAGAGTAGGGGCCCAGCTATACTGATTTGTGTGTGGGGCTTTTGCTGGGGTTTTCCCCAACCCTATCTATTCCTAAGAGCACCCAAATTTCTTTTGGGGGGAATTATTACATTCCAAGGTGTACAGTCATGATGTGGCGGTAAATCTAGGACATGTGTCCTCTCATTTTGCAATTGAATATTTCAAGCCAAGTCCTTGAATCTTCACTTTGATCCTGAAATCATCTTCATAGCCTTCCAGAAAATTTCCTTTCTGCTGAAGTTTGCCAGAGTAAGTTTCTATGGCTTTTAATCAAAGAACCCAAACTCACACCCCATCTGAAAAAGACTTTTGACCTTGATCTGTCTACAAACACCACTTACATTCCTTCTAAACCTCCTTTCCCCCAAAGCTTCCAGGCATATAGAGCATTCTCCAGAGAATTAGAAGGGATTCCCATAAACACATAAGCTGGGGAACCAGCTGCAGGCAGTTTGAGAAGGAAGTCTGTCCTCTCTCGAAGTCTGTGAAGCAGTGCAGGCTGTCTGGATCCTGTGGGAATATGTGGGCTGAGCTGACCAGCTTGCTGAAGGCTTGCCATGCTAACTAAGCATTCAAGCTGAGTTTATGCTTTTTCGTTGAAAACCTTTCCTAAAATTTACTGATAAGATTTAATTTTCTGCATCAACCTGCAGTGGTGCCCTTGGCACCCATTTCTCGGGACATATTTGATTCTATATTAATTCCCGTGCTACTTGAGTCCTTGGCACTTTTTACCATTCTGCCCCTTTCTGTTTCCTCGATTTTGGATAGTCATCTCTCATTTCTCATCAGTAAATGCATGTCTTCACACTGCATCCCTCTTCTAATTTTCAGTTGGCTTAGAAACCAGAAAATCAAGTTTGCTTAAAACTAAGTGTAAAGCAAGAGTGAAGAGGGCTTTGGTTATGAGTTCAGTCCATATATCTCAGTGCATGAGTTTTGTGGCATCACCATTCCCCTATAAAACGAGTTTTCTGTTCTATTTTGAAATGATGAGCTTGTCCCCCAGAGCTTAACTCCAGACATAGGAGATCTTACTAGGCTTGGAAATGCATTTTATTTCTCTCACATTTTATTCAACTTTCTCAGCTGCCTTTCCCACTTTGCATGAGCTATCCATCATCTCAGTAGAAATTAGTGGAAATCACTGAGTTCTTGAGGGCTGTTTTTGCTGAAAAGTGTACATCAGAGTCCTTTCCTGTCCGAGAGGAGGCATGAAGATGTATCAGGTAGCTTTTGTTACTTAACAAGCCATTCTTAAATGTAGGAGTTTAAAATAACAATCTTTGTTTATTTGTTTGTGATTCTGTGGGACAGAAGTTAGAGTCAGGCTCCACTGGGGTGGCTTATTCCTGCTCCACTAATGTCACTTGAGGACTTCAGCTGGGATATCTCTAATGGCTGAGAAGGCTGGCCTTCTCTCACCTCAAGGTATCTTATCCTCCAGGAGGCCAACTTAGGTGGCTTCCTGTGATTGCTGGTTCTAAGAGGATGAGAATGGAAGCTGTGAGGCCACTTGAGACCTAGGCTTAGAAGTCCCATATTGCCACCTCAGCCATATTCTGTAGGTCAAAGCAGGTCACAAGACCAGTCCTGACTCCAGGAGTGGAGAAATACACTCCATCTCTTGATGAGAGAAGCTACAAAGAATTTGTTTCATTTTTAATCTACCACAGCAGGAACTCCCAAATTCATTATTTTATGAAGGACCAATTAGGCATAAAGTCTTCTGATTCTAAAATAATCATCTTTTTCTAGCCCTGTCCAACCTCTCATTATTTGATTAGTACTTGTGAATTAACAAAATGCTTTCAATATTTATCCACATGACAAACTTTTGAAGTGTGTCTCCTGTTTTCAGATGAAGGGTTAGAAGCGTAGAGAAGTTAATGACTCACTCAGGGTCCCACAGCTATGAAACAGGAACACCCCAAGTCCTGTGCTTGTCCCCTGTACTCTGCTCATAAGGAACTTATTTATTTCAAAGGAGGTTGGTCTGCTTAATTATTATCACGTTTGAGATCAGAATTGAAGCTGGTTCCTCTCCTCAGGCCAAAGATTGTCGATTAAGGGCCACCTGTTGAAGGTGAACATACTTTTGTTCAGGATGTGCTTTTTCCTGATCACAGAGTTGTGCTTACAAATTCCAGAAGTGCTTCCTGGGGTTCTTTTATATCAGTAACTAGATTGGCTGAACTACAAATATACAGTTGCTACTCCTCAGAAAAGCAGAGCTAACAGCCATCTCACTAAGAAAAGGTAGCAGCAGATAGAAGACTTTTATGGCTTCTAAGCAGATATTCCTAAACCTATTTCTTCCAGAAATTCACAGTGTCTGGAGAGTCCATTAAATGAGATAGGCATTCCCTAGTTCTCTCGCACAACTGAAGTTTTGTATTTAGTTGGAAATATGTTTGACCTGTCAAATATTCATCTTAAAAAAATAATAAAAGGAGAGTTCTACCCAATTTCTTGAAAATCTTGAGAATTTATTAAGGGGATGATTTAAAAATGAAATATGCATTATTGAATAGAACCTGCACACTGGATAAAAAGTTCAAGGGTATATAAAGGGATCAGAGATTATTATTGCTAACTAAGAAGGAATATCAGCTTTAAAATGATACCTCGTATATTTCTGTGCTTCCTGTAGTTTTTCATCTTAGATGCCAAGGAATCAGAGGTCAGGGTTGTTGGAAAATCACTAATTTTTGCACCATATGACACATAGCACTATGTTGCTCCTTTTGAGGCTTTATATTTTTATTGTATGAAGCATTCTTGTAATTTCTGTCTTTATACCTAACTCTGTGAGAGAGCCAGGGTGATTTCCCCAGTGTATGAGTGAGGAAATTCAGACTATGAAAAAAGTTAAATGGCTATTCTAAATTCTAAAGTCAAAGGTGAAGCTAAACCCATATTATGACACCTTCTTCCTATCATAGGGCTAACTTCTAAAAATATATTAGTTTATTTTTTCTGAATATAAAAGAAAAAAATGCACATATAAAGTCTAAACAAGAAAATAAAAATTATCTAAGATCACATCATCCAGAAATGACCACTGTCCTTTTGCCATAAATTGGTTCTATTTTCTTTGTATCTAATATTACAGAAATTATATATATGTATAGAGTTTTACCCTGGTTTTTGTTATTAGGTTTGTTTTCCTCAAAACGAGTATTTTTCAATGCTATTATAAAATATTTGAAAATATAACTATAAACTACTACAGTGATTTTATGTCATATGCATATTCCATAAATTATTTAATCAGTGCCCTATTGTTTGACACATAGGTAATATCTATTTTAATTGTAGTAAATAACAATGGAATGAAAGAGTTTATACATAAATCTTATATTCCTGGGATTTCCCTTAGGTCATATTCTCATGGGACTATAGTGTCAAAAGCCATTATGATTGTTAAGGCACCTGACATTCCTTAACTATTATATCTCCCCCATTAAATTCAAGTGAAATTCAAACTGTGCAGGAAAACATCTCAATAGTAAGCAACAGCGTTCTTTTACTGGAAATTCTCTTCTAGAAAACCAGGAACATGTTCAGTGGATAGTGGCTTCATCTCACAAATTAGACCCTCCATAGAGGTTGGCAATAATTTTTTTAATAGGCTTTGAGGTCTTCTGCTCTCTGTGTCCCTGTTCTAAAATTATTCTATCAATTCCACAAAATTCACCATTATGAGAGTAAAAAAAGGGAGTGAGAGGAATGACTAAAGGGTGGAAAACTGTTGAGAAGGCTTTTGTAGTTGTCCAGGGCCTTTCTTCCTTTGCATGTCTTCCTTCTACCTGGATTACTCAGTACAACCTTTTCATTTAATTACTCCAACTTGCTCTTCAAAAATCAGCTCAGTCTTTGCTTTCTCTGGGAATTTTACTCTGTCCCCCTTCCCACTAAATTTCATTATTATTATGGCTTATTTGTGCTATTTGTCACATTTGAAACTTCACATTTATTTGAATGGTTAGTATCCGCTTCACCTACTAGATTGCGAATCTCTGTCATATATGATTTTTGCACATTATTATATCTTCAGCGCTTGGCATATAGAGAGTCAATAGATATTCATTGATTAGGTGAATGAGGGAATAAATGAATGAATATAATGTTGTAGATGTATCAAAATATTAGTTGGGGTCAGGGAAAAGTAGGGGAGAGGGAGGTGAATGTGGCTATAAAAGGGCAATACGAAGGATTCTTATGGAAATGTTCTCTAGCCTGACTATATCAGTGTTGATGTACTGGTTTGGCAAGATATGGATAAAGTAGGTAAAGTGTCTACATGATCTCTCTGTATTATTTCTTAGGATTGTGTATGAACCTGAAGTTTAATTTAAAAAAATAGAAATAATGTTCAATCTGTGGAAGTTGGCCTAAAAGTATTTTCTGTTCACTGAGTTAAGAGGAAAGCTCCAAACAATTTAATATAGCTGCTGGTAGACTTTTTTTTTTTATTAAATCATGACTGTGAGACTAATGGAATAGCTGTACTTGTCTACATGCTTCTCTTGTAAATGTTTGGCTGGAGAAAAGTCAAGAATGTGCAATTTCTGAGACATGTAAATTTTGTGAAATTTGAATGGCATGTTTAAGAACTATATTCTGCAAAGTAAATAGTGGCCCTTTCAAGGATGCTATGTGCTCTGTAGTCATAATCTGGCTTTGCTGGCACTGTAAGATATGAGCACACTGTTCAGAACTATCTTTCAATATCTTGATGGAAAATATCTTCTCTTCATGCCTTTTTTTAGGCAGAAATGTCTAAATTTCTGAAGAAAGTGATTGTTACTAGACTCTGGTCAGAACAATGCATGGGACCCTTTATATAGAGAGTCAATAGATAGTCATTGAATAAGTGAATGAGGGAATAAATGAATGAATATAATGTTGTATATGTAGCAAAATATTAGTTGGGATCAGGGAAAAGTAGGGGAGAGGGAGGTGAGTGTGGCTATAAAAGGGCAATACGAAGGATTCTATAAAAGCCGGGGTATTTGACATTGGTTTACAGAGCTGGGAGGAGAGAACTTCAAGATGTCAATGATAGCTGGGCTGTGTTTCCCAGGGAAGGAAAAAAATTATTGCAAAAATCCCTTATTTAGTGAGAATGCAATTTGGGGACAGATAAAATAGGAGAGAGACCTTATCAATATTAAGGTCGTATCCAGAGATCATCTTTTGATTTTTCTTTTAAAATACACATACATATATGTATCTTTAAGAACATATTACGCTTTTCTTTCTCAGGTTTGTTGTAGTTGTGGGAGGATTATCTTAAGATTTGGTCAGTGTCTGGTTAGTATATTTTTCTTTTCTAAGGGACAAAGAAAATTTTGTTTTCAGTCCTTATAAACTACATTTTCAAGGAAAAAATTGATTCGTGTGTTTCTTATACAGTTCTTTGACTACTTCTTCTGATTTTTGTCTGAGCTCACACCCTGCCTCTTCCTTTCTTCTATTTTCTCTGATTACTATCCTCCCATAGAATTTGCAGGACAAAATAACTGTGTACTTATATGTTCTAACTGCCCAGTAATTGTAAGCACAGTGTTTGAGTGCTTCACACAGTGGGTTGGTACAAAAACAGGACCCCTTCAGATCATCTCTGCTGGTGGTATTTATCATCAGATAGATGTGAATACATTCATCTAGAAAAAATTTTTTTTAATTAATTGAAAGGATGTTGGGTGAGAGTGGCCAAAATCCGACAGTTCACAAATCCACTAGCAAATGAGAATAATGGAATACAGAACACACAGAAGCAGTATTTGGTTGATGTTGAAATGAAAGAAGGTTTTTGGGAAGGAGACTGAAGATCACAGGATAAAGTCAAGTCTTGTTTGGAAATCTGATTACTAAGATATAAGAAGGAGTAAACAATCTATTGGCTAAACGGCAAGCAAAAACCAGTCTGTCACTTTCTGAGCAGTTGCCAAGGTGACCATAAAACCATTGAGATGTACAGAGAGATGGACATGGATCTTCTAGTGGGAGAAACAACAAGGAAAATACAGATAAGAGTTGATAAATGTTTTCCTGCAAACTTGCAGAAGCTCTGCTCTTTGCAACTAATGTGTAATGTGTTAATCATAAAGTTGAGCTCTAGGTATATTTTACTTCCCTTATACAATAAGATGCCTTAAAAGATGTGACTGGAAAACAGAACATCTCCAAGAAAAGGACTTGAAAAACTTGAGGTAGGTAAGACTTCAGAGATAGGGTCTACACTTTCTTGAACATCTCCAGAATTAAGCAGTGATTATGACGAGGTCACTTACTCATAATGACTACAGTAGGTCAATTGAGTTTTCTAGTTTGAGAAACAGAAAGAAAGGAAATGAAGAAAAATGAACAAAGCCTAAGAAACCTGTGGCAGAATCTATAAAAGCAAACAGCATATGACCATATGCTTCCTAGTACAGACACACTTTAGATTAATAGACACAAGTAAATTGAAAGTACAAGAATGGAAAAAGATATATCATGAAAACAGTAACCAGTAACCAAAACAGAACTGGAATGGCTGTACGAATATCAGAAAAAATAAACTTTAATGCAAAAACTGCTAGTGGAGACTAAGAAGGACACTTTAGAATGATCAACACATCAAGAAGAAATAGTTATAAACATATGGGTACCTAAGATCTTCGTGAAGCAGAAATGGACAAAATAAAGGGGAAAATAGACCATTCAACAATAATATTTGAAGATTTCAGTATCTCATTTTCAGTAATGGGTGGAACAATTAGACTGAAAGCCATCAAGGAAATGGAAGACTTTAGCAACACTATAAAGCAACTAGACCTAATAGACATCTATAGACACTTCACCCAATAGGGGCAGAAGACACATTCTTATCAAGTACTCATGGTACAGTCTCCGGATTGATCACATGTTGGGCCATAAAACAAACCTCAATACATTTAAAACAATTAAAGTCATACAATTTTTGTGCCATAACCACAAAGGAATTAAATTACAAATCAATAGCATAAGAAAATTTGGGGAAATCAAAAATATGTGCAAATTAAGCTACATACTCCTAAATAACCAGTGCGTCAAAGAAGAAATGAAATTAGTAAGTACTTTAAGATGAATGAAAATGAAAACACAACATACCAAACTAGCTAAACTAGTATTTGGGGAAAATTTATAGCTGTTAATGACTATATTAAAAAAAGACTGAAGATCGCAAATAGAGAATCTAACCTTTCATCTTAAGAGACTAGAAAATGAAGAACACATTAAATCCAAAGCAACAAATAAGACAGTAACAAAGATTAGAGTAGAAATAAGTTAAATGGAGAATAGAAAAACAATAGAGGAAATCATTCAATAAATATAGTTGAGTGTCTTTATGTGCCTGGCATTGTACTAACACCATGTCTATCTCATCCTGTTGACTATGGATTTCTTGTGGGACAGAGTTTGAGTGAATTGCCTTTGTGGCCTCTGCAGTGCTACAGTGCTTTATAGGTAATACCGAATGACTTTCGTTGAATGTGGCCCATCTGACTGAATGGCTAGTATTCACTGCACACCATCCTTCTACCAACAACATTCAGAGGTCCCTGCAGTCAGTGATGGCTCTTTGGGTAATAATATGAATCGCTAGAAATTATTGAATACTTTCTAAGTGGCAAACTCTACCTTATCACTGATGTTCCTAAAAATTCTGAAAAAAGCATGCGGTATCAGCCCTTTTTATAAACAAAGAGATTAAAAATTGAGTTCTAGGTTACACATAGTAATGAGTGTTAGAGATGAGTTTTGAGTCAAAGCTTGCAGTATTCCTCCCATAACATCATATCAAGTACTAAAGTAAAGCCCCAATTGCAATTGGACAGAATATTGTGTGAAAACAAGGTACTAAGGAATCCATGTCCCAGTGTGCTGAACTAAATGACCTCTGGCCAGGAGGGATGCCTTGAAAAGTCCTCTGAGAGTAGCTCTGCCTTTCATAGACAGAGAGGTTTCAGAGCTCAATGCCAAGAGCTATGGAAGGCCTTCCAAAATTGATTTTTTCCCCTATGATGGCTTTTGTACCCTTTAGCAACCTAAGCTTATTTTTTGATTGAACTAGACCCTAGTAATTTCCAGGCTAAATGGATTTCAGAGGTTTTGAAAGGCTGAACTGTTTGAAAAGTACGCAGCCTACATGTGGCCACAGAGGGGATCTTCCTCTCAAGCCAACTGCGCTCTAAATATTGAAATGTCATCTTCACAGCTAATGCAGTTTTTCCAGATGGTTTATTTCTCAGAATTGGTTTACATTAGAAGAAATATAAGTTCCTGTTATTAAAAAAAAACCAAAAAACAAAAAAACATTTCTTTTGGTTTGAAATGAACCGGTGTTAGAAATAATGTTCTATGAGTGGAAATGTGAATTAATATGTCTCTAATATCACTTGTCCCTTATGCAGTTTTCTCTAAGAACGTGGCCAGAAATGTACTGTTGAATCTGTTGGATAGGGAAAGGAGCTACTTTTTAATGCTTAGCGATCTCCCCGAGTCATTTCCATGAGAGATAGTCAGTACGTCCGTTTTGGCAAATAACCACAATATCTGATAGTCATCTGAGGTTAGCGCCTTTTCCACCTGGAAGGCAACTTTGAAAGCTAAATTCTGGATTTCATTTTGATGATGTCTCATTCAGTGGTGCTCTATGATCTAATTTTCAGGGGTGTAGTTGCACGGTTTTATTTTTAACTTCTTAATCGAGATGTAACGTGTGTATAGGTAGGTTTATAAATCTTCAGTGAACAACCCAGCAGTGTTTACATATGTGTTATATCTGCACGACCGCCACCTAGATGAACATAGGGAGCATTTCCAGCACCCTTGGAAAACTCCTTCGTGCCCTTAGTCAGTGATCTCTTCCTAGGTGACCGTGTTTTGACATCTGTCACCCTGTGTTCGTTTTGCCTGTTCTCAAGCTTCATAACCACGGAATCATTCAGTATGTCCTTTTGTTTCTGATTTCTTCTGTTCAGCATTATTTCTGTGAGATTCAGTCATGTTGCACATAGCAGTAGTTCATTCTTTTCTGTTCTGTGTAGTATTTCATCATACCACATTTTCTTTTAAGAATTATATCCAAGATGACCATAAATTCACTAAGTGTGGTTTGCCAAGAACCTCTCTATCACTTTCAGAGGAAGATAAATTTAAAATATCGTATAATCATATCTCCTGCAGAGAGAGCGAGAGCGAGAGAGAAAATGAACTACTGTCATCTATTTGGAAAAATTTCATTTCACATAGGCAGGCAAGTCATCTCTTTATTGGGTCTGGGCAGTTGCACTTGTCAAACAACTGCCTCTGCAATGGCTTGCAATATTCAGGGATCCCCAATAAGAAGGTGGTATTGTTAATTGACAAGCATGGAAGAAAACATTGTCTGTTAGATCCATAATCACTAAATCATATTTAATCATTAAAATCATTGGCTATTTCAAGAAGAGGCATTTACTAGGAGCAAGCAGTATACTTAGGACAAGCATCGATGGTACTGAGGACTGAGTCATGTTTATATGCTCAGTACAGAGTGTGGAGGTTCAGGAAGAAAGAGGCTCTGTAGGTAGTGCTTACCACATATCTGAAAAGTAGAACAAAGTGAGGTAGGCAAAGAACTTTAATGTAATAAAACCTGAGACAAGGGTGATTTTATATAAAAATGCAATAATACTGTGTAACTAAACACATATCATGATTACAGGAGGTGGAGATGAATGGAGAAATAGGAGCCTCGATCACCTAGTATTTGAAGCTGTTTTATGATCTTGTAGTGGGGGTTGAAGCATTCCTGGGTCAATCCAGCACAAAGTGCAGAAAGTCTAGACCTTAATAGTACATTGTTATGACTTGAGCCAACCATCCAAATAGTCATGATAACTGGAAGTAGAAGGACATTTGATAAAAACAGTAGAAAAGGAAAATGTTGTAAGATTCATACATCATGAAAGGAAGAGCTTGGGGGGAGAGAGCATAAATTTTAAACAATATCAGCTCCACCATTCCAATTTTATCAATAAAGTAAATATTTATTGTATCTACAGATCATTTGTTCATTCATTCACCTAGCTTTTCCTGAGTTTCTACCATGTGCCAGGATATGGGAAGAGACTTGTCGGTAGAAGTGCCCATTGTCAGTGACAGCAGCCTGAATCAGCATCTTAGCTATTTCCAAGCACATTTAACATACAGCTGTTTTTGCTTCCTGCACTCTCAAGGCCTCGACCATATTTACAGTTTTCTTTTTTTTCCTTTGACATTTGCACTTCCCCACTCAAGGCTGCAGTTACCCTCTATGCCCTTTACATGTCCTGCAGCTAATAACCATGCTACCTTCTTAAAAAAACAAAACAAAACAAAAAAACGAATCTTGAATTGGGAACTCTGAGGATTATGGGCCCAAAGCTCCTATATCCTGACTATGCATTATCTGAGCAAACTTTACCAAAGAAAAGTATTGAGGTTTGCTTGGGTGTGGAGGGAAGCAAAAAGGAGGCATCTGCCTGAACTTTGGAGTATCTGTAATAAAGCCCCTTCGTTATCAGGGACCCCTCTTATTAGAGGGGAATCTGGTTTTATTCACCTTTTAGCTCTAAATGGTCTGAGAAATTTTTTCCTGTTATGAAAGCTTCCCAGTACCCAGGACAGGAAATTCAATAAGCAGTATAAATCTAAGGCTGAATCGGGTTCATTTTGACTTGAGAAAGAACGTTGGAGGAGGAAGAATGGAGAAGTTAAAATGGACCAAGAGAACAAATCTGGAAGGAGAGAAGGCATTTGACCCTAGCTGAGATTACAGTATTACAACATGGCTCCTGTTTTTTGAGCACTTACTCGATGTCAAACCCTGTGCTACTCCCAGAGCATGTGATGTCTAATTTAAGTTTCCCGACAATCTCATAGTTACTATTGTTTTTGTGTGTGTGTGTGTGTGTGTGTGTGTTTTGTTGTTGTTGTTGTTGTTGTTTGTTTTTATCATATTGCAAAAGAGGAGACTGAAGATCACATACTTTCTCTAAGTCACGGGACTAGTAAGCAGCAGATCTGGCATTTCAGCTCTGGCTTGAGCAATCCCAGAAGCCATGATTTTAATCAGGTGGCATGCTGTCTCCTATCTCTATCTCTAGGTTGAGATGAGGGAAGAGGTATAGGACAGAGTAGTTTTCATTGGGAGGTGAAGATGGTTAGAGGTAGAGGTGACTGCTTCTTTGGAGATGGAGAATTAGAGGGCTGGGTCCTGAGCTTTTATAAAAACCAGGTTTTCTGCAAACCTCAGAATGCTCCAGTGCATTGGGTAGTTCTGTTCTTGAGGGGATACTACTGCCAGTCAAACCTGGGTACATCTTTCTAAGGAACCTGGTTTTCTTTATTCTTCAACCACTCTCAAGCTAAACAAGGACCTGCATCACTGAATAACCTTGTTTACCTTCCAGGAGCTCTCTTATTCTGGTGTCTCCTCTGCATCTCACTGTACTGTTGTGAGGTGTAATTATTTTATTTTTACAGGTGAGGAGCCTGAGCCATAGGCAAGTACATGGAATCTGGACTAGCTGGGTCCTTGCCCTCTCCATGTTCCTTCAGGCTGGCTCAGTCGTTTGTGCTTCACAAACAACTCGACCAAAGAACCAGTGCCAGTTCTTGTCAGAATTTAAATTAAATTCCAAAGAAGTCACAGGATTTCTTATTTTTTTCTTATCAGAAAATGATCTCAAAGACTTGAATGTATTCAGTCATTTGAGACTCAGCCCCCTGAGAAGTGAAGGGCCCCCATAGTGATTCTGGAATCACCCAAGAGAGCTGCACAAGCTCCACAGCTGGCTCTGTCCATGCAAGTTGGGCTGTGGTCACATCCTGCCTCCTAAAAAGCACTAATTCTTTATTGAGTGCCCACTGATTGCTAGGCATTATGCTGTGTGCCAGGGATCTGGAGTGAAATGAAACTCTGTCCTTATCTTCAGGCAGCTCTTAGTTCAGGCAAGATTTGTGGAGGCAGTCAGAATAGGCTTCTTCAAGGAATTGAGATTCAAGTTGGGATCTGGAAGATGATTAGGAGTTAGCTAAGTGGACAGGGAAAAGTGTTCCTGACAGAGGGAATGGTAATGAATTGTGCCCTCCTCCTCCAATTCATATGTTGAAGTCCTGGTACCCCAGAATGTGACTGTATGTGGAAATAGGGCCTTTAAAGAGGTGGTTAAGTTAAAAATGAGGCCCTTAGGGTAATCTAATCTGGCTGGTGTCATTATAAAAAGGAAGTTAGGACACACAAAAAGATTCCAGGGATGCAGGCACACAGAGAGGTAAGATCGCGTGAGGACACAGTGAGGAGACAGCCACTTGCAAGTGAGAGGGAGAGGCCTCAGAGAAAATCAACCCTCTCGACACCTAGATATTGGGCTTATAGCCTCCAGAACTGTGACACCATACTTTCTGTCGGTTATGCCACCCAGTGCGGTCTTTTGTTATGGCAATCCTAGCCACTAATGCAGGGGTAGAGTGTGCTGAGGCCCTCTGGTAGGTAGGAGATTCGTTTGGGAATTGGAAGGTGGCAGTTGTGGCTGATGACATGCTTTTGTTGTACGACTGGGTTAAGTCTGCCCCCTATTTTTGGAACTCAGGGTTCTCTCCTGTAAGACAAAGGCCCTGGACTAATTGATCATCGCCGAAATTCCTCCCTGGCCTGTGGTGCAATAAGTTCAGTGCATTGAACCCTTACTATCCCAGGACCCTAAGAAAGAAATGAGCAAAATGATTATTTGGGAATCTTCAGTGAAACTCAGAACATTTTGGGACCACCCCCCAGCTTTATAGCAGTATATTCATAAATAAAATTATATACATTTAAAGTTTACAATGTGTTTATACACAAATACACACACACACAATAATACACACACACAATAATAATAAATAAATAACAATACACACGCATTTCTCTTGGGGTGAAATGATTACCACAGCTAGGTTAATTATCACATCCATCATCTCACAGTTAACCTTTCTCTGTGGTGAGAACACTTAAGATCTTTTCTCTTAGCAAATTTCAAGTATGTAATACAGCATAATTAACTGTATTCACCATGCTGTACTTTACATCCCCAGAAGTTATTCATCTTGTAACTGAAGGCTTGTCTCCTTTGATCAGCATCTCCCCATTTCCCTGAACCCCCAGTCCCTGGTAACTACCATTCTGCTCTCTATTCTCTATTTCTATGGGTTGACTCTTTTCTTTTTTTAAGATTACACTATAAGTGAGAGCCTGCAATATTTGTTTTTCTCTGTCCGACTTATTTCATTTAGCAAGATGTCCTCCAGTTTCATCCATGTTGTTAAAATTGGCAGGATTTCCTTTAGCAAGATGTCCTCCAGTTTCATCCATGTTGTTAAAGTTGGCCGGATTTCCTTTACTGTCATGGCTTAATAATATTCCATTGTATATGCCACATCTTCATTGGTTGACAGACACTTAAGGTTGTTTCCATATCTTGATTATTTTGAATGCTGCAATGAACACAAGAGTGTAGATATCTATTTGAGATACTGATCTTATTTCCTTCAGAAATATACCCAGAAGTGGGATTGACAAATCAAACGTAGTTGTTTTTAATTTTTGAGGAACCTACATACTGTTTTACATAAAGGCTGTACCTATTTATAATCACATCAACAGTGCAAAAGGTTTCCTTTTTCTCCCCATCTGTGCCAACACTTATTTCTTTTCTTTTTCATAAAACCATTCTAACAGGTGTGAGGTGATAATTCATTTTGTTTTTGGATTATGTTTCCTTGGTGAATGATGTCAAGCACTCTTTCATGTACCTGTTGACCACTTATATGTCATCTTTAGAAAAATGTCTATTCAGTTATTTGCCTATTTTAAAGATTTATTTTTGTTTTTATTTTGCTATTGAGTTGTATAAGTTTGTGACATGTTTTTTGATATTAACCCATTATCGGATTCGTTTGCAAATATCTTTTTTTCATTCTATTGGTGCATTTTATTTTGTTGGTTGTTACCTTGCTGTGCAGAAGATTTTTAATTTGATATAGTCCTACTTATTTTTCTTTTTGTTGCTTGTGCTTTGTGTGTGATATTCAAAAAACCACCGCCAAGACCAATATCAAGAGCTTTTTTTCCTATGTTTTCTTCTAGGAGTTTTTCAGTTTCATGTCTTATATATACATTTTTAATCACAAATTTATATATACATTTTTAATCACATAATTAACTCACAAATTAATTTTTGTGAGTTATGTAAAATAAAGGTATAATTTTATTCTCAACACCATTTAGTGAAGAGACTGTCCTTTCCTCATTGCATGTTCCTGGCTCCCTTATCCAAGATTAGTTTACAGTATATACAAGGATTTATTTATAGGCTAGTTTGTTCCCTTGGGCTATGTATCTGTTTTTATGCCTGTGCAATTCCATTTTGATTACTATGAATTTGTAATATAGTTTGAAATCAGGAAGTGTGATGCTTTTAAGCCTGTTCTTTTTTCTCAAGGCCACTTTGGGTATTCAGAGTTCTTTGTGATTCCAGACAAATTTTAAGATAGTTTCCTCTACATCTGTGAAAGTATCAATGGAATTTTATAGGGATTTAATTGAATTTTTATATTGCTTTGAGTAGAATGGACATTTTAACAATATTGGTTTCCAGTTCATGAACATATGATATCTTTCTGTTTATTTCTATCTTCTTCAATTTCTTTCATAAATAACTTAATTTTTACTGTATAGGTCTTTCACCTCCTTGGTGAAAGGGAGTTAATTTTTAAGTGTATTTTTCTAAGTTTTATTATTTTTGGTACTATTGTAAATGGGAAGATTTTCTTAATTCTTCTTTTTAATAGTTTATTGTTAGTATATAGAAATGGAACTGATTTGTACATTGATTTTGTATCGTACAACTTATCTAAATTTATTAGTTCTAACAGTTCTTTTGTGGAGTCTTTAAGGTTTTCTGTATTTAAGATTATGTCCTATACAAACAGAGACGGTTTTACTTCTTCCTTTCCAGTTTGAATACCTTTTATTTCTTTTTCTTGTTTAATTGCTCTGGCTAGGACTTCGAGTGCTGTTTTGAATAGAAGTGACAAGAGTGCTCATCCTTGTCTTGTTGCTCATCTTAGAGGAACAGATTTTACCTTTTCACTGTTGAGTATGATATTAGCTGTGGGCTGGTTTTATATGGCCTTTATTTTGTTGAAGTAAATTTCTTCTAATTTGAGGAGAGTTTTTACCATGAAAAGATGTTGAATTTTGTCAAATGCTTTTTCTGCATCTATTGAGATGATCGTAATTTTTATCCTTTATTCTGTTAATATGTTTGATCACATTTATTAACTTCTGTATGTTGAACCATCTTTGCATCCCTGCAATGAATCAAAGTTGATCATGGTGTATGATCCTTTTACTGTGCTATTGAATTCTGTTTGTTATACCTTGCATTTGATACTTCTGGTCCCTTGACTTAGTAATTGCTCAGATTGCCTCTGATATCTTGGATGTCAGTGTTCCTATATAATTGTTGATATTTTCCCCTCCAAAAATAATAAGTAACATGAATTGAACAAAACCATGTGCTGGGCACTGTATAAAATATGCTAGTTACATCCATCTTATCTTTTATAGATGAGTTTGAGGCACCAGGAGTTTAAGTAACTGCTCAACGGTCCACTTTTTCATGTAGAGAAGCAGGGACTTGCTTCTAACAGCCTGTCTCTACACATTATACTTTTTTTTTTAACCTATATTATATACTGCCCCCTGTGTAATTATGGAGTCTATGTCTCAAGGATGCTGTGAGGACTAAGATACTGCATGTTCTGATCAGTGTACATGAGAGGCATATATTATATTATTATTATAATAAACGAGAACAAACGTTGGCTCTAATCTTCAAGGCTTTTCTATCATGTTTGATCCCCATGTTCTAGCACAGAAGAGTCAAACGGTGACAGATATGGACACATTGACACTCCCATGTCTAACAAGGATGGAAGAATATATGGCACTAGATTCTGAGGAGCTTAGTGGGGACAGATGTTGAGGGCAGGTAAAGACTGATTTAAAGTCCATGAGAAACTAGCTACTTAGGACCCCAACTTCAGACACCTTCAGAAGGTCATTCCCTGGTCTTGCCTGGATCCTGTAGGCACAGGCCTGACCTCTGTCCTTGCAGCCTGGTTTCCTAATTTGTGGTTGGTGTGGACAACCTGCTCAGACACCCTCTCAAACTCCTAATTATCTTCCCACCCTATTTAAAAACTCTGCTATGGTGGGCGGCAGGGGAACAGACAGGGTTAAGCCATTCTCCAGTGATATCAAATAAATTGGCAAGGAATCCGGGGAGGGTGACTAGAACAGTGGTGCAAGAGATATTTTTCACTGTATCCTTTTTCAGTCTTTTGGCTTGTATTTAGTGAATGTATTATCTATTCGTACAAAATGAAATTCAAAACTAATGCATAAAAAAACAAATGCATGAGTCACATTCCCTAGGTGATTCTATTGATAGCCAGGTTTGAGAAACACTGCATTAACTCATCACAAGGGAGGGAAATAAACTCAAATTGTTTAGTCTATTTGTCAGTCTTCTAGGATAGGCATCTGTCTTGTATCCCCAGTGTTTAATATAAGACCTGGGTGAAGAGTACTAAATAAATATTTGTTGACTTTAAATCAGTCTTTACCTGCCCTCTACAAAACACTGAGGTAAGCATGGTCTCTTGAGTTCTGTGTGTATCTTTACATGCCACCGGCAATGCTAAGAGCCATGTCATTCTATCTTGTGTGCAAACTCCAGTTTCCAAATGTCTGAAGTACATTTCATTGTGGCCAGTCTCAAAGAACAATGAGGATCCTTCTCTGATCCTGTTTTTTCAAAGTTGTAAATTGTGGTCTGTCAAGGTGAATTCAGAAATGGCCTCAGAGCAAAAGTCAGAACTCTGTGTATACAGGGAATAGTGGAGGCTTAGGGAACTCTTCTGGAGGAGAGCACGTCTTGACCAGTCCTTTGAGAATGATTAACATTTCAATGAACAGTGCTGTCGTGGCCAAGGTAGACTTGGGGCAAAAACTTTCCAGGTGGGGACATGGGGATGGGAAAGTATAGCACAGGGAAAAGCTTCAAGTGGGAAAGTATGTGGGTGTTTGCAAGAAATAGGGAGCAGCTAGCTGTAAGAAAGGAGAAGTAGGAGATGCAGACAGGCAAGGAGGCTGGGCCAGGTTGCGAGAGGCCTAATGCAAATAATGCAAAATATTCGATATGATATATACACAGAAAAAACTATAATTATTATATTATTATGATTATTAAGAACTAGTTGGGGTAAATGATGTAGATTTTGACCTTGTAGCTAAATTGGGCTGCAATTTTAAGCAAAAAATAAGCTCCAAGTTTGCTGCAGAAGCAGAACAGTACATGCGAAACCAGGCTCTCCAAAAAAAGAATGAGTTCACGAGACAGATTCATCCAGGTTTTGATGTTGAACCTGCTGAGAATAATGAGGAGAGAGGTAGTGAGTGGGAAGAATAAGAAGATAATCTTTCCTTAAAGAAATGCAGAAGCAGAGAAAATAACTGTTTTCTTCTTTCAATGTAACAGGGAAAGAAAGGCTGAGATGGATGATGATAAAAGGTGGCCCAAGACGAAATGGAGAATACAAGTGACAGAAATCACTTCCCTGGCAATTGTATATCCATTCTGGGCTCAGAGACAGAGCCGACCTGGACTTTTGTTCCATATTCTCAGTGTGGTAAATCCCTCTTCCCTAAAGCGTTTCTTGCTGAGCCTTTGTTGCAAAGGTTGGGGGATGCTCTTCCGTCCAGATCTGAAAGCCGCTAGCCAAGTGTGAACTGTGTCAGCATGCCTCCCCACAGATGGCAAGGAGCCCCAGACAACATGAAAGAGTCCAAATTAATGGGAAATAGAGCAAAATAAAGCACTCCATATGTGAATGCTATTTGCCCACAGATGTTTTGAGGGAGAAAATAGGAAAGAAATCATGCAAAATTACCTTCTTTCAGAAAGTCAGTTTCATGCCTCTGGGAAAGTAATAGAACATTTGGGAGTATGGATCACTCTTATAAATCCACCCCCAAGACTGGGTACAGTTATTTTATTTTGGAGACTAAGAAGGCTTAAAAGGTGGGAGTTACTAAAATATTTCTTGCCCAATTAGTTTCAGGTCATTACAAATTATGGTACATTCCTTAACAGGATTATATTTTTCTTCTCATTTTTAATGTTTCAGTTTCCATTAACAGCTCTTTGCAAGAGAGCTGGTAGTGAATTCAGACTAGATGTTCTTCAGGGACGAGATAGAGCCCATACTGTTTCCGCTGTCGGGCTCAGTGAGATTTCCCCTCAGGCTAACACATAACTAACTAGCTTACTCCAGCTTAGTCAGAAGAGGACTATAAGATGTAATTTGCATGGGAAAAGGTCTAGGGGCACAATCAGGATCAAAAGCGTCCTCTTGTTAGTGTACAATCAGCCTCATCAGGGCCAGGGCAAGGTTGAGGTGAGTAAGGTGCGGTGCCTAAGGCCAAAATTTAAGGAGGCCAAAATTTAAGGAGGCGCTCATTCTCAGGGTCATTCAAGTGCAGGGTCAGCATGGGAGTCAGTGCCTCTTTCAGTTTTGCCCCCAGGTTTCTCACTGGAGTCCCTGCCCAGAGCCCCAGTGTTTCATTCACAAACACTCAAACTGCCTTTGACATCTTGTGCCACACACAGTATACCATTTATTCAGGAGATGCATTTCTAAATATTATTCACATATATTGTGAAACTTCATCTCTATCTTAGGACCTTTTCCTGGCAATGGCCCCAACCATTTTAACTTTATGTTTTCTCTGTTGCTTCATGCAGCGAACCTTAAATGCACTACTAGAAGTTGACACGAAATGAAATGATAAAAGATAAATAATCTTGGGGTGTTAATAATCACCTCCCAGATTTACCTGTTTTGCAAGTTTGTTTTCATGTTTTGATTTTCTACTTGTTGAGACCACTTATGATAAATTTGGATTCCTGCAATTTGCTGTCTCACAGGCCAAGCAGGAGGTTGAACAAAATGAGTCACCATTATTCGTCTTTATTGCCTGTTCATCTTGTATACACTCTAGGTCAAGACTATGTGCTATATTAAAATGTCTTATAGTACCTGATCTTGGGTTCTCAGGGTTGAATTAGTTGAGAACCTACTGTGAACCACCTGGAGAAATGGATTTTCTCATTCTAGAGTCCAGATTCAGCACCTTGCCAAACAAAGGCATCTCTATTAACCTGGATAACAGGATTCGATTTTTTGTTTTGTTTTAAACTTTTGGTAAATCATGAAGTCAGTTTTGGCCAGTACATGCCTGAATCTAAGACAATTTTAAGACTATGGACTACAGAGAACATCTTCAGTCACTTCATCCTAAATAAGAGGAAAGTTTTGCTATCTACTTGAGTCATTGCTGAATGTTATGACAATATAATAATTGAATATCTAAGAGATGTTACTTTTCACATGGGTGGCTCTATCAATACTTTACTCTGTGACTTTTTCCATTTTTATGCTTAGATAGTCTTTCTCTGTTGACTGTTAAAAAACAAAATTCAACTGAGTAAATTTTAAAGATCTTATTGCCTTTGTTCAATGAATCATGAATTGGGTAGTGTTCAGTCTAACAGATAGAAAGATCCAAGGAGCTGTACAAAATGAAAGATTTAAAGGCAGAAGGGAGCAGGAACAGGAAGTTATATTAGGCAAAAAATCAGATTGGTTATTGCAAGTCTACTTTCCTTTAGTGGGTGGCCAGGGTCTATCTGGCAGCTTACGTTATAGTACTGATCAGGCAGTTATCACTGACTGGTTTAAAATTCCATTTCTGAGAGAACTGATACTGTAATTGTTGTATCAGTTTGGTGATGTGGGGCTTACCATAAACAACTCCATTTTGGACCTGCTGTCTTGTTTTTAACAATTCCCTCCGTTTAATCAGACTCTCAGCCTAACTGAGAGGTGTGATTTAAAAAAATACATCATTACCACTACTCCAAGCTGCTACTCTTGAGTTCTTACAGTTTTTGCTGAATCTCTGTGTGGTATTCACAGGTCATGACATCAAGTTTCTATCTTTTAAGTCAGTCAGTCAGTCAGTCAGTCAGTCAGTCTTTTTTCTGATGTTCTGGTCTTAGCGAGATCATTTGCTTGGTGCTTCCTATGTTCTAGATTTATAGCTGTTTGTCTTTGGAATGTTTTTCTTTCCCTCTCAGTACATAATTTCATTTAGCTTAGGGGAGAAGGCCTAAAAATAGTTTCTATTAGGCTCCAAATATCAGCTTCCAGTTTGGTCAACTTCTGACCATAGAGCTACTTAAAAAAAAATTCTTCCAAATATCTTGTGAAGTTTCAGCTGAGACAAACAGTAAATATTCCTGGCAGTACCGAACAACCTCTCAGATGCAAGAGGTGCCCCCACAGAGGATGAAAAGGACACTACCTTCCCATCATCCAAAGCCAAGAAAGAAAGACCTAGACAGCTCTCCTGAGCGCTGGCAGCAGTGGGCAGGACCTTTGCTGCAAACGGAGTGGAACCCACATTTCTGTCTGTCCATATTTTTGGTCCTTAGCCCAAGTGCTCCAGGCAGGTAGAAAGCCCAGCCAAGTTCTCAGGACACACATGAGACCAACAAGAAGGTAATAGCTGTCCTTGAGAGAAAAAGGATGCACCAACAATGGTTGCTCCAAAACCAAATTCGCAATGGTCTGAATTTTGAAAGGAAGGGATGACCTGAAATGTTACCTTCTCTTGACCCTGAGATGGGGGAGAGCTGACACTGCTAAGAGTTCTCACCCCTCTCTGGCTTCTGCCAGTTTTCTCAGGCTCCCATATGCAGGTTCTAGAGTGAGTGGGGTTTAAAGTAAAGAGTGTAGTCCTAATATCTACTAGAATTTGTCAGGGTTTTCCAATAATGTTAATTTTCATTTCCCCTTGGTTGGTTAAGAGAATAACTGGTGGCATTTGACCAGAGAATCTCTCAGAGTCCTGTCAACCCTAGGAGGGACCCATGGGGAGACCCTCCTTCAGTAGATATGGGGACATCTGTAAGGCCACTAACTCTGCGGACTTTTATTTACAGTCATGCAGTCTTAGAGAGGAAAGGCAGTTCAGTAGAGGATTAGTAGATGGAGTACCCAGGTAAAGGAGTCAGTTAAAGTAGGCATTCCATTCTGTCTGTCTGATTTGGGACTCCTTGCTTTCCAGTGCACTTCTTAAGTGAAATCTTCTCTAATAGGAATGTTTCTCATAATGGCTGTTTTAATTCTAGATTGTCTTAATAAGATTTTGTCTAATTTTATAGATATCTACAGCTTCTGGGACCATGGTCTTTAGATATAAAATAAGCAGGTGTACCAGAAGGAGGTGGTGCTCTCTATTCTTCATAATAGGAGGATCCTATTTCTTTAACTATGCCGTGGGTCTTTCAGAGTCAAATGAATACTTGAGTGGTATTAAATGTAAGTAGATAGGGAAAACTACAAATGGCCATTAGATCTCCACGGTATTGGCATTTTTTGTTTGTCTGTTTGTTTTGGAAGAGTGAACAACAGGGCAGCATCTGATAGAGCTGAGACTAAGAGAACCCTAAAGTAGTTAATGTGTATTTGCTGGAATGCATGGCAGGCTGATTTGAGAACAGCAGCTAAATTTGAGAGCAGGGCCTTTCCTTCTCTGATACTGGACAAGTGCAAGGAGTCCACACTACACAAGGTTTGAAGCGGCGGCAGCAGTCTAGCCTCTATGAGTTCTCGAAACCAACCAGCCAGAGCTCCTGCCAGGACAGGGTTCTACCTGAGGAAAAAACTGCTGGGAGCAGAATCAAAACGGAGCAGGACAGAGACAGTAGGGACAAGGAAAGACAAAACGGGAGAGAGAAGAGATTGTGGTCTTGAAAAAAATTTCTCACTAAAAGAACCTCAGAAAGCTGGCTGCCCTATTTTGAACATCACAAAACAGAAGGGGGAGCTCTAAGAAGTTATAAAAGCTATCTTGAACCACTCCTTATTCTAAAAGTTCAAGAAACTAATTTTACATAAAAATCAGGAACAGAAAAGTGTAGAAGTCAAATCTGTATTAAGTTATTGTAAGGAAAAAAAGAAAAAGGAACAGAATAACATCTCTGTAGACAATGAAAGCATGTCAGAAAGATATGCTCTCAAAACAGAATAGGACTGTAACCCACCATTTCAAAATAAACTAAAGGAGATTAAGAAGAGTATATGACATTAAAGGACAATGGAAATCAAATTAGAAAAACTCAGAAATGAAGTGGCAAAGCTCAGGAAAGAACTGAAGTTAATCACTTCACCAAATCACCAAATCACAGACATAGATAGATATGAGAACCAGAAGTGAGCATTAAATATGTAGGTACATGTAAAATGAAATGAGAGCTAAGATTACTATGTAGATACAGTAGAACACCAATAAATACAGGGAGACAGTGTGTAGAGCATATGCAAAAATAATTTTAATGTTAGAATCAGTGTTGCTATCCCAATACTGTCATGTGTACAATATGTGAGAAAAAAAACACAACAAATAAGCAGTTATGGAATATTCTTATTCTGTCACCCCTGCTGTCCTTGAGAGACAAGATTCTCAGTGGGAAAGAGAAGAAGTGCAGATACAGTAGAGAAAAGGTTAAGTAAAAGTTCTGAAGGCTTACGTTTGAAGTGTAAGTAACAAAATCTCGTGAGTCCTGTGTGTGTGTGTGTGTACATAGAGCTATACCAATTAAAACAACCTAGAGATAATGACCAATCCAATATCAATGAGTTAGGACCCAGACTGTGGCCTTGAAATAAACTTTCTCACTAAAAGAAACCTGGGCTTCGTAAAGAAATCGTTGATTTCAGATCTGGGGCTAAGATCTGAAAGCTAAGATGAACATGGGACATGTCCCACACCCAGAGGAGATTGCCAGAAAGCTACCAAATCCTACTTGGGTCATGACAGAAGGACTCAGAAGCCAACTTAAAGAGGCTCCCGCTGGCCAAAGATAGCATACTGTGTTTCAATAAAGATAAAAATCATAGTGGGTTGAAACCCATCAAATATGTTTAAAGTCATAAGTTTTTAGCATTAAAAAATTAATAACTTTCAGAGAATGACAGTAAACTACTTTATTATTTTAAAAACCAATAAATTAAAAGAATCAAGTATTTTTCTACCTTTCCTTTATGAGCTACACTGCAAGTAATCAAATAGTAGAAGAGGACAAGTGTCTTTTTATAAAATATTCCAACAAATCAACTAATAAAATGTCTGACCCCATTTTTTGATGTTTGACAACTTTTAAGCCTCATCCTCTCTCTCTTTGCCTTCTGCCCCACATCTTGGCAAGCTGATAAGAAAGCCGTGGTGCTCTTTCCTTTGGCACCTATCAAAGGCTCAAACCACACAAGCCCTGTCTGTGCACAGAAACCCTCACCTCAGGCCACCTTCTAATCACAAGAAAACTCCCAAGCCAGTCTCCTTTCTCTACTCTCTGAAGTCATTTTTGGGCTAGTCGAGAAAGCCAAGATGCTCCTCCACAAGCCCCATTATGTAAGCAGTAAGCCTTTTCATTCCCTACTGGTGTGTGTGTGATGTTATCAGTCTTGACATCCAAACCAGTTTCTGAATGGGGAGCTATCCTATCTCTTCAGAATGATCTCACCACCATAAACAAAAATGAAAAGATAAAACGTTGCTATTTGTAAACTTCAATTTAAAAATGTATCTAGGTATTCGATATCAAAGGCTGCTAACATAAAATGAGAGAGACATCAGACATTGTGTGCCTCCTATAGTTTTTATAGAATCTGAATTTGTATGTATAGCTATGTGTGTCTGTATTTGGAACAAGTGAAGCATGATAAGTTACTTACTCATACACTGCTAATACATATTGGTACTATTTTTCTGGAAAGACATTTGGCAATTAATTTGAAGCTTAAAAGCTGTCAAATTTTTGTCACGTACTTTGTAGATATCACATATTAGAAATGAATAGTGATGTGATAAATTTAAATACAAAGTTTTGCAGTGTAGTAATGTAGTATCATTTAAAGTAAAGAGAGGGGATATATGTAGTATAAAAGAAAAGGCTGAATAACATGCAACAAATTAAAGATGCTTTTGAAAAATATGTGATAAGCATCAATGCTTGAAATACATACCATAGTGTATGTTTGTTTTTTCTAAAGAAACAAATGAGTGTTTAAAATGTTTATATATGTGAATAGTAAAAAACTGGAGAGAATATACAGCAATGCAAACTCTATGACTCCTGATGAAAACCAATGTTTGAGTACCATTCTGGAACCTGCGAGAAATGAGTCAGCAGGTCTCCACTCTGAGGCTTCATATTCACTCTGGACCATGTCTATAAAGCTCATTCCTCGGTCCAAATACTTACTCTTGCAATAAGTAAGGAAAGGAATCTTAACATTCTTTAAAAAGAATGATAATAGAGAATGCCATCACCTTTTCAAATAAAAGATACAAGTTATCGTCATGGCCATCATCATCATCATCATCATCATCTTCTTTGTCATTAATTCTGTTCTTGTCAGGGATGGGCTCATCAATCACAAACCTCTGGGGCACTGAAAAGCAACTTTCCATATCATACCACAGCACACTCATGAGAATTTTAGTCTCCCTGGCAAAACTGTAAGTTCCAAAGAGCTGAGCATCCTTGTTGGAACCCTGGCTTCCAGCCCAGAGCCTGGAACAGAGAGAGTACCTGATTAATATATGTCAAATGAATGAACAAATGTTCTTGTAACGGATGTGCTCCTAGGGAACCAATTCACTAGTATTTAAGCCTTCTTTCTCTAATAAGAAATGGACTGAAATTATTTATAGGAAAGAATGCTATATGTCCTACACCAACATAAGGGATTGTTATTGAATGTGGGAAGCCTATTATGTCAACATGAATGCTGTCTACCATTCATTGTACCCTACAAGGTATAGACATTGTACTGAGTGGTTCATATTCATTACATCTACTACTTTATCTCTCCATTTTGCCAATATGGAAATTGGCACTCAAGAGAATTTAAGTGACTGGACCAAGACCACATAGACAGGAGCTCCCAAGTCAAGGTGACTGTGTGTTTCCGTAGCTCACATACAGTCTTAAGGATCAAATCAAGAAATGAGAGAAGATGAAATGTACTTCTCTGTCTCTCCAAAGAAGGAAATAAATAGGACATCATCAACAGACAGTGAGCCTAAGTTGGTAGGAAACTCAGAAAGCTTCCAAATATTTCAGCTGGTTTGCTCAACTTCATTTGAAAGGGAAATAAGGAAGAATGGAGTTTTTTATATCTTATTCCTATCTTCACAGAAGGCAAAACATAGTGTTAGAGATGAGAGTAAAGTAAGCTTTTTAACCTGTTGGAAATTCTTAAAGAGATGAAACACAAAGGATGCTGAGAGAAGTGGGGATTTGAATCAGGCAGAGAGCATTTTTTAGTTTTTTGGCAAACTTTCACTATATAGAGATTCATTATTGGAAGGTGAAGAGGAGTGAGCAATTAGTTAATGTGTTAATAGGGCAAAAAGTGAAATAAATAAATATCTAAATGATTATCAATTTGAAAACTTCATCTAGAAATGTATACACATGGAACTTTAATTTGATAACACTAAAAACGAAGGTTAAAGGATAGTTTTGATAGTTTCTGTCTTTAATAGTAATCATTTAGGAGAAATGGTTAATAACAGTGAATTGAAATACTTTTATAATGAAACCAATAATGAAAGTAAAAGTTTTAAGATAAGAACAATGAAAAACTGTTTATTAACCAATATTCAGCCAGAGAATAATTATAAAAGTAATTCAAGGATTTTACAGATGCTGACATTTTTAGAGGAATTTTAAAGTCCTCACTTTCGTAAAAAGTATTTATTTTACCACCCAGAGACAAAACGTTTGGGGTAGCTTAGGCAAAGTTAAATATTTTACAAATTTACATGATTTTTAAAAAATTTAATTTATCGAGGTGACGTTGTTCGGCAATAACATTATATAAGTATACATATTTATAATACTACATTTGTGTACTCTATTGTGTGCTCACCACCCAAAGTCTAGCTTCTTTCTGTCACTCGACTGTTATAGGCCATTGGTTTTCACAATACTGGCTTCACATTAGAATCATTAACAGCTTAAAAAATATTTATCTCAGACTAATTAAACCAGAACCTCTGGGAATGAAAATCAGTATTTTTTAAAAGCTCCTCAGATGATTATATTTTGCTGCCAGGGTTGAGGATCACTAATTTCAGCAGTGAAGAGTAAGACTCTAAACCTGATGAGAGTAAGAACCATGCATGATTTTCTTAACACAGCGCCTGGGACATGATAGGTACTCAGTAAAGACGAGTCGAATGATAAAGAGCTTTACTTGGCATCATCTCCTTTAGTTGTTAAACCATCTTATGAAAAAGTATTATTTTCATTGGTTTTTACAGTGAGGCAATGAGTTTTAGAGACAGGCAGAACAAAATTTGTTCAAGGTAAGATAATTAGGAAATAGTGTAGACAAAATTAGAAACTGTCTAATAGTAAAGCCTGTGCTTTTAACCAACTTTATGGATGCAGAATGCTAAGTGATGAATGTTCTTAACTGAAATGAGTAAGCGCTCTTAACAACAACAGCAACAACAAAAAGACCAGTTGAATGAATTGAGTAATTTAGTAATCCAGTGGCATATCTGTAATGAAGAAAGCCTACCAATGCTTCCTATCCCATAAATTGTCATTTTTAGAATTGCCCACGCTGAGTGATAACTTATTTTCAGTTCTCCTTGAGTATGTGTTCAAATAATATTTTCTAATTCACAATATAAAGAAATGAAAGGTCTTTTGAAATGGGGCAGAATTTGAATATGCCTTTTTCTTGTCATCCAAAAGAACCAGCTACCTGCCTTGCCATCAGTATAAATGGTCTGTTGGCACCTCATACGGGGTGGGACGATGCTGAGATTCTGGCCCAAGGAGCCGTGCTTTCACACATTCTATATCAGGACCAGTATATCCATATATTTAAATCTTAAACTTTTGTAAGAAGAATTTATTTAACCATCCGGAAACAAAATGTTTTGGGTATCTTAGTCAAATATTATACAAATTTGCATGATTTCTTACCTTTAATATGTAAGATAATCTCTGATATATTCTATTTTATTCATTAAAAATGTTAGTAAAATTTTAATTTCATGACCCATTAGAGGGTCTTCACCCGCACTTTAAAATACACTACAGTAACGGGACAGTGCAAGTTACATGGCCAAGACAGAATAGCAATGCCTTTTTTGCTGTGGAAGAGAAAATGGATTTACGGTGCTTGTAGCTAACTCATTATATCCTGATTCATTACACCTGCCAGAAATGTATGATTTATTGTTTAGTGTTCCTCTCTTGCAACATGAATGCATGCCTCATGAGGGCAGAACTCCCATCCTCCTTGTATACTATTGTATCACCAACTAGATATAAATACAGTGCCTTGCTTATATTAGACACTCAACAAATGCCCGCTGAATTGGTGAATACATAAATGGATAAATCCTTATGATAATGATTTCTCAGACATAATAATATTACATGAAATTTTCAATTATTTTCCAAACAGCTTTGATTTCCAAAGTCCTAGTCATACAAATTTTCATCCTCTTGAAAAGCCAGTTTTGTCATTATTGCTTTTTTTTTTTTAAGGAATTATTAAAGAGAGCTATGATATATTTAGTGGAAAATATTGTGGATCTTCTACAACTCATCCAAGGGTTAAAAGAATCATCTTTGCCTTGAAATTGATGGACCTAAAACCGGTAGTACCCCTATGAACGGGAAGGGGGCACGGAGAGAAAGAGAGTGGGGGAGAGAGAGAGAGACAGACAGACAGATTCTATATTTTGAATATTAGTCTAAGACTAAAGATTCCTAAATATCAGGGAAGTACTCTGGAGGTAAGAGAGCCATCGAATCAGGAGCCCGGGAGCGAAAAACAGTGAATGCCAGTGAGGCTGCCAAATCACAGGCAAAAGAGGATTGAGAAAAAGCAAAAATGACTAGTCGTAGGCACACAATGGAGGAAGTGAATAAACAGAGCTACATGGTAAAGGGCCTGGGAGCACAAATGCAACCCAGGGAAAGAGAGAACAGAGGAAAGGGTAAGAACATGGATCAATAGATATTCATTTATATACACACACAGTATCCCACAGATACCATCTAAGTCTGAGTCAGCCAGCTCTCATGGAGCCCAGTGACTCTTAAGTTTCAGTTCAAAGATTTGTTGCACTTAGGGATTTACTGTCCAAGCTTTTGGTATTGATAGACGATGGGAATGCATTCATTCATCTAGTTAATGATTATTTATTGGACATTAGCTTTGTAAACATTGGAAATAGAATGGGCAGTATAGTAGACACTATACCAGTTCTCATGAAATGTCTATTCTAATGGGGAAGTTAGACATAGATAATATTAATGGACAATTAAGTATTGATTAAAATTTTAAGAGTTATGAAGATGGCCAGTACTGTAAACACTTGAGCTATGATATAAAGCATGAAATAAAACTGACTGGGGCATTCCCAGTAGAGAGGACAGTGTTTGTAAAGGCCCTTTGGCAGTGGCAGTACATTCTATTAGAGAACAGTGTGGCTGGAATCAGCGAGTGAGGGCAGACTCTCTAGGGAAGTAAGCAGGGTATGGACCATGCAGAAGCTTGCAGGGCTTGCTGAGAATTTGCTCCCCACTCTCTCCCTCGAGAAATGGGAATCCACAGGGGTTTGGAACGGAGTTCAGAGGGGTAGCACTGAGGAAGGGTAGAGGCAGGATTTAATGTGAGTATATAGTCTCCAGTTGATCCTGTGCCAAGTGTTTCAGCAGGTTGGTTGTCAGTTATCCTGAGCATCTCATTCTGGTCCTAACTGATGTGGATCTATTACACAGAATGGCTTTAGTTCTGTTACTGAATGATCTTTCCAGTGTGTCCCTGAATCTGTCCAATTTACTGTGCAGAGAAGTTCCCCAATTTAAACCATTTCTCATTAGAGAATGATTTAAAAAAGAAAAAGGCTTTGCCCATCTATTACTATTGCAGAAAATGTTTTTGAGAGAGACTTTCCTTAATCTTAGGCCTGTAACTCATGCACTCCAATAATTATTTGTAGTACATCTGCTTAAATCCTTATCATTTCTCCCTTTTAATCCTCAGCTCCTTCCCTACAGATCAAGCTTGGGAAGGCACAAATCCTTTCATTTATTAGGAAAAACCCACAGCACCATAACCTGAGAATATAGTTCTGTCTGTTTAGAAATGCGGCCAAATACATCTTTGTGAAATTTTGATGAAAATGAAATTTTACTTTCCAAATGAGGAAAGTGAGAGCCAGAAGGCTTGGGACTCCAGCAGGGTCTGGCTCTCTAAAGAGCCTTGTCTACCCAGCCAGGATGCAGCCTTCTAGGGTTTTTTTCTTGCTTTTAAGATTTGATCAAATTCAATCTGACTATGAACTAACTATTCCTTCTAAAAAATTATTGAAAAAAATTCAGGTGTGGGAAATCTGAACCTACATGGGTGCATTTGAGTTGAGTCATCACATCTAGCAATGAGGAAGCATTGAGAAAGTTCTTTTAAATATTTTAAAGCAGTTACTGTGTGCCAGGCATTATGCTGAAGCTTTGGATGCACTATCTCATTTTACCCTCATAACTATTCTATACGGTAGATACTATTATCATCTTCATTTTACAGGTGAGAACTGAGGCTCAGAATGGTTAATTCACTGACTGAGGATGGTAGAGCCGGGACCTGAACTTTCTCTATACAATTCTAACACCCCTCTTTTAATTCCAATGCAACATAATAAGATTAATTACCTAAAATGTGTAAACGAGCTATTTTTTTTGACAGGTTCTTAGTATTGTTTAACACCATGAAGTTACTATGACTCAGGCTGGCATCTAGGAAAGATGTGATTTGAGTTTAGAAATGAGACCCTTCTGTCTCCTCCCAAAAGACCAAAAGAATCCAAAAAACAGGGGGAAGAAAACCAGCAACATTGTGCAGGAAACTAGAGATAGCACCATGCCCATTCAGAAACTTGCAGGAATTTCTGGTATGGCATAGAAATCGGGGTGGTTTTAAGGGAACTAAGAAGTGAATCTGCAGAACTCCTAAGAGCCATAATTTGGATTCACATTGGGAACGATTAGGGCAGGCTTTAGGACAGAAGGGTCTCCCTCAGGCCCCTCCTACTGCAGATCAATCAGTAAGTAGTAGAGTCAGCCCAGCAGGCAGAGCTTCTATTAGAGCAATAGCCCTGGGGAGGTGAACTTCATATTAAGAGGCAATTTAAGGGGAGCTGGGAAGATTTTTTTTCTCTTCATCTATGATGACAAGAAGGTAATGAAACGAAACATTACCTACAGAAAACATTTCAATTAAAACATATGATTCATTCAAAATACAAACTGTTCCTAAGTAAGACAGATAGCCAGTTCCAAGGAATGGAGTATGTATTTCTTAGCCTTGGGATTAGACAGGCAAGAGTCCATTGGTATTTGTGGTGCAGAGAGAAAGATGGCACATCATTTGCTGGTTTTCAAGGTGTGGAAATTTGACTCTTATTCTCCTTTTTTCCTATGTTCAAGTTCCCCCTGCTCATCCTATAAGACACAGCTCAATTGCCCATTCTTTCATAAAACCGTTACTGAACCTCCCCAGTTTTCATCCCTCTAAACTCGAAGTAATATCTACATTTTTGTTTTTAATTGCTGATCATTGTTTAATTTTTAAAGGTGTAGTTGTATAGGGCGGCGGGGGGGAGGAGGGAACTAAACTAAATACTAAGAGGACATATAATGAAAATAAATCTTCCCACCACCCAACCCTCTCCATTCTCCCCAGAGGCATTTTGTGTTTTCAGTTTCTTGAATGTCTTTTGCTAGATAGTCATCTATACAAGCAAGTAGAAGTTTCCTTAGCACAGTGTTCTGTCCCTTGCCTTCTTCATTTTAGCATATATCTTGGAGATTATTCTACATTGGACATATAGATCTACCTCATTTATTTTCATGGCTATCTAGCATTTTGTCTCTCTCTTTTGAAGCCCAGTAGTATACTTGCATTGCTGCTCTAAAAATCCATATCTTACGGAACTTGAGATCTGGTATCCATATCTGTGCTATCCTCTCTGCTGGTTTTCACTCATTAGCGGCAAAGATTTCATATTATTTTTTAATCACATTTCCTTAGGGCTTTTTATAATCTTAAGGTAGAAGTATGAAATAACTAAATTATAAAGCTCCTTCAAGGTACCATTTTGCCATAGAATGGCAGATTTTAAAAAATTGAGGTATAATTTATAAACAATAAAATGTTCAAATCTTAAGTGTTCAGTTTGATATGTTTTGACAGTTGTAACTACCAGTCAAAACAAAATGTGGAATATTTCCATCACTCTGGAAAAATGCTTCCTGGATCCTTCCAGTCAATTTTTAACCACCCCTACACCAGAGGCATTGATTTTTCTGATTTCTGTCATTATGTATCATTTCCATGTTCTTAATTTAAATGGAATAATACAGTATATATTTTTTATGTATTTTTTCCCTTTTCACTGTAGTATTTTATTTCACAAAATTTGTTTGTTTTCTCGTTAATGGATTTTCGTTTTTTTCCCCCATGAATTTTATCTATTGTGCATAAGGTTGCTATGATCTTCCTCATAATAATCTTTTTACAGACCTATGTTTTCATTTCTCTTGGATTTATGCTTAGGAGTGGAATTTCTGGGTCATGGGGTAAATAAATATTTAACTTTCATAAGAAACTTCCAAATGCTTGTCTAAAATTGTCATATTATGTTTAACTGCACCAGCAATGTGTAAAAGTCAAGTTATTCACCTTTGCCAATGTTTGGTATTGTTAGTCTTTTTTATTGTAGCAATTCTAGTGTGTGTGAAATGAACCTCATAGTGGTTTTCATTTGCATTTTATGATGGCTGGTGATGTTTAGAACCTTGTTGGCAATGTGTTTATCTTCTTAAATATCAGTTGTAGTCTTTGTTTTTTAAATTGGGTTGCTTTCTTATTCTGGATATGAGTCATTTATCAAATATGTTTTGGAAATATTTTCTCATAGTCTGTGGGTTGCTCATTTATGTACTGAATGAGGTCTTTTGGTAAGCAGAAAAAATTAAATTTGATTAAGTCAAATTTGCCTTTTCCTCCCTTTTTATTAGGAGTGCTTTCTGTGTTCTGGCTAAGAACTCTTTTGCCTATTCTAATTCACAAAAATATTTTTTCTTATGTTTTCTTCTAGAAGTTTTACATTTTTAAGTTATTTCCAGTTACTCCAGCATCATTTGTTAAATAGCCTCTCCACCCCACCCCCATTGACTTTGTGCCTTGATATTCAGTTGTCCATATAAGCATGGGCCTCTCTCTGGATTCTTCATTCTCTTCCATTGATCTGTTGATCTATCTTATACCAATACCATATTGTCCTGATTATTGTGGCTTTATTTTGAAATTATAGAATATAAGCTCTTCAGCTTTATTCTTTTTCAAGATTGATTTTCTTATTCTAGACCCTTTCAATTTCCATGTAAATTTAAAGATTAGTTTGCTATTTTCTTTAACAAAACCTGCTGGGATTTTGCTTAAGACTATATTAAATCTACATTTCCATTTGGAGAGAATAGACACCTTAATAATTTTGAGGCTTCTGATCCATGAAAATTGTATAACTCTCCATTGATTTGGATCTTATTTAATTTCCCTGAAGATGTTTTATAATATCCAATGTAGATGCTGTCCATATTTTCTATTAGTTTTAGTCTAAGATGTTTAATATTTTGGTTGCTGTTATAAATTTTAATTTAATTTTCCAATTTTTACTACCAGAATAATGCAATACAATTGTTCCATCTGTGTTTTATACATATAATAGTTAGGTTTTGTCATTGAATTGCCCTTTTAATCATTATAAAGCGTCCTTATTTTTCTTCTGGTAATTTTCTTTGTTCTGAAGTCTACTTTGTCTGATATAATATGGCTCTGCCAGCTTTATGTCTTGTTTATGTATGGTATATTTTTTTCAACCCTTTTACTTTTAACCTGTGTCTTTATGTTTAAAGTATGTTTCTTGTAATAGCACATAGTTGGGTCTTGTTTTTTTATATAGTCTGACAATACATTTTACATGTAGTGCTAATATAGTTACATCTAAAGTAAGTATTGATATAGTTGGATTTTAAGTTTAGCTTTTTGTTATTTATTTTCTTATGTCTGTATTAGTTTATTAGGGCTGCCTTAAACAAAGAACCCCAGGCTGGTAAATAATAGAAAATTTTTTTTCTCACAGTTCTAGAAGCTATAAGTTTCAGATCAAGGTGTTAACAGAATTGGTTCCTTCTGAGGGTGGTGAAGGAGGGATCTGCTTTAGGCCTCTCTCCTTGACTTGTAGGCGTCATCTCTCTATGTCTACACATTATCTTCCCTCTGTGCCTGTGTCCAAATTTTCTTTTCTTATAATGACATCAGTCATATTGGAGTAGGGCCCACACTAATGACCTTATTTTACCTTAGTTATGTCTTTGATTATAGTCTCCAAATACAGTCAGATACTAGGGCTTAGGACTTCAACAAATGAATTTTTCGGGGGATACAATCCATTCCATAGCAATGTCTCATAGGTTCTTATTTTGTTTCTCCTTTCCTGCCTTATTTTGGATAAATCGGGTATATTTTTACTATTTCATCTTATACCTTTTATTGACTTTTTAGCTATGTTATTTTTTTAGTTGATTGCTCTATAGATTACTATTTGCAACTTTAACTTTTCACAGCCATCTCCAACTAATACTATACCACTTGTGAACATTCTAAGAATGTTACCATATTGCCATCTATTTACCCCACTCTAACCTTTGTGCTCTTTTGTTATATATACTTTTATAGCTGTTGTAAATCCCACAATATATTGTTTCTAGTTTTACCTTAGTTAACTATTTTTTAAAAGTGTGAAAATGAGAAAAAGCTAATAGTATTTAAGCATTTATATATATATATATGGTATATAGTATTTTAAAGAAATATAAAAATATAAGCATTATTTCTCATACATTATTAATTATTATTCATTAATAATAATATATATGATTTTATTTTCATTCAGCAGGTTAAAACACTGTTTTGTTGGCCCTGGCCTTCATTGAAACAGCAATTTCTAACTTTAGCTGTTAAAGCCAGACAGATGAATGATAGAGGCAAAGGAAAAGTCCTCATGAAGGCAAGAACTCAGTCTTCCATGTAGCGCTGAGTTTAAAAATGCCATTCCCAGCCCAGACATAGGAATACCACATCTCTCCTCTGCCATATCCCAGGGAAGCTCTTTGCCAATGCCCAGTGGGGCTTTTGCATATCTGAAGGAGATAGACCTCCAGAATTTTGCTGTGAAGTGAGTCTGGCTCTTTAAATCCCCTGTTATTTACACTTTGCAAGGAAAATGGAAAAAGAGGCAAAGAGAATGAGGTCCTCTGAAGAGGATCTAGTTTACAGTCAAAATACTGTGACTTAGAGATGTTGAGAGTTTGTTGGGTTTTTTGTTTTTGTTTTTGTTTTCTTTGTTTTGGTGTGTAGTTGTGGAGGTACTAGTGAGGTTGGGATGGTGTTGATTGTCTTTTCTGTCTTTCCAAGCAGCCCTCCATTCTTTCCATCACACAGCCCAAGGGCCTGGACAGTAGAAATGAGAATGAAGATGCGGTGTACAAAGCATGGTCATCTGGCCGTTAGCAAGTGCTGCGCTTTACAAGCGTGTCATCTCTCTCTGCTTCACGTACTCCTGGCTCTCTCACCCTGGTGGTGGCTGCTCACATTCTGAACCAAGATTCTCATTTGAGAATACTCTGTGGGCTCTAATGCATTATCAACCCATGGTATTCTCAATACAATTATCTTAGCTGAAAAACTTCAATTTTGAACATAAAACCTCAGTAGAATAGGCCATTATGCAGTAATCATTATGATCTGATAAATTTGACAGATATTTGCATGTCATATTTCTAAATATAGGCTGAAATTGCATATATCTGTAGTGAGTTTTGCTTAGAAAATATTGACAAGTATTTGTTTTACACAAATGGCTAATACTTGTGAACATTCTCAGGCAGTAAATTGAAGCAAATTAAATAATCTCAGAGCCTGCTTGTCTCTCATCACCATTTAGGAACATTTTGGTTGTAAAAGAGAGAAAAAAATAACTCAATCAAATTAAGAAAAAAAAAAAAGAGTGGGGAAGGCAATTCTTGGCTCACAAACTGAAGGATTCAGAAATATTTCTGTGTTCAGGCAGTGCTTGATCCAATAACACATATGTTGTAACCAGAACCCAGTTTTTCTCTTTTGCTCTGCCTTTTGTAGTGTTGGATTAATGGTCAGGCCCCACACAGTGCCCCTTTCTTCATCCCCAGATCTCTTTTCTTTTTCACGGATGGCTACTGCTAGCTGCAAGCTCATGGATGTCCTTGAACTACATTGTCCAAGGGAAGAAGAAGGGTCCCCTCTGGTTGTTTCTGCACAAATCCTTAGATGCCCTTTCTCTTATTGGCCCACATTTGTTCACATGTTCATCTTGAATCAATCATTGTGGTCAGGGGAAGAGGAGACTGTGATTTGCTTAAATGCATCAGGGGTTGGCCATGGTACACAGGATGGATCAACCCTACTTGACCCATAGTGTCAGAGGGAAGGAGAGAGGGGTAGTTCTTCACTATGGTCTAGGACACTGGCCTGGCACCTTTTAGCATCTTACTAACGCTCTCTGGGGATGGTAACCTAAGGAACTTAAGTTGCATCACATTCAGTCCTTTCCTTGTTTTGTAAACAGTAGGCTTTGGGATTTTCCTTACCACATTATCGATGCCTTCTCCACACAGGGCATTCCAGATATATCTCACCCTTACCAGGGTTTTTTCCCTCTTGTCAGGGCAAGTTTTCCTTCTAGGTATAAAAGTGCTTCTAATTTGAAGGCCTTTAGGAACAAAATGAAATAGTGCATGTTTTATTTCAAAACACGTACTTAGGTATTTTATTCCTGGGCATTCTAACAATGAGCATATCTATCTACAAGCTGTGGAATTGCTCCAGTTACCATCATCATCATCGTCATCCTTTTCATTATCATTTTTACAGCAGACATTGTCCTAGGCACATTAAATACTCTGCTCTACTCCAGTCTCGGAAGTCAATCTTTTAAAAATCCTACCCACATTTGAAGACCTAGCTTCAGGTCTTCTTCCTTCAGGAAGCATCTGTAATCATTCTGACCCTCAGGAATATCTTCTTTGGACGATCTTTTTTTTTTTTTTTTCGCCTAAATTATTTATCCTGCTCTGCTTTCATCTTTCTTCCTAACTGGGTTGTTAGCTGCTCAAAGGCAGGGTCCTTAGCTTCTACTTTCTGTATCCTCAGAGCCTAACACAGTGGCCTTGAACATCAAGGGCTCAGTAATTATCGATTATCACTTAAGCCTGTGGAACTCTCATTCCTTCCATGAAATCAGGAAACCTTCATGCCAAGTGACAAAGCTGTTGATGTAGGCTACATCCCAGGAGAGTCTCCTTTGTCTAAGCACTTGCAGGTTTATTCTGCAAAATTACATTGCTTTGAATACTTCTCACACCAAGGAGACTGAAGACCTAGGACCAAAAACGGTTCCCTTAGCAGTTCTATTTTCAGCACCTGGTAATGACACTTGGGATAAGCATTTGTAATAGCTGAACTTTATGAGAGTTAGAGCAAGTTGTCATAAAGTAGAAAGATCAAAGACCTTGGAATTGCATAGATCTGGGTTTAAATTCCACTAACCTGCATTACCTGATGAGAATTACTTAATGTTTCTAAACATTAGCATTTTCCCCTGTAAAATTATAAATATAGTTTCTCCATCAGAAAGTTGGAAACTAGTCTCATCTCTATTCTAACTGAATACACTGTAGTACAGTTGAATTCTTACACTAACCATCCAGAGTTAGCATCAGATTCCACAGGTTTAAGGGTATAGTCCACAACGAGATTGCCCTTCAGACACTAGCCACTGGGAGTTAATAGGCCACCTACGCTTCAGGCCAATAGGCTACCAATCTGTGAGGTTCCTACCCTCAGGTTTGATAATTTGCTAGAACCATTCGCAGAACTCAGGATAACAATGCTTATGGTTATAGTTTTATTATAAAGGATGTCCATAGGGTGAGGTGTGATAGGAAACACGAAGCTTCTGTGCCCTCTCTCTATGGAGTCAGTGCGCGTCACTCAACCAGCACATCAGTATGTTCACCTATCAGCAGACTCAACAGAGGATTGGTGTCCAGAAATTTTACTGGAGTTCCATTACATAGGCATGATTTATTAGATCAGTGATGATGGGGTCGAACTCAGTCTCCATTTCCCACTTCTCCCCAGAGGTCGGGTTGGCCCAAGTCCCAACCCTCCAAACACATGGTAGGTCTTTCTGGTGACCAGCCCAACTAGCACAACTGTGAAGCTATCTAGGGGCTCCACCAAGAGTCACCTCATTTGCAGCATAAGAGACACTCCTATTGCTCATGAAATTTCAAGAGTTTTAGAAGCTCTGTACTCGGAACCAGGGATAAAGACCAGACAGATTCTTTATTATACTAAAGGAAGTTTATGAGATAATGAAAACACACTTTATGATGAGAAAAAGTGAACATAGAACTAATTAAAGCATTGAATTTAAAGAGTAAGTTTTATGATTATTCTGTTTTATGATTATTGTCCCTCCTTCTTTTTTTCCCCTGCTCTTAAAAACTCTATCAAGATTGCAGCCATTTAGAAAGACCCAAAATATGTCATGGGTAGGTAATTGTAGCATAACTCAATATGAAAAGGGATCTGTTGTAATTTATGTTTGGATTTCATTAACGAATTATAGGACAAATTACTGAATAAAGACAGTTTAGCCACTCTTCATAAATAATGTTTCCATAACAAGAACAGTGAGAAGGCTGGGTGACCTGCCTAGGAGAAAGTGAGGAGGAGGAATGACAGTGGAAGCAAGTGCAGCACTCGTAGAGTTACAGATATGATGAACATGTATACCGAAGACTCAGATATGCCAGAGTAAAAAGCTGTGATCTTCACATTCTACAATGCTATTTTGGATCTGCATCCTAGAATGAACTCTTGAGATTCCGCTAGATTTTCGTATCACCAGTGCCCTTGAAAGTGGGCACAAATGCTTTGAGAAAGCCTGTGGGACTACTGTATTGAAATCACTGTGAGCCACATATCACTTTCCAGTGATGGGATGTTATAAGAGGTCAGAATGAATGATGTAGACAAACATTCATGTTATGCTCAGTGGGAAAAAAAAATTAAGATTAATATAATCCTAATTCTCATCCTCACACAAAGGCAGGTGGACAAAAAAAGTAGTGGGGAAACATAATCATTTAAAAATTTCCGAATCATGGCACTGTCATTTATTTTTCATTTTCTTATTCTCTTCAAAATCTTTACATTGCTTATGTATTAGTTTGATCATAATAAGAATATTTAAAGACAGCACTGCATCCTTGTATATAGATTGCCCCATGATTATTTTCACTTTATTTCCTGTGTGTCTGAATGATAATCTTATCTCCCCAAGTGGATTTCAGCTCCTGGAGTATAGACACAATGCCTCCTATTTTATGTGCATGGTTGCCTTTATGTTAGGTTCTCAGTGTCCTTCAGTTTCTAGTGGACACATTTGCTGCCCAGTCTGCATTCTCTGAGCAATTGAAAAAAAAAAAAAAGAATCCAAGAGACCAAAAGTTGGGATTAATTATTGTCAGTGACAATATTGATGGCCTAATTTTATCTTAAAAGTCTACACAACATTCTCTAACCCTCTTTCTCAGTAAAGCCTGTAAGAGTTAAGGCCATCCGTTCCTAAGAGTCCCCTGCTAGCTCTGGACATGGCACCTCACTTTCCTTCAGTTAAGACTGGTTATTCAAACCAAGTACTTGGGAGCAGATTGCCTTTAGAATGGGTGCCAGTTCATTTTGTGAAGTAGAGGACTGGGAGGAAATATTGAGGAATGAGTGATTTTTTTGTCATAGCGTACTATAGAACAAAACCATTGGTTCAAAAAAATATCATATTAGAAAACTATCATGAGCAAAACAGATAAGGTCTTCATTTCATGGAACTCACCCCTTTAATGTGGAGAAAAAATCCTCTCAACAAATATGTAATTTAAGGACATTTCCCCTAATCCTATGATGTCTCATTGTCGATAAGTGTTAGCTACAGAAATAGCCACCTTCCACCTTAAAGACACCTCATTTTCTATTTTGCTGCATTATTCATTCATTCATTTATTCATTCATTTATTCACTCATTCACTTATTTATACAAACAAAATTTAAAAACATCTGCAGGCACCTTCAATATAACACTGTTAGAAGCATCGGGGAAGTAAATAAGAGGTAGAATGTTTGGTTTGACATCTCTCTAACGAAAATCATCACCCAAGAGACATCATATTTTTGGTCAGTGATTATTACCTGGATTTCATAGTTTTTCCAGTCCTGTAAGTCCTCAACTTAAAATGGCTAAATTACTTTTTCTTTTGCAATCTGTTAAATATAAACTGGAACATAATTTAGAACACATGGACTTTTCATATACCAAATTTTAGTGTATAGGACTCTTTCTCATCTCCAAATAACTAAGAAATAAGGAAATAAGATTTCCTACTGCATATTAAACTTTAAATCAAGGTAATGAAGACCACCACTTTCTAACTGATGAGGAACTGGCCTTGATGACTACAGCTGGCCTTCTCCAGGTAATGCCCCTGCATTGTCATGAGTTAAGTCTTGACAATAGCAATTTCACCAAATAGTACCAATTATAGAATTCAGGAAAGTTAAGACACCTTAAGAGGCCGAAAGGTAAAAATACATGTATTATTAGGTGAAGAAACAAATTTTCTGTAGGTATTATTTAGAAATATGCTTTCTTGGTGAGCTCCAGAAGTTTTCTCTTCCTTTGTAATATTAAAATAGAAATGGATTCTAGCAGAAGGTCTTACATCATTTTTCCTGCCAAGGTGAATTCTAAAATAGGAATTTTTTAGTAAACGTCTTTGTTCGCAATAATTGCTTCCCTAGCATTGCAATATCATCCTGCCATTTCCTTTAATCTAAGTCATATATGTTTCAATATCTCACCATTCAAGCTATTGTAACAAGAGACACAGGAAGAAATTACTTTGGCCAGTTTCCTGAAATGTTAGAATAGATGCTGTCATTTACAGCCACAGACAGGTTAGGAGAAATCTCTTGAAAAAGCAGGGGGATCTATCCCTGAAACCTTATCTGTTTTATAGCAACATGATAGAATTTGAACACCATCACATACTGGGTTTTCATCTACTGATTGACTAGGTCTTTGATCCTAAGTGATAATGACAAATACAAACACTCAATGACTTAGCAAGAAGAGAAATAGGGATTTACCATCAATCATCCAATAAAAAAACCCAAAATGGAATTTGGACCTATGAAAAGGAATTCAAGGAAAATAGAAATTCCCCATAGTGCTCATGAGCCCATCAGTCACAGCTTTATGTCTCCATTAAAAGGTACCTCTTTCTCTGTACTATTGAGCAGCTGGCTCATCTGCCAAGGCACTGACTTCACTCAGCTTGTGCTTCATCCCCATGCATGGCCTCAGAGATTTCTTTCTTTTTTTTGGCAAATAATTTACCTAGGAATTATTTGGTGTTTCAATAGGAGATTTGTTCTGCTGACATGCTGTGTGCCCAAACAACAGTGATTTTCTTTAAAAAGTCAAATAATGTGTTGGTTCAGCAAACATCACTTGAGACTGATGTCTGATCTGCATTTATTTAAATTTTGCACAAAGAGGGAATTTTTTTTCATTTCTAAATATTTATCAAGGGCTCAGTTTACACTAGGTGATGTTCTAGACCCTGGAATTTTGGTGATAAAAAAGACAGATAAAATTCTTTCTCTCATGTTATCTATATTGGGGGATAACGACAATAAATGAACAAAAAGAAAAATGGAGGGAGGCAGAAGGAGGAGAAGGTGAAGGCCAAGAAGAAGAGAGGAAGGAAGGAAAAAAGAAAGGAGTGGGGAGGGAAGGGAGGGAGGGAAGAAGAAAGGAGCAACAAAACTCTGAAGGAAACAAACGAGATAGAATATATGTATGTAAACCATGGCATTTGCATATATCACAACCCAAGTTCAGAGGAACATACAAATTAGAGCCTTACAATTTTAAGGATCAAAGACCTTTGAAAACCTAGCAGGTCTGAGTTATTTCATTGCTGGACCATGACCATGTTGGTCTCTGCAGTGTTGCTAAGAGAATGTAACATGGAAACAAGACCCCACTCCACACTCCCACAATAGAAAAGACACTGAGTTTTAATTATAACCCCCTTCTTGAAGAGTCATAATTTATATTACCATATGAAAGATTCTGGAAAGTCCTGAAATACCAATTCTATTAATAATTTCCTAAACCTATTTTGATATGGAAACTTGTTTCCTCTCCCACGTTATTAACTTCCCATCTGATTTGTGTTCTGATGGTTTTCACATGGTAGGTTGGTTACTGGAAGAGGCATCATTAAACAGAAAGCTCAGCATTAATAGAGAGTGGCCAAAAGACAATAAAACAGGAGTATCCATGCCCTAGGAATTTACAATATGAGTATGGGTTATTTTAATTGACTGGTACTCATTCTGTGCCAGTCCTGAGGATTCAGGGATGAGGAAAGTACAGTCTTTGCCCTCAAGAAGATACAATATAATAGGGAAGGTGTTTACATGAATATTAAAATTTATAATTCAGTATTGCTTGCTACAGTAGAGAGACAGGTTCAGGATGCCAGGGAAGTACAGAGCTCACCTGGTTAAGCCTGGAGGAGACCTAAGAGACATCATGGAGAATTTCCTGGAGAAAGTGACAGGAATTGTAAATATAATGTTACTGGAGGATAATTCATGACAGTACAGGAATTACATGTATTAGATTACCTGGAGAATAATTCATTGTAATATATGATCAAGAACTATATCATATAGTTTAGATAGTACATCCTGTACGAATTCAGGAACTGGAAGGAAAGGTCATGGGCACTTGATGGGGTGTGGGTTTTCATTAAGATAGTGGAACATGAGTGAGATCTTGAAAAAAGTGGGGCCAATAATTATTTATAATTATTTATAATTAATATTATTAGTTATCATTAATCGATTTTGGGGGACCTTTTCTGTATTATACTTAGCCAAACACTTTACACACACCTTATCTACTCCTACCAGTAACCCCTTGAAATAGGCTTCACTGTTACATTCTTTTTCAGGTGAGATAAAGAGCCTTCACAGTTCAAGGACTTGATAAAGGTTACCTCAAGGTCAGAGCGGGTGTCTGGATTCCAACCAGCCCTGATGCCAGATGCCAGTGTCTGCGAGCCTCACCATGATGGTGATTACATTATCTAAACCTAATGCAGAGTGACAGAATGACTGAGGTTTAGAGAATATTTTGAGTGATATGAAAGATAGATTGAGAAATGCTCTTCACACACAAGACAGCTTACTCACTCACTCGCTCACTTATTTATTTATTTATTTACCTATTTAATTTTAATTAGTTTCAAGTGTATAGTACATTGGTTAGACATCTGTATAGTTAGTAAAATGATCTCCCCCAATTGCTCCCTCCTTTCCCTGACCCTCCGCCTAGCCAAATGTATTAATGCTAATTGCATTCCCTATGCCGTGCTCCCCATCCCCGTGACCATCCATCAGCTACTAATTTGTGCTTCTTTAACCCTTCACCCCATTCTCCTAGCCCCCCAAACTCTCCTCCCCTCTGTCCGTCACCAAATTGTCCACTATATTTGTGAGTCTGTTTTTGATTAGTTTGTTCTTTTTATTCCTTAGATTTCACATATAAGTGAAATCATATAGTGTTTATCTTTCTCTATCTGACTTAAATACTTCTAGGTTCATCAAAGCAATATCTTTTTTCATCCCCTTCCTTTTCCTATGTAGGGGTCTTGTTTTCTTATCCTTTCAGCCACTCTATTTTTGGTTGTAGCACTTAATTCTTTTCCATTTAAGTTACTTATTGATAGGAATGTAGTTGTTACCATTCTTTATTCCTATTTTTGATACATGTTTTTTCTTCTTAAAGAAGTTCCTCCAACATTTCTTGTGATTCTGGCTTGGTGGTGATAAATTCCTTTAGCTTATTTTTGTCTGGGAAACTCTTTATCTGTCCTTCAACTCTAAATGAAAGCTTTGCTGGATAAATTATTTTTGGTTGTAATTCCTAGGTGTTTATCCTGTCGAATATTTTTTGCCAAGCCCTTCTGTCCTGCATAGTTTCTTTTGAGAAATCAGCTGCCTGTTGTATGGGTATTCCCTTAAATGTAATTATTTGTTTTTCTCTTGCTGCTTTTAATATATTTTCTTTGTATTTAAACTTTGACATTTTAATTATGATGTGTCTTGGTGTGGGCCTCTTTGGATCCCTGATTTTTAGAATTTTCTGAGCTTCCTGAGGATTTATGTCCATTTCCTTCACCAGGTTAGGGAAGTTTTCCATCATTATTCAAACAGCTGTTCAGCATCTTGATTTTCTTCACTTACGCCGATCAGACGAATATTTGAAGCCTTAATAGTGTCCCATATCCTCCTTAAATTATTTTTATAATCTTTTTTCTTGCCATTCTGATTGAGTGTCCTGATTAACTTTCCTGTCTTCTAAATAGGGCATGTGATCCTCTTCTTTATTCACTTTGTTTATTCTTTTGTTTATTCCATTTAATATATTTCTCATCTCAGATGTGTTCTCCCTTTCAGATTGGTTCCTTTTTATAATTTCCATTTCTATTTTTATCTCTTTATTGGAGCGCTCTACACTTCCTTAAAGTTCATTAAACATCTTTATAACTAGTGTTTTGAACTCTGCATCTGTTAGATTACTTGACTCCATTATATTTGAATCTTTGTTCTATTCTCTCATCTGATTTCTGCTTCTTTGTCTTCCCATTTTGGCTGCTTTTCCATGTCTGTTTCTATTTACTAAGCAAAGTTCCTAAGTCTCCCGGTCTTATTAGTGTGGATTTGTGAAGTAGGTGTCCAGTGGCACAGTCCTGAAAGGGGTTCAGCTGCAGGCCAAATTTAACCCAAGCCTCTACCTCTCCGGGTCCACCTTAAGATTCAGCAAGCAATCCACAGATGCTGTGCTTATAGTTGCCTCGAAAGGCCACACCAGAAACCGAGACCAGCTGCCTCCACTAGTGTGAGTCTCAGCAAGGAGCACCTGACTCGCTGAGGATACACCTGGATGGGGCTTGGGTGGAGCTGCAAGTTGGGGTAGGAAGAGTTTCAAGGAATCCTCTGGGTGGAGTGACCTCTGTCATCCATTTTGATGACGTCACAGCTATGGTGGCCCTGTGTCTGGCACACTGGGAGGGGGGAGGGCTCAATAGGGAATCATGGATACCACCAGTACTTCTGTACCAAGTGAGTCTCGCCTCGGCCCTCACTCCAAAAATGTTTCCCTGTAAGTCCCTGGTGCCCACTGTGCACAGCCAGATTGAGGATTGGTGCTCAGAGCGAGCAGGTCCATCACTACGAAAATCCGCTCGCAGATGCGGCCCCTTTAAGAGGCATCTGCCGCTGCCGCAGCCTCCATCTCATTCAGCCGCTGGGGACCCCGCAGCCCCGTGTCCTCGCCTCGTCTTACCTTCTGCTGTTGCAGGGTGCTTTTTTGGACTTCTCCACCATTGTATGGCTTGTTCATCTAGATCTCAGGCAATTTTTCCTTGCTGCTGCTTCTTGTTTCTGTCATAACTTTGATTTGGTTGCCAGAGGAATGAACAGAGCCTCTATCATCTATGCCATTTTTTTGCTATCTCAGAAGACAGCTTTTGATGTAACATGTTTACTATATATACTATGTTTCCTTTGAATTCCTGATACACAGGGATTTGATGACAAAAAATGTACAAAATATTCAATACCTCTATATGGATTATAAATTCTGTTTACATCTGTGTGGTGGCATCATGGTACCAAAGCAAATTTTATTTCAAAGTTTATATCACACTTGTGAAAGCTCCTCTCCTCAGTGCTGCTATGTCTCTGAAAAATGAACATTAAATGTAGAGCTCAGGACTCTGTCTCTTCAAAGAGGAGGAAATACGGGAACAACAGGAAAAGAGGATCTGTACCTAAAAAGACATTTTTTTAGTTAGAATCAAAAGTTGTTATGATATTGGTATTGCAGGTATTTGTGAGTGTGCCTACTCTTGTTGAAACAGAACTGATAGGTAGAATCTTGATGCCTTGGTCCTTGGGAATTTTCTCCTTACGTCAACAGGTTTGCTTCATAAAGAAGAGAACTATTGCATCTTATGTTTCTATTTGAAAGAAAACCTGACCGGGGTTTATATTGTTTTCATGTTGTTAAGAAATCATATTTTCATTTATGAGTTATACATTTCACTGTTTCTCCAAACATATTTTTTTAGAAGAAAAGTTATACTTGTCACAGAGATTCAAGAATGTCAAATATATGCCAAAAAATTCTATATTTTTTATGAGATTATTGCCTCATATGGGGTTCCAGATCCCTCCACTTAGAAATCCCAGTATTCCTGGTAAAGTTTGGGAAGCACTGCCATAAATAACAAATAACACATACAAATTATTATGATTACAATATCTTTCAAAGCCAAATGCAGAAGTGTTAATACTATGGGTGAGTTTTACATATTTTACCACCTCTAGGCTTATCTCCAAAGTTCCCAGGATGCAAAGACACTTCTTCAAATAAGGAGAGCAGATTTGCCATTTCTGGCCAGCCAAGATCACTGGCCTAAGACGCAGGATCCTGATGGATTTGGCTACGTGTCCAGAATAATTCTACTTGAGCCTCAGATTTAAAAGCTGAGCCCTAATTTCTAGTCAGGCTCTGCCTCTTTTCCTAGTTCTTAGAAAACTAACCTCTTTCACAATTGTACTGCCTGATTTGAGCTGGTCCTACTTACCTTACCTGGACTGAAATTAATTCCTTTCCTATCACATGAAAAGTGAAATAAAATTTGCTTTGGTACCATTATGTCACCACACAGACTTAAACAGAATTTATAATTCACATAGAAGTATTGAATATTTTGTATGTTTTTATCATCAAATCCCTGTGTATTTTTAGCTTCTCTCCCTCTCTCTTGCCACCACTATTCTATAGTCTCTTATTTATGTATAGAATTATCACAATTTAAATTGTACATCTAAGTCCTGATCACTTGATTATTATCTGTCTTCTTCACTGGATTGTGAATTCCATTAAGGCCGTGACTTTGTCTAACTTTTACTCAACATCTTATCTTTCCTCTGTGGGACAGGATAGCTGTAAGAGAAATATACCAGTGAGCAAATGAATAATGAATGAGCAATTGTCCAAAGAAGGTGTGGTGTCCACCAAATTATAAGAGATCTGCATGAAGTGAGTTCTTAGCCTGTTAGATCTCATTAGCCCTGAAATCTGGGGCAATCTTCCTTACAGTTCTCAAAATTCATCATATAAGTAATACATAGAAATATATCAAGGGATATGTTTCCTGGACAAAAACTTGGCTGTAACAAATATCTAATTGCCCTCTGAGAAATGAGCAAAACACCAACACATAATACATCAGGATAGATATCTACAAAGTCAAAGATAGAAAATATTCCAGACCAGTGAGATTGGTTTGATTTTCAACAAGAAGATGCTACTAAAAGTGATACCAGGGAGACACTGACAGTAACCTTCCTAGTGATGTCCAGAGGCAAAGGTACCCAAGGATACCTGGTCTTGACTTTGAGGAAATTATATATCTGCTGTGGAAATAACATCCCGCTTCTAGGCATACAGTTTATGAGCCCAGTGATGTAGGGATTGTCGGACACTCTTCCCTGCCTCCCTCTCCCTAATACTCCCCACCAGCCCTCTTCTTCATCTCCTACCTTTTAGCTGTCCTTCACGTCTTAGCTACGGGATCACTGCCTTCAAGCCTTTCCTAACTCCCCTCCACTGCAGCCCCCATACTGGGATAGATTCCTCTGCCCTGGGCTCTCATAGCATTGCACACTTTCCACATCACATTGTACAAGTTCCATATCATTTCATACTTACTTATCTACCTGTTTATATCCTTCAGGAGATGGAGGATTACATCATGGCAATAGTGAGGTATGGTTTGTTCATCGTTCACGGTGCCTTGCAAAGAGCCAAACTCATAGCAACTGTTCAATAGACGGTTATTGAATGAATAAATTGTTCTGATCCTCTGTTTAGGTAGACACTTTTGATTATTATGGGCCTTCACTTGAAGAGAGGTGCACTGGGAGACAGGTGCAGGTCAAAAGAAGAGCATGTGTGATCCCCTTGTCATTTCTCATTTCACTGGAAAGTGAGTAATTGGAGTTCTGGCATGTATGTCAGTCTCAGGGCACTTAGTAAATGTGAATCCATTCCTGAGAGAGAAGCCAGGTTTGGCTAGGTTCTTTCCAGTTTCGTAAGCAGCACCCCTCAAACAAACACTTTCTCCATCTGCGTCTCTTTCTTACCCCAAGCTTTGCTTTTGAAACATTCACACAGAGGAGGGAAAATGATTCCAGACTGAACCTGAAGGCAGTTCTGTGCTGAAAGAAATGAAAGAAATGAGCAAGCAAATGATAAACAGCAGCTTACACAGAAACTTCATTCAACAGCAGGGCCCCGATGTTAGGTTTTTATTCAATTTAGAATCTGTGTAGTTGTTTAGCTATTGAAAGGTATGACCTAAATGTATTCTACATTGAATCTGCAAAGAATTTAGCCTATAATGAAAAAACAGCTTGCCTTACTGGTTTCATCCCAGGAAACCTACTTTCACCCAAGATGAAATATCATACAGGGCTTTATTTCCCCCTTTTCCCAGAAGCCTTGGGTTTAGTAAAAATGAAACTTAAAGCACAAGTGGAGCCTTAAGCTTAATATATGGAAGGAGCCCTCACTGGAGTCCGGGGAGGGTGGAGTCCGAGGGGGGCAGTGTTTTCCGCTCCAGGCCAAGCTCTTGTCTCTTTGTTGCTTTGTTCTGAGCTTAGCTTCCGTATTGATCAACTGACAAAAAGGAAAGAACAAAAAGTAGCAGGTCTTTAGAGGCCATTTGAAAAACTTCAGACGATCTTTATTTCAAGAATAGACCTTGACTGTATTTGTTTTAACTTGTAATTATGATTTGAAAGATTACTACCATTATTGCACATTTTCAATATTCCAGACCCTGTGCTAAACCCTTGTTATGCATTCCATTTAATGCTTACAATGACCCTATAAGTTTGGTACTCATGCCATCACTTCATAAGGCTTAGAGACATTAAATGACTCGTTCAAACTCACAGCAAAGGAATTGACAGTGCCATGACTTATACCTGTGTCTCTCTGATTCAAAAGTTCTTCTTCTTTACCTTTGTGATGGCTTCCCCAAAAGCAAGTTAAATATCACTCGATAAACACTGTCAAGCACTGTCATTTCTAACTTAGGTGACCACTGCCAGCAGCCTGTTCCAGGCTTTAGTCTTTTGTGATTTCTGTAGCTTTTTGAGGTCATAACCCAAACTTGCCGGGTATAATACATCATATCGATCATTACTATAGGAGAGCCTTGGCCAATAGTAAGAGTTACCTATCAGGAATGCTTTCCAGGTAATGCGAGAAACAAGAACCATTACAAATTAAGCCAGGGAAAAGTGTATTGTCTTCTCTGCTTTCCAGGCTAAGGGTTTTGAGCACTTCAAAGGGAAGAAGAGATACATATGAGAGAGCAAGTCATGTTCAGAGTGAAATAGAGTAGTTAACACTCAATAAGGCCAGTCATTTGTGTTCAGTAGAGATAAAACAGGTAGCATTTAATTAAAAAAAAAAAATCCAAACACATAAAATCAGTATGCATTATTTCAGTCTTTCATTCAACAAATATTTATTGAACATTCACTTTGTGGGAAGCTCTGTCCTAGATGCTGGGAATTACTTGCTCTATTTAAACTTCTGTTAAGGTTCTCAGATCATAATGTAAATAAGACAACTGGTGATGACCAAAAGGTGGCATGGAGCCCAAGGCAGTTTCCCCAGAGCCAGATACAAAGCCTTTTGTAGGGGAACAAGCCATGATGTGGACCAGCAACACTATCTCCCAGAGTGTGGACCTACCGAGGAGCCCCTTCTGCATCGGCTAAGGGGGTGTTGCCAGTGCACAATTCTGCCCTCTGAATAACGATGTGGGAGAAGGAAAAAAATGGTTGTTGAATAACATTCAGCCTTTTCTTTTTTTAACATTTAGCTTTTTATTGAGGATTATCCTGAGGTGCTTTTCCTGAGTCTTGAGGAAAGCACCTAAGATCTTAGGATCTAAGGCAATAGGATGGAAATAGAATACTTTCTGAATTGGATTTTTTTTTTTTTCTAAAACAGAACTTTGTAGATAAGGTCAATCGAAGTTCAGTCCTTTTTCTCAGGTCTCTATGTCTTTAAGATATACAAATCCTCCCTCCATACCAGTAGACTTTGAGGCTCACCTTTTCTTTGAAATTTCTAAGAGGATTTGCCTAGTATAAAATACATGATGTGATAGTTAACGTTTTACTTAGAACTTACTGTATGCCAGGCCCTGTACTGAGCATCTTTATAGGAGCTACATTGGCCAGTTTTCTTCTTATGCCCATTGTATAGATAAGGAAATGAAGAGTTAGCATATTTAGATAATTTGTCCAAGTAAGTGGCAGAGCTGAGGTCAGATCCAGATCTGATCAATTCCCTAGACCTTAAACAATTAACATACTCACCCCTCAAGTACTTACAGAATGCCTGCTGTGTGCTAGATCCTCTAGACACTGGGATTAGAGAAGAGAAACATAGGCAACATGCCTGTCTTTAGTGATTTCTTTAGGTATGTGGGGGAGACAGTTAATCAAATAAACATGAAATATAGTATCTGGGAGTGAGAGTGATAGCTACATGTGGATATGTATTTATTACAAATAAAAAGATTAGACAGGCATATACTGTAAGGGTGATTATCTCTAAGTGGTCAGATTTTTATTCTTTACATTTTTTCAAAAATTTTCAAATAATCTGCAGCAGCTATATATTCCTGATATAATCAGATGTAACCCATAAATATTATTAAAAACAGAATTTAACCTTAGAAAATCCTGACAAACCGCATGTGATTTAGGTGCACTTTTCTTACCCTCTTTCATTTTAGTTCTTTATATTATAAAAGAAACATAGTTTTGGTTTGGTTTGGTTTGTTTTCAGGCTATTCCAATGTCTGAAATATTTATTCCTCTCCAAAGAATAGTGCTGGCTTCCTTTGCCCGAGCTTTTCTGAGTTTGTGCACATCAAGGCTTTTAAACCCCAGCTCCACCTTTGAATCTTCTGGGGAGTTTTTCAAGTACTAATGCCAGGGCCTCAGTAAAGCAGGATAAAAATGTGTGTGTGTGTGTGCGCACATGCGCGTGGGTATGTGTGTAAAATACCCCAGGTGACTTTATTGTGCAGTGAGGGCTGAGAATCCTTGGACAGCAGGCTCCTTATCCCTGCTCCTCAGAGCTCCCAAACTCATATCATAGGGAGCATCCAGGATAGAGAGTGGCTAAGCACATCTTCAACCCCTGCTTGCTTCTCTCTCTTACTGGGTCTACTGTGGCCAGGGAGCGGGAGGAAATGGGCCTAAGCAGGTGGCCAGAATGAGGCAGAAGTTGAGCCCTCTCCTCCTGGTTGCAGCCTCTGCCACTTCTCTCCTGACCTACTTACTCAGGGCCTGCAGTGGGAGGGCCTCAGGACGGGAGGACACCAGAAATTGTTAATAAAAGCCAAACGCTGTGCAGATGGGGAGCACAGGACACACCCAGCCACACTAGAATTTTCATGGTTCTGGAACAGAGCACTCACTGTCACAGTTTTAGGCCTTTCCTGCGCTACCCTCTCAGACTGAAATGTCCTTTGAGGCCAACTCTCTTCTTCCCTGGAGTCGAGTTCTGCTCCTTTTTGAAGGCTAAGCTCTGTGAGTTCCTCCCTGACCTTCTGCTCCTCAGAGAAGAAGACTCCCTCCCTCCTCATCAACAGCAGGAATTTGTTCCCAGGGTTAAGGCAGCTCTTCATGCCTTATGCCACCTGGGGAGGTGTCTACCTGCTGACCTAGTGGGGAGACCTCAAAGACAGTCTTGTCCTCATTCATTACAGTATCCCCATGTCTCACGCGAGTGACTGTCAAGTAGAAGGGCCCAGGACTTGGAGTCAAACAGAACCGTGTCCAATACCAGCTCTGACTGAATAGGGCCAATTGCACGAGAAACCACCCAGCCTTTGGCTACCAGCTACACAGATCAGAAATGCAGAATCTCAGATCTCACCCCCAGAATCTGCATTTAGCAAAACCTCCAGTGGATTCACATGCACACTACAAGTTTGAGAAGCATCAGTGGACTTCTTAATCCTCAACTGCTAATGTACAGGGTTGTCGTGAGGCTTGACTAAAACAACATACTCCAAGTGTGTACTGTAGGGCGGAGACATAGGAGACATTTTTATTGCTTCTGCTCAATGAATGTTGCCCTGGGAGGGGACAGGAATCTGCGGTGTCCCACATTGAGGGGTCTTGGGTCTTCCCCAGTGAGTGCCGGATACTGTAGTGGAGCAGGCTTAGCAGCCCTTCAGTTGTAGGAGGTGGGGTGGGTGGGGACAGTCCCACGAGGCCGGGTTTGAGTAGGGCCTGTGGTCTCTGCTCTATAAGGAGCCTTGATCCCTGTGAAGAACAAGTGTGTACTGACCTGCAGTGCTCTGCCATGCTGAGCCAGCTCTCCCCCACATGAAACCCACTTGGGTCTCCCCCACTTTGTGAAGTCCATTATCTGAATTGTGTGAAATCTCCTTTAGGATCACAGAGAGCTGCAGGCAATTCATATATGATCGAGCTGCGCACAGGAGGGTATGGCTGTTTGGACTGGGCATCTTTTTATTAATTAGACATTAGTACTGATTAATAATTCTATAAGAGTTGTATAAGAAATGTGCCACATCATTCACATTTATGAAGACTTTTTTTGTGCCTACCATTTCATTGTATTGATTTATTTAACATTTGGGAATCATCATGAAGCTCTGCACAGAAATCAACCTGGGGAACATTATTAGTGTTTTGAAAGCTAGCTGGGGAATATTGCTCCCATGTAGTGGTATCTTTTCCTCTTGGATTCCCTGTCTTGGTTGCTGCTGGGGAGAGAGCCATGTGTCTGCCTCCCCACAGGCCACCTCTCCCTGGAGCAGGGACAGGATAGATATCTCTCTGATTATGCACACTCTGCTCCATTCAGATCCTGCCAGCCTATCATGGCCGATAATTAAGGGGAATGATATTAATTCAATGACACTAGCTTCAATTTTTAACCTTGAGATCTTGCTCCCATGTAGATTAGATCAAGATTGTTTCCCAGTCCACTCTCTGGGACATGATAGAAAGGTTTTACCCAGAAAGCTAACAGAAACCCCTGAGGAGGTGCAGATACATGCTAGCAAAAGGCATGTGAGTCCTTCAGTGACACAGCCTGTGGTTGGCTTGGGCCAGGACTGAGAATTGCGGATTCTGGGCAGCTAGCAGGCATTCTAGCAGGACTAGGAGCCAGTTGCCTGGGTGGAGCCAGGCTGGATTCTAATTATATAGTATAGACTCAGGACCCTTAATACATATTGGAATTGCCAGTAAGGTGGCAGACCACGGAGCAGGAAGCCAGCAGGCATCTAAATATGCAGATTTGCCTTCCAGGATCTTATAATCTAATAGAAGAGATTGGACTCCCAGCTACAAAGAGTTCAGATAAACGTAGTTTTTGCCAGAGTGAGTCAGCATCTGCTTCAGCCTTAATTCTCAGATCAGAGCTTGGATGTAGTGGAGTGAATGAAACAGAAAGTGAAGTGGTGAACTCACTTTTACATGGCCTTATGGAGGGATAATTGACATACAGTAAATTGCGCATACCTAAAATGGACAATTTGATTTGTTTTGTCATCTGTATACACCTGTGAAATCAACACCACAAACAAAATAATGAGCATATCCATCTTCCCAAAGTTTATTTATGCTCCTTTGTAAATCCTTCCTTCTATCCATCCCTTTCTGTGCCCCCAACCCCCAGACAACCTCTGATTAGCCTTCTGTCACCGTAGAATAGTTTACATTTTCTAGAATTTTACATAAACAGAACCATATAGTATGTACTCTGTTTTGTCAGACTTCTTTCACTCAGCATAGTTATTTTGAGATTTTTTTTTATGTAGTTGCGTGAATCAGTAGTTCATTCCATTTTGTGGCTGAGTAGTATCCCATTGTGTATCACAATTTGTTTATTCATGTAATGACGAACATTTCAACTGTTTTCAGTTTGGGCTATTAAAATTAAAGCTGCTACAAACATTCATATACAAGTCTTTGTATGGACATACCTTTCATTTGTATTGGTAAATACTTAGATGTATAAATGACTGCATCATATGGCACACATATATTTAACTTTGTAAGAAACTGCCAGACTTTTTCAGAGTGCTTTTATGCATGCAATATTTGTGTTATATTTAGAGTAAAAAAAATTCTTTGTTTATCTGATGTTTAAATTGAACTGGGTGTCCTATATTTTATCTGGCAACTCTATCCCTAAATAAAAGACCAAGAGCGGGCCATTCCCTCCTAGATCAGAGTTTGGCAAACTTTTTTGTAAAGGCTCAGATAGTAAATATTTTAGGCTTTATGGGTCGTACAGTTTCAATTAATTAACTATGCCATTATATTGCTATGGCAGCCATATGACTGTGTAATATGTAAATAAATGAGCATGGCTGTATTCTAATAAAATTTTATTTACAAAAACAGGAAGCAACCTGGATTTCGCCCATAGGCTGACTCCTGCCTTAGATCACTGACTCTCAAAGTATGGTTCCAGGATCAGCAGCACAAGTTGTCCCCTGGGAACTTGGTAGAAAAGCACATTCTCTACCCCAGACCTCCTGAACCAGAAGCTCTAGGAATAGGGCTCAGCCATTTGAGCCCCAGGAGATACTGATGCATGCCAAAGTTAGAGAATCACTGTTCCAGATTCTTAGTTCTCATACATGGATGATCACCAGAGTCACTGGAACATTTTAAAATACAGACACTGAGCCCCACCAGACCCTCTGAATTAGAAATTCAGTGGGGAAGTGCAGAGGGAGAATGAGACAGTTGACCATGTATGTCTTTATATCTCCACAGGTTGTTCTTATCCCAGCCCAGTTGAGAACATTTACAATGAGTGATCAATGAATATTAGATCCAGAAAACCACTCATGGTTTAAGAGTTCAAAGCATGAAGGAAAAAAAAGAGTCATTCTCCCCAAAGTGACAGATCTTTCATGTCCTGAGTTACCACATTATGAAGATATGCATAAAGATGGAATTAGGTTCACATTCCGAGTATAAAAACAATGACATCCTGTATTCAAAGATCCCTTGTCTTTGCCCAGAAACTAAAGTGCATTTAATAAATCCCATTAACCACACTCCCATGATGGTGTCTCCCTAGGCAGAGTCGTTCAGACTGTTGCTCACTGCTCTTCTTCTTCTACTGGGTAGGAAAACTAACATCAAATAATCCATACAGGGTCTTACATTACAGTTCTTTACTACGAAGGATATTATTCTACACAAAGAGAAATAATTAAATCAGCCAGCCATATTTCTTTTTGGCTGATTCCTCCTCCCCAACCTTCCAAATGTTTTCCACCCTGATTAATTTGTCAAAATGTTATAAGCATAGAAAGGAAAACATGAAAATTCATTAAATGCCTGTTCTCTCATGAGACAGCCTCAGTTTATTTCTGCCTTATAGTTATTGACTTGTTTTATTTCATTAAGAACAAGTGATCAAAGGGCTTTGGGCTTAGGCTTTCAGTCTTTTCTCCCCCTCAAAATAGTTTTATTAATTAGTTGGCAAAACGAAAAGTCCTTTTATAGTAGGAGATGGCTAATGGGGTTCAGGAAGAAGTTTTTGGGTCTGTCCCAAAAGAAGAAGAAAAGGCAATAAAAACCCTAAACACTGGGGAAAGCAGCATCTTCCCCATCTGCCTTCTTAAATTTTACTTTGAACACTGTGAGTTTGAATAGGCAACTAAAAAACAGTAACTAAGCCCCAGTTAATTAAGCAACTCTATCAGTAGCTCTCTGGTAGGTGGTTAGGATGTGAGATTAGAAATCAGTTTGGCATATCCTATTGGGAATCATAAAGTGCTTCATGATTTTCAGATTCTAGAGGAGGAATGAAGAATTCTTTCAAACAACTATAAATCTCTTCCCAACGCACATTTGAAACGTCATATGGATTCATTTTCTCTTGAAAACTCATTGATTATGAGAAAAATGGAAAATTTGAAATATGAATGTATATAAATATAGAAAAATAAATATAGCTCATTTTTGCATATGAAGGTGTGACTCTTCTAGTAGGATGTTTCTGAGAAATTTTCCTGTAGTGGAGATATTTCCACTTAATATCTACCAGTTGATTGGCCAGGTTTAGTGCAGCTATCTTTGAGCAGCTGACCTGCTTAAAAATATACCTAGCACCTGGTAAAGGCCCAGTAGGTAGGATGCAATAAATATTTGTGAACATTAAAATGTTGACCACAGTTTCTTTCTTAGAGTCTACTGTGTGTCATATATATTTGGTTCTAAGTACTTTACATATCTGCAATGATTTATTCCTGATAAGAACCATTTGAGGGAGATAGCACTTCCCTTAATTAATAAATAAGCAAATTTAAGAGAAATAAGTAACTTGCCTTAAGGTAACACAGTTGATTAGTAAGCTAGCAGAAATTTGAACTTGGACTCATTTACTTTTAAAGTCTTGTCTACTACACATTTCTTCCTCTGTTCAATTTCTGTACAACTGAGTAGATGACTGAGTAGCTATTAATAATAATGAATAACAAACATAATTTTAAAATGCACGTTTTTATTAACTTTTATTTTCCCAGTTATTTCTCATGACAGAGTATAATCATTGTAAACTACTTCTAAAATGTTAACTTCGACATAGTCAAAATCAACACAGTAAGACCTTGAATATTCAAGTGCTGGTATTTAATTATTTTTGCTAGAGAAATGCAAAATTTCTTCTACCTAATTCTCTTAAAGTCAAGAGACAGCATAGTAGTCAAGACCATGGACTCTGAGATAAGACAAATCCAGACTCCCCACTTGCAAACTATGTAATTTAGGGACAGGCTCAATCTCCACATCAGTAGAGTAGGAATGGTAATAGTATCTGCTATACAGAGTTGTTGTGGGGGGTGAGGGAGTGGTAATAATATGTGGAAGACATTGGCGTATTTCTAGATGTGTAGGCATTCAGTGAATTTTATTTTCTCTTTTGATTTTTCTTCTGTTCTTGTTTGTCTATTTCTTATCTCCTGTTTGATAAACGTGGCAGGCAAATACACTGCTTATAGACAAAGTTCAAATAGTGCGCCACTATATGTACATATATGGGTGTGTGTGTGTAAATAAAATTTTTCTTTAGTTTTGTGGCATATAAAAATGCTGTTATCTAAATCTTTGTGCCATTTTTTATTTTAAGTAGAGACTCTCCAAATATTTTCTCTTCCAGTATTTCAGTCAGCAAGCTAGACTAAGGAGACCATAGCCAAAAAAAACAAAACAAAACAAAACAAAACAAGAAAAACAAAACAACAAAGCAAAACACTGGGGAAGGCAGTATACATCAATCAAAAACAGAAAGAAGGAATCTTGCTCACCTGAGAATCCCTAAAATCCTGAAGATTCTTTCAAAAAAGAATAAAAGCACCCTTTTCATTAAGAATGTGGGAGAAACCCCTGTACCCCACTCACTCAGGTACAGAACCAGTGTATGCCACAAGGACATCATTAAGGTCACTGGGAGAGCAATGTTGACAGGTGAGCTAGACTTTAAGGTTTTCATGTTCTGGGAAGCTCTCCTCACACTCCCTGGCTCCACTGCCCAGCAGCACCTGCCAGATCACAGAAACGTGGAGCAGCTCAGCTCTGCTTGGAAGGGGCTTTGAGGTCCACTGAGGCGTGTTGAAAGACCTGACCTGTGTTCAGGACTTCTCAAATGGCCTTTTCACCATTGTCCAAGTGACTTCACTCTCCTCTGTGGAGTTTTGTTCCAGCAAGGCGTTTTCTGTTTTTTAGTAGGAGGCCAAAGCGAGATTTTGAGCTTGCAGTAATAAGACTTTCTTTGGGGAGTTAGGGAAGAGGTGACAGTAATGAACAGCCCTCACTGTGAGTCATCAGTCATCTTTGGATCATCACGTTTAACAGCTGCCATGTATTGGGCATTAGCAGATGGTGCTTCCAGCACTTTTTGTATCATCAAATTTGACCTCGATAACAGCCCAACAAGATATTTATTATTATCATTATCTTCATTTTACACGTGAATAAAGAGGCTTGAGGTGTTGGGTTACTTTCCGAGGACATAACAGCCTACCGTTGGTACAGCTGGGGTTTACCCCTAGGCCTGTGCTTGCTTTCTTTTTTCTGAAAGGAGATAAACACTGAGTTCTAAAGAGGAAAGCAGAGGTGTGGACACATAATAGTGCCACCTGCAAATGGCTCGTGGTTTCTTCATAAAGTCCTTCCTGGCTTGGCATTTCAGAGGGAAGCTTTCATGCAAGGCACTGTTTGGGCACTTGAACAACAGGCAAGATTGCACTGTGCCTCCCTCATTCTTGAGTATAGTGAGCATCATGTGGACTGACGTGAAGCATTACATAACCTCTCGGTTGGGTGTTGTGTGGAGCACGCGGAAGCGTGGCTCCCACTGTGAGAGAGGGAAATGTTGATGTGTTCAGGCTATAGTATCATAAGGTTGAAAGTTTGCATGAAGGAGAAAATAGAGTGGTGGGGCTTCCTCCCCGAGACTATGAGAAAGGGAACAAAAGCAAATTTAGAGTGACGAGGGGCCACCATCAGCCAGGGATTACTTTTGAGGAAATCTCCCTTATTTCCAGTCATTACAGAACCACCTTGACATAAACTTTCCTTCTAGGAAACAGAAAAGAAAGAGCAGCACCTCTGAGAGCATGGGGTGTCGAGATGGGAAAGCAGCAGCAAGGGAAGAGGATTCTGCCGCTGCCGTGTGTGAGTCTCAGGACTCCTCAGGAGGCTGTGGCATCTCTTGAGCAGGTTGGTCAGGTCTCCCCAAAATTACTTACACCTGCTAAAGCAGCCTTGGGCGGCAGAGCATGGACCAGGGAAGCACCTGGAAGATATCACTGAATGTTAAGTAAAAAATTGAAACAAATGGATGTTATTCTGTGACGTTTAAGAAGTATTTTACAGTGTTCAAAAGGCCACCACAGGTAATTATGAGATTCAGTCATACCTTCAAAGGAAGCTCTACCCAGTCTAATGGTGTGGGCAGAGCAGGCTCGAATTCCCTTGTCTCTTTTATAAAGTCTGCACCTTCACCTTCCATGCTCCATCAGGAGATGCGGAGACCCTCAGTATGACAGCATCCTCACTACCTGGCACAGGGACTCAGGGTATATTGGTTGTTGAGTTGAATTGAATGGATTAAGTCCTTTAGTCCCCTTCTTGTTATGGGATGCCCCACCTAGCGCAGATTCTCAGACCCGATAACACATTAACACTAGGAAGACTGCTGCAGTACCCCCGCTGTGTCCATTATTGATTTCTTAGAGCGTTTATCTGGAGGAGAGGGGACCCCTCTGTACCCTGCCCACCCAGCCTCGAGCTCCTGACCATTACCTACTCAGAACGTGATGCCTTTTCTGAAGTTACTTGGTCAAGGCCCCTCTGCATGTGGATTCCACCCTCTGTCAGGTGTTCGCAGTGCTCCGCGGATGTCCCATCATGGCAGGCCCGGCTGGGTGAGGAGTAGGAATTTCTTTAACATAACAGTAAATGTGAGATTCTAGCTTAAGTACATGACTTACTTTCTCAGTGGCCTCATTGCAAAGCTGAAGCTACATGATATTTCTCAATAACAGTTGTCCGGATGACCACTCGTTGCTGGAGGACAGAGGTGCTGATACGGCAGCAGACCCCAGACGCCTCCATTCAGTCCTTGACAGTCCTCTTCACATCTCTTACCCTGTGTGGCTTCTTTGGAAGTGGTCTGAAAGGACTTCTGGTGAAGAGGGAGTGGGAGGGGATCATTACTAGCTATGCCATCCTGAAGCTTTTCTGATTACTCTTGCACTGAATTTGAGAACCTGGAATGGAGAGGCTCAGTTTGCGTTGCTTGGCTGTTCAGTTCTGGCAGTGCCAGTTACCACCTTGCTTTGGTGGGACCACATGGACCTCAGTGACCTCAAAGGTGGCAGACTAGGAGTGGAAGATAGCAAGCTTACAAAGAGAAACTGAATTTAGAAATACTGAATTAAGGTTTGTTTGAAAATGTGATGGTAAGACATGTACTACCACACCACACATGTGCTGAGGATGTGTAGGCACATGCAGGCTGCTGGTACGTGTGTGGAATATGCATGTGAAGTCATCATCCCATGACTCACTATGCACCTGCCATGTCCAATGCCAGGGGCTTAGAGCGAGGCAGTGATGCACAGTCAACTAATAGTGGGGCCAATAAGTAGGGAGAGTCTCTGGTGTGGCCAGGGAAAGCAGTGATTCGAGGCTCGAAGGAAGGGAGTTCAGATAAAGAAGTATAGGGTGAAGCAGGCAGGAGTGGAGTTTGAGCACAGGAGCAGGGGCTGGGTACCAGTAGGACAAGCTAAGACAGGGATGGCCCTGGAGTGACCTGACTGTCCAGTAGACCTGGGTCTTGGCTACCTGTGTACCATCTTGATAGCTTATTTTAGAATCCCGGAAATTGACCTGGAAGGAGCTTCAGCCATGATAGTGCCATCCTTCCTGCAGTGGGGATGGGAGGCTGGATATGCAGTGACTGAGAACCCAGGCTCCGGGATCAGGGAGACTCCATGTTGGTTTCTGACCCAGCCACCTAGAGGCTGTGCAACTGTATTCACTTCCTCTCTACGGGCCTCCTTTTGGTTCCATAAAATGAGGGACGTTATTGATTCTGCCTCAAAGCACAGTTATGAGGATTAAATGAGGTGAAACATGTGAAGTGTTATTACATGGTGTGCCTAGTAATGGCCCAATAAATGATTATTACTGTTGTCACCATTAATTTACTGTTGGGCAACTGAGGCTGAGAGAAGTTAAATAGTTTGGCAAAGATACACAAATTAGTCTGTGTCAAAGTTAGAGCCCAGGACTCCTGAGAGCCATCTCTGGGGAGTGGAAGAATTTGTGGCAGGAAGGTGGGAAAGTGGAGTTGCATAATGTTTAAGAGAAGGCTTTGATGTCAGAGGGCTCCAAGCCACAGGAATGATAAAACTGGGCACATAACCTAATCTCGTTGGGCTTCGTCTTCCTCACTGTAGTTATCCTGTCACCTGCCTCATCAGAAACTGTGAGGACCAAATAAGGTAACAGGTGGGAGGACTTAGCAGGCAGCTGGGCACACGGTAAGTTCTGGGTATGTGAACTACTCATTAGTCCATCTTTGGATAAGCAGACAGGATCACTCTGGCTCCAGGTGCAACACTGGTGTGAAAAATGTGTCTCAAATTTACTATTCGACAGAAGGTTGCCTCACCACAGGATTGGAGACAGAGCCCCAAAAGGTGGCAAAACTAAACAATCTGATCCACTGGCTGAGAAGCCTTCGACCTAGCGTATCCCCTTGGAAGAGCTAAGTAAACAACAGTCTTCTGGAGACAGCAGGCTTTCCTGGAAAAGGACTCAGACCCACCAGAGCCCGTGTGTCAGCCGAGTCCTTGAGATTTACACAGTGAAGGAAGAGAGGTCACTGTCCCATTGTCACTGCTCCACACTGCTCTGAGACTGCCAAGGTCATATCCATCCCCTCCTACCTTTTCATTTTTGCTGATTCTGGGGAAGACACCAAGTCACTCAACAAACATTTATTGAGCACCTTCTGTGTGCCAAGTGCTGTGCTTTACCCCATATATCCTTGCATCCCTAGCTGAGGGCATGAGGTATTGAGGTTCCATAGCTTCTTTAGGGTCACTAGTCAGGATTATGAGGGATTATTAATTATTTGACTAATAACAATTTCTTAATTTACATAAATATATAAAATGTGCCAGGCATTGAGCTAAAGTTATTTAAATTAATCGTCTCAATGGTCTAGTGAACTCGGACCTATTTTCACATGTGAGGCTCAAAGAGGCGAAATGGTTTAAGGCCATAGAGTTAATAGGTGGTGGGAATGGGTGTGAGCTCAGGCTCCAGAGTCCACACAATTAGCCAGATCAGAAAGGTTAGGTGAGCCAGGGAACAAACTGAGGATGAGGAGTGGGGCCTGGCTATTCCTTGGTCGGAATCTGGGCAACATCAGGGTGTCTGTGCCACATGGCTTTCTGGAGTGAGGCCATGGCAGGCAACAGAAGGAGAAAGAATCTGGGACTACAGCTTTTGCTCCAAGAACTCCCTACAGGCCCGTGTGCTCCTCCAAACTCCAGCTGGGCCACCCAGATCAGGAGCTTTGGAATCAGACTAATCCCTGGCCCAGTGACTTTGGACAGGTCCCTTAACTTCTCTGAGCCTCTGTTTGTTTCTCTATAGAAGGAAGTGATATTACCAGCTGCCTGAGGTGCATCAGAGAGGATTAAATGAGGAAACATGTAAAACAAGGTCTGCCACATAGTAAGGGCTCACTGAGAACTCACCAGACCATTCCCTCTTTATTCAGAGGACCCTGGCTGGCCTCTGAGCCAGGCCTACTGTGATCATTCACTTTGACCTCCCTCCTGGGGTTGGACAGAGACCTGTTACATTCATTTAATATAATAGTGCAGGCTCTGGCATCAGAATGCCTAGGTTCAAATCCTGTCTTCACCACTTACTGACTGTGTGATCTTGAACCAGTTACTTGAATTTTCTGAGCCTTAGTCTCTTTATCTGTGAAAAGGGAATAGTAAGGATACATTCTAGGGTTGATATGAAAATTAAATGAGATAACCTATACAAAACAATTGGCAATGCGTCCAACACATAGTAAACACTCAATAAACATTAAACATGAGAAAAAAACTATAAACTAATATTTATGTAGCATTGTCTGTGTGTCAGACTCAGTACTAGATGCCAGAGATACTGTGGTAAATGAACCTAACCTGGTCCCAGCCCCACTGGAGGTCACAGAGTCTAGTGAGGAAGACCTGCAAACCAGAAAACCAAGAAATGAATGTTACAAATTGTGATGAAGTATGGGGAAGAAACGAACATGGTTTGGTGATAGAGAATCACAAGTGAGACCTACTTTGTGGAGATCAAGTAAGGTTGTGGAGTCTGGAAAATTCTGCATGCTATAGTTCCTCTCCTGGAAATTCATAATGTTCATTACCATATTAAAGACTGTGAAATCTTCATAAAGAAGTAAAGAAATCCATTTAATTTTGTTTAACCTAGGTTTTTCCAAATTGTTCTGACTGCAGACTATTTTTCCCTGCAGACCTTTTAATCATCTTTTTAAAATTAGTGTTCTGCTAAACACATTTCAGAGACTGAACTAAGCTAATATTTCTCTGTAATTAGCTGTTTTTGGCAGCCCCAGGCAGGACTCTTTCATTCATTATTCTTTAGACTATAATGACAATACTACTGGTGAGAATGTGTTTGCAGGTGTCACATTCATCCTGTTTTGCTTCAGTGCTATTAATTTCTTCTCTTTCTCTGAACTTTCTTGGTACATTTATTCATGTCTCTTTGTTAGCAAACTAGTTTTCACTCTGTTTGTTTTGCAGAGGGGTAAAAAAAGGTCCTTTTCAAGGGGACCTTTGAATTCAAGTGAGTTATGCAGCGGGCATCACAGCATGGAGAATTGACAACATTTCCCTGGAGCCAGTTCAAGGCATCTGCACCTGTATGGTGAGAGCAAATGTCCTGTTTAGAATTCATAAGAAACAGTGAGGCCGCCATGCCAGCTGGCAAAGAGGTCCTGGGCATTCCCTGATCGGCACCAGCAGGTAAGAGGGAGAGAAGAGACACAGAGCCGCAAACCTGTGTCACTCTCCAAAATAAATGAGGCAAATCCATTGCCACTAAATAGCAGGGTAGAGTGTGGAACAGGCAAAGGGTGACCTTGGGGCACAAGAAAATAGCTGTATGCACAAAATGTTTCATACTTCAAACTTGAGAGGGAGCCAGAAATTCTACCACTGTGTCTACCAGGGCTTAATAAAATACAGGTATTTTATTAAAATTGTAAATATTTCATGATCTTGGGAATCAGATGGACCTGCATTTGTATCCTGACTCTGGCTTCACACTAGCTCTATGACCTTACTTGTCCTTTCTTAGCCTCGGTTTCCTCATTCATAAAGTGCATATATTTCTACAAGCCTCATATGAGGATTCATGTGAGGGAAAGTGGCAGTAGTGTACTGGTAGGTGCTTGGTAGGATATTTTAAAAGGTTATTTTGCCTCCTCGGCACCTTATGAGTTAAAGTCAACTCTCTCTGCCATATGATGAGCAATTCACTAGATACATCCTATCAGAGAGCTGGGGACATGGTGGGGTCAATGGTGGGGAACAGAAAAAAAGGATGGGGAAAGTTGTAGGAGCACTCAGAAATATCAAGAACATGGGGGACCCAATGCCTGAATACCACTGACTGCAACCAATGAAGCATGGGGCCCTTCGAGGCAGTGAAGTAAAGAAATGCAGAGAAGACTGTGGAAGGGCTCCAGGGAACACTGTGGCTCCCTGACATCATTGTTCAGGGCAGGATGTGGGCCTACAATGCACAGTGAGAGCCAAGGACCAGTTATGTGGCTGGCAGTGACGTTCTGCTTTGTGCTTCAGGTAGCTGCCTGGTCAACAGGAATTCTCTCTCTTTCTCCTGAGGATGTGAGGAATATGGTATAGAGAAGTGTACAAGACAGAGATTAAAGAGATCATCTCATTCACTTCCTCATTCCACGGGCAGAGAAATGAACATGGGAGGAAGACTGTCTTACTCAGTGGGACAGTATGATCTCAAAAACCTGGTTCTTCACTCCGAGTTTCCTCTTCCTTCTGGACCTAATACTGCACATCAGGAAAAACAGCCCTGTATGGGGAAAGCTTCCCTACTGAGCTTTTGTTTTGGAGACTAGGAATATCTCAGTGCAGGGATAATGTACAATGACAGGCAGCATATTTGAACCTATATATTAAGAAGCCACCTAAAAGACATCTTTTAGTCTTCCCTTTGTTCTTTCGTCTTTTTGCCTTTTTGATCATGGTGATGGTACAGTGACCATTTTGTGATTATGAGAATACATTGAGGCGAGATAGAAAAGTAGGAGGAGCTCGGGTCATCAAAGGCATCATAGAGCCACCATTGCAGTCTGGACTGTCAACTATGAACTTCTTTATAGAGAAAAAGTTCTCCATTTTATACTGTGTATGTGAGTGTGCGTGCGCGTGTACATGCATAGAGAATAATGTTAGAAAAGCTCGGCTTCACATCCCAGCTCTAAATGATTTAAAACAAGCTAGTTAATTTTTTCTCTAGAATATCCATTTCTTTATAATGACATAAATAATAATTGCCGTTAATTAGATACTCTATGCCAGACACACATCTAGAGCAGGTGTCACTTCTGTTGTACAGATGACAAAACTGAGGCTGAGATTGTCAAGTAACTTGCATAGGCAGGAATTCAAGACTTAGAGTTACCTGAGTCTGATATCTATGTTCTTAAAACACAGGTGTCCAAATAATGGGTGAAATAATATTTACCTCAAGATTTGTTGGGAGGATTATGTAAATGGGAGGCATTCATTTAATAGTAGCTACTGCAATAATTCTTAGGTAAAGTTCTGTTTCTTATTTTTATTTTTTATTTTACTTTTTGGTTTTGCTTGTTTGATTTATAAGACCTAAAAAAAAAAAATCTGTGGGCAAAAAGGGAGCAATCACAGGTAAAAGGAAAAGGATTAGGATGGGAGAAAATTTTTCCTTGGTTATTTTTGGCAGTGGCCAATTTTTTATAATTAGAAGCTAGTACTTTCTACTGTTTCTAGCCACTCATAATGGACCCTGGACTGGGAATAGCAGGAAATGTGTTCCAGTTCAGATATATTAGTTACTGGCTGTGTGACTCTAGGCAAATTCCTTTCATTTTCTGGACCCTAGGTCTCACCTCTGTAAAAAGAGATAGTTACATTCGATTATCTCTAAGGACCCCTTCCTGTTGCTTCTCTGATGATGTCAGGCTCACACAGAATGGGCGTACCCCCAGTGGAATACTTTTCAATGAAGTCTTCATTGAGTCATATCAAGATATTACATATTCATATTTAAGACATGTTTATTTCATAAGTTACATGTTACATATTTAAGACATATGCTAATTTCAAGGCCACTACTCATGATATGTTAATTTTAGCTTTTATTACCAAATCATTTTTTCCTTAAGACACACACTGCAGTTACTTCTAAAAATTCTTTTTAAGATATTAGAAGAAAAACTTACAGATAAAATCAAAGTATCAATAATCCTGGAATCTGACTTCCTTTCCAGATTCTGTTCAGACTGCTATTAAAAATCAGTCTGACAGCAATAAAAGGTGCTTACAAGCTTTCAGGATAAAGAGAAATCACCCCAGATTACTGTGCTTTCTTAGCCACGCTGTGAAACTGCTTGAGTGACCTTGGCAGCCTTGCTAATGAAGGCTGCATCCTGCACCCCCTCTAGCCCGTTACACATTCCCAGATGCCAAGGCTCCCAGGCTCTCAGCAGTGGGAGTAATTATGAGGGAGAGTCAGAGACAGTCTTGGGGAAGGTATCCAACCAGGAGATCGCAGGGAGTTACCGTTACCTTCTCTGTACCCAGAGGGCAAGACAAAAGCCCATGATCCAAAGTATTTGGGAAAATATAGGGAGGAACTTCCTGTAACCAGCCACTTATAGTCAGTGGCCTTCTCATCATTTTAAGAAGGTAAATGGTGGTCGTGTAACCTCTTAGTGATATTGTTGAGGGAATCAAACTTTAGGTGGAGGTTTGCCTTGATGAATGCCATCTTTTCTTCTATTGAGACTCAGGAGTACACACACACACACACACACACACACACACACACACACACACACTTTCTGGTTCTCAGTGGGGAGGTTGGCCTGAAATATTTAATCTCCCCTTCCTCTTTATTTTTGAATACTTCATAAAGATTTACTTCTCCATGAAGCTTTCCCTAACTATCACCATTCTATTCCATTCTCTTCCCTCAGCATATCCTATCTGGTTCTATACTACTCAATTGGCTCCTGTATTTCTGACAGTGGGAGTTATGCTCCTCCTTCCTGGTTGCATTTGTGCTCTTTCCCACCACTGCTTACACCAAGGACATTATATTTTAATTCAGCCATGCCTCACTTCAGCACCTCACACATAGGAGGAAATGCCAAGGATGTGTTTCAATGCCTGGCTGACAGGTTAGCCTGCCGCCAGTCACACCCTTTGAGTGACTACCAACCACACTATCTGCTGGTAGAGATGATGGTCAGTGATTGACTTTGATGTGACTAGTTACCCCGCCAAACACATAGCTGCCACTCTCACAAGACTAGGAGTGTTTGTTCTCCCACCTGGCCCCTCTCCCTGTGTTCCTGGAACTCAGGATTTATCTGAGGTCAGAAGCCCCAACAACCACAGGGACAAGTCTGATCAAGCCCTGGCCCTCCTGGAGCTCAGATGAGGCATGCCAAGGTGGTTCTGTCAGCCCAGACTCCTATCATGGTTGCTTGGAGAAATATGAGGGTACTTAGGAGTGATTTAATTGTATGGGTTGCAGTGACTTGCTCTGTTATTGATTTCATATATTCAAGGGATCTTTAAAGTGATTATTCTTAGAATGGGCAACCACAACCACATTGATTTCTGTGAAGTTGATAGTATCTGGAGAGGAGCCAGTTCTGCTGGGCAGAATACATTTGGAAGTGAAGAGGCTTTTTAATGAGGTTCTGAGAGGCAAATGTTGAATATAGAGGAGTGAGCAAGGGGCTGGCTCAAAGCACATTGCTTTAAACACAACTGGTATAGTCCACTTATGCTCTTCCCTTTTCTTCATGTGCAATCCAGCCCTAGACATTCAGTTTCCCTCTCATCTGCCCCAAACCTGGGATACTAGAGACTAGATAAGAGAGGCACCAGAACATTTTAATGTAAAAGGTAATCACTTAGTCCTAATACTATTTGTGGTTTAGTTTACATTTGCACATGAAAAGAAAATATATATATATATATATAAATTAAAAAGGCAAACGTATTACTAGTAATTATTTTCTGGTAAGTAGAGCATAATTATTATTATCCACAATTATTTTTACATTCAAAATATTGGTATGGCCAAAAAATATTTCAAAAAGGACTGTATCCTCTGATCCAGTGTACCACTTCTAGGAATATATCCTAGATTAGTAATTTAAAACACAGAAAGTATATAACAAACTGTTTGTAACAGTGAATGAGCTGTACTTTTAAAAATAATCTAAATATGAAGTAATAAGGATATGTAGGATTAAATAAATATTGGTAGTTATAGTGTGGATTATTACCTGGTCTTTAAAAACATTTTTTAAAAGGTTTTTAATGATTTGGAGGAAAGCACAGTACAGATTGTGAAAAGAAAAATGTTAATTTATCCATTTTACTTATAATATAATACTTTTTTATATAATCATAATTCTGTAAAATGTACAAAAATTGTTTAGTAGGTGGCTTTGGATGTCAGGATCCCAAGTGACTTTTCTGTCTCATATTTTTTCTGTGTTGTTTAAATTTTCATTAGTGAACAAAGATCACACACATAATCATTGAAAAATTCATATTAGAAAGAACTTTAGACCCTGGGAGTTAGAGTGTTGCTTACTTAAACTCTGAGGCGTCTAATTGAGACTTATTGAGGCTTAAGTGAATATAAATTTTCACATTTATCTAATTCTCTCTCTAAATTCAAGCTTAAAAGCTTATACAATTATTGAACCAATATCTAGAATAATTTTACCAATTATTTGGAAATCATGTGAAATGCGAATGCAGAGGCACACAACTGAAATGAGCCAGAGGGTCTGAGGTCAAATGGATGTTATTCCATTTTCAGAAGATGAGATGTCAGTATGCGCATTAATTAGCCTCTGTCTTTTTCTAAAGAAATGTTTATTCTGCTCAGAGACCCTGTTCTAATCTGATGCATTTATATTTGAAGGGGTTTTGAATTATTGCTCTATTTCTCACATTGCCACCAAACTATACTGTGAGGGGCACTGTTCTGTGTCTCCAGTCCCCAGACACACTGGAGCACTCTGTGCAAGGCAGCGCAGGGCATCGTTCTCCAGAAAGCATTTTTCACATAGCATTCTGGCGAGCAGTGCCCCCTGGAGTAGCAGGATCCCTGATTTTTACAAAAATACCTGCTGTACTTGACTCCTCACCTCTCTCCTCCCATAAAACTTCATAATTCAGTTGGGTTGAATTGTTTATATCAACCAGAAATTGAAATAAGGGTCAATATAGACATCATAGGAGGAAGTGGAGATTGTAAAAAGATAGGGAAATTTGACTGACCTTACCCAAATCATATTCTGTAACCCTTAAAATAGTGTTTTAAACTTTACTTCCTAAATAGAAGTCTACTGACTCCTTTATTATGAGAAATGGTGATCAAATCAGCACTGTATATACTAATGTTATATATATATTTTTTGTGATGTGCCAAGTTTGGATGGGAACAATATATTTAAAATAGGGTCATTACTCTGATTGGCTAAATTAAGTGGTTGCCAATTATGATTATAGCATATGTGAAAATTTAATCAAACTGAGCTATCCCCTTACTTGCTTCCCCCACCCAGAAAAAGAAAGAAAAAGAGAAAGGATAAAAGTAGTTTGTTTGTTTGTTTTTTAAAGAGTTTATTAGTCAGGATGGCTAGTCTACTCATGCTGTAGTAAAATAAATACCCCAAGTCTTACGCTTACAGCAACAAAGCTTTATCCCTCACTTATATAAGTGTGATGTGGATCAGGGACTTTGCTAAGTGAGTCTTCTCCAGGCAGTGACTCAAGGACCCAGGCCTCACCCATCTCACTGTTCCATCAGCTTGGAGTCTTTTACTTCTGACTGAGCAGATAAAAGAGAAAGAGGGATCAAAGAAAAAGTGCTCCCATTCCTAATTGCCTGTGACTAGAAGCAACAAGTCCTTTAGATTCAAGAATTAGTCATATGTCACCCTACTCCACTCCCCACCATCCCCCAAAGGTGCTTAGGTACTAGATATTTAGTGAGAATTAACAGCCTCTGCCACAGGCAATAAGTGAGTTGTTGCATTCTAGCTAGAAGAGTTTGTTCCCATCAGAGAGCTTGTGTACCTCATGTGGCAACTTGGTGCCTCTTTGCTCCCATGTGAGTCCCCCGAGAAGAACGAATCTGTCTACAGGACCAGTGAATTCCTGACATTAAACTCAGCTATCCTTTCAACCGTAGTCCACTTCAGTCACATTTTCTTTACCACATGTGCATACACATTCATACCCCAAGACATGTGCATATTCTGATGATCTAGTTTCCTTGAGAATTGAGGTGTTCACCTCTGGACTTTTATTCACCCTGTCCCTTTCTGCCATAATGACCCCTCTACACTAACTCTAAACCCTACTTGATGAAATCCTTCTTTTCTTAAGACGCATTTCAAATGATGTCACTTCTTTTATGAAGCCTTCTCCAATCCTGTCAACTAAATGTTCATTCATTTAACAGGTAGTTATTGAGCATTTGTTAAGTGACAAGCACTGTCTTAGTCCCTGAAGAAATAGCAGTAAACAAAATAGATACATTCTCTTATCTCGTGGAGTTTGCTTTCCACCTAAAAGAGACAATAGTAAAGAAAAAGAGTTTAAAATTCACCAATTGTGATAATGGCTATGAGGAAAAGAGAGTATTGTGACAAAGGGAGGTAGGATACTTTAGGCAAAGGCCTTTTTGAGAAGATATCATGTAAACTGACACTTGAACACTTGAATGTGTGTTCTTTCCTTCACCTGGGGCTCACAGCAATGTGTTTGTCCTACTTATAGAATACTTCTCTTAATATATATGATATTTATTTCGCCTCTATCTCCTAGCCCAATCTGTTAGATTATGAGTTTTTTAAGGGTAAGAACTATGTCTTATTTAATCCCTTATACTGAAATAGCTAATTTTTAAATATGACAATTTAATGGTTAATGCCTAACTTGGTTACTGACAGTAGTTGCTCAATAAATGGAAACTCTTAGCTTCCTGAACGCAGACACTCACACACACAGAATAAATGTGCAAACCTGGCTGTTGGATTGAAGAGAACTGAATTAACTAGACATCATCAGAAGTAATGCATAATGTTAAAAACAGTTTCCTCATGTCTCGCTTGACAATGAGTCAGTCTTTCAAGTCAGACAGCATATTGAGAATCATCTCCACTTCTTCCATATGTCACTCTGAGCACACAGCTAACCCAGAGGGTTTCCTTGGCATCCAAGCACATTTCTTCATGTGATTTATTGGCTAGGGCTCATGCTTAGAAGAATAAGATAAAAAACATTTTCCTGTAAACAATGATATCTCATCTAAGACTGTATGTGGAGCAGGCTGGACTGCTGTAGCTATTAATCGGTACAGTTCTGGTCAGTTTCTGGAGTACTGAGTGTAGAAGACCATACTGAGCTTAATACTCTCACCATTACAAGGCAGGTGGGTGACGATGATGATGATGATGTGCCTGACCAAAGCCCTCGATATGTCTTATTTCATTTAATCTTCCTAGAAGCCCGACGAGATCTTTTATTACCTCCATTTTCCATATGAAGAACAGGCTTCATGAAGTCAGGGTTACAGAGCTGGTAAGTGGTAGAGCCATGTTTGGAGTGTGCAGTCTGATTCCCCAGCTCATGTATGACATCATGACGTGACAGACATTGCTATGTTAATGTGACACTGCTTCTGCTATCTAAGGCTAGGAACATTTCTTAGGACTTCCTTCCCCATGAGGTTCTGAGTTAGGGCCACGAGAGGAACTTCTGTGAGATTTGGGAAGTTGAAGGGAAGCAGAGGCCATTTCTCATAAGTGGAGCTGTCGGGCATGGTGACGAACCAGTGCAGAGGTGCCTGGTGAGCCTCAGCCAGCCTTCGCTCTCTTCCTGTTGCTCATGCAGTTCATCTGTTTCTGCCAACCAGCAGCAGTCTCAGGCCCACTGCCAGATGCTTGGCCACAGGCCAAGGTGAATTCCAAAGGAGCAGCTGATTCCAGGGACAGGTGTTTCCCAGGCCTCTCCAGGAACTCCACCTTGTCATCTCGTGTTGGTATCCAGGTGCACACAGCTCCCCATATTTTCCTGCAAGCTCTGACTTGTCCACCCTCACCAGGTGGAGGTGGTTTGAGACCCTCTATTCTCCAGTGACCACGTCTAGATTTTTACTTTCCTACATCCACCATTTGTATAAACAGTAATTCTTCTATCAAATCCTTTATTCTCATAATACTTGTAGAGGCTCAGTTTTCATGACTGACACACAAGTGAAATGGAAATGATAATGAAAATGAATGATAATGAAAATGAATGATAATGGCAAGACCACCACTCCCTACAATGTATCAAATGCTTATTGTGTTCTCGCCTCATGCTAAGGACTCATGATAAGGACTCTTGCCTCATGCATTACCTGGAATTATCCAGATTCACTCTCACATGAGACCATTTCTTAGTTAGTGTGGCCATTCTTTTAGCAAAGAAAATGGCTGGTTTTGTAAAATATAGTTTATGACTAAAAACACCAGCAAAGTGACTTTATCAAACACATAGAAATTTGGTGCCAATGGACCTGCATATTCCTTAGTGCTCTAGTTTCTCTAAAGGATTGTTTACATGAGCCATTAGTGACTGAACTCACATGGTGACATGTGTTTTTCATCTGCTGCAACGGAAAGGCGTTAACAGCACCCTTATAAGATGACTCACCAGGTGTGTTCTTGTCAAACAGAATTTGGTGTTTTAGACAGCCCTCGTGTCAAAATAAATGTTATCTTCAAACTTTACTTCACATCTTTAAAAATCTCTTTTCCCTTTTAAGAATCACTTTCTAGTTTCACAAGCTATGTGGTAAAAATTTTTATGCAAATCATTACCCTTGCAAAAGGGCAAACTTTGTCATCATTTCCCGAAGATGTCCACAAACATTTCATTAAAGAATAATGAAACTGTTGGTGCCGTTATTATCACTTAGCTGTGATTAGCTTAATGGCCGTACCAGGCAGTATTCTTTTCATACCAACACCTCGTTCTCATCCCTGAAGAAGCTTCCCATCTCCATGTGTCTGGTCGTACATCACCACACATCTGGAGGCAGGAAGCTATACACAACTCTTCTTCATCCACCGCATTTAGTCACAGTGTGTGAATCAATGAGCCTTCAAAGCTTAGCCTGCAAAAATCTGTCAGTTCCCAATAAGTGGGTACCTGACCCACCCATACATTCCACCAGAGAAGTTTAAAAGCCTATGTTATAAGAACACCTAACCCTTATTTGACTTCAAGGGAGGGGTGCAAGATCCAGGCCAGGACATCCATAAGGAGCCGCATGTGATTATAGGAATAAGAGGGACCAGTGATTCTGAAAGTGGGCATCCTACAACCGCTCTTGAGAGAATAGTGTAATGAAGTGTCCTCTGCTCCCCCAATGAATCCTTAACACTGTCCCTTGATCACTGTAAGTCCATATGACCAACAGTTAGCTCTCTACTCACATGAAAAAAAAACAACTCAATAAAATGGTAGATGAATGGATGGCAAATAAAAAAAGTTCATGAGAATCCACATGTGAGAGCACCAAGGTTTTTCTTAAAGGGGAAATAACTCGAAACACAACATAGCAATAGGCAGAGTTTCAAGGGACTTGGGTGCCTGTTTATACATTATGTCTTCCAGAGTAAGCTCTTCTATCCATTTTTACTCAATGAAAATAAGACATTCAAGATATGAACAGATGGTGGCTAGAAGGCCCAACTCTGGCACTCACATGACCTCCCATATACCAGTCAATGTGTTACCTAAGAGGTAGGCATGATTTCTGGTAGAAAAAATGTGAGTTTGATGGGAAGACCTTGACTTTACCCAGACCCTCGTATGACTGGAGGCACATGTTTACAAAACACTTCTCTGAGCCTAGATGTGTAATATGTGGTCACAAGATCCATCAGTGCACCTGCAGAATATGGGTTTGCCTCATTGTCCCAGCCCTCTAACCAGCTGAGTTCCCCGAGCACACCATTCCTGGCTTCCTTGATTCAGTGTTGTTTCTAATTACATACGGTTGAAATGAGAAGTGGCAGTAATAACAGTGATGGTGGTGGTGGTGTGAGCGTCTCAGAAGTGCTTAATATGTGCCTTTTAAACTTAATCTTCATGCAGTGACAACTGTTCTCATTTTACAGATGAAAAAACTAGGTCTTGGATTAAACACCTTGCTAAGGTTAATTAGAGTGTAATTTGTTTACTTGGTTGATTCTTTGCATTCTGGGGAGAGCACCATATTTTTTTTCCTGTTGTTTAGAGTAATTGAAAATCAATTATTTCTATAAAAGTCTTACAGAATACCATTTTATATCTCCTTCACAATCCATAAAAAAATGAGTTTAAGTTTGTTAAATCCCATTCCGGTTTTTCTCAGTGTAATAGAAATTGCTTTTTTGGGCTATGTTGATCAATAGCATATTGGAGTAAAGATGTTTTTAAAGCCAGAAAGATTAATACAGCATTATTTATAATAACAACCACAGAAACATACATATAAAGCTACCTTAGAGTGTTTAAGGCACTCATCATATTTCTGAAAACTAAATTATCTAAGCAGCATCATTAAGGAGGAAAACAAAACATAAAAGTGATTTTTGGAATGACACATGGACTGTTTTGACAGGCTGTGGGCTCTGTCAGGGAAGGGTCATTCGTTGGTTCTTTTAAAAATGATGCTGTTTGGGCATTCTTCCCAGGGTTGTTAGAGATGGATGCAGAGCATCAGTTCTTAGTCCACATCTCTTTGCCAACCCTGTGATCAATCTGCTATATTTGCTCCCCAGTAGACGATGAATTTGAACAGGAGCTGGAAAATTCTGTCATCCTATCTCATATATTTTTCCTCTGTGGCTGATCATAGGATAGAGACAATAGTGTCAGTCCCTAGTGCTATGAGGTGCTGGTATAAAAAGACAAAGCAAAGGGTACACGGCAAGGCAATGGAAGGCCAAGGGGGTTTTTTGAGGCTGGGGATCCTCACAGATTTTGGCCAGAAAAATCTCCAACCCAGCTTCTACCTTTACGTCCTTACCTGATCCAGACCTGTGGGCTATTCAGGCAAGTACTAGGACCCAGGGCCTTTATAGCTTTGGTGTGGTTGTTCTGGTACGAGCATAATACAACTAAACCTCAGGAAAGTGAACAATTGTAGATCTACCAGGGTCACATGCCAGGTGACAACAAAGTTCACTTCCTGTATCGTTTCAAACCAGGGCAGGATCGCGTGTTGGGACTGCCAGCCCTGAGAATGGTCAGCATCCTGGTCTTTCCTGGCCTTGCCAAGCTACTGCTAGGTCTGGTGTGCTTTCCTTCTTCCTCCCGGTGGGCATGCATTGGCTCTGGAGGCAGCCTACCCTGTTTGCCCCGCCTGGGTTAATAACACCTAACCTCAGGCCAAGCCAGCCAAGTGAAGAGAAGAGCATCAGGCCTCAGGAGACCACCCACCAGGTGGCCAAACTATTTGACCAACTCTTCTAGGTTTCCTCTGTTTCTCTTAAGTCATCTCAGAGATTTTACTATCAGATTTATTTCCTCCTTTATTTCAGCCAGATTTTGTGCGTTAATCTTTGTATTTGGGAAGCAAATGATTTTAATACTATTTTCTCTCCTAAGACTCTTTAGGCAACATATAAACCAATATTATTTTTGCTCCAAGGTATAAGGATAATGAGGTTTATGCAAAACACATTAGCTTCATTGGGCCTCTTTCCTATTTCCAAACATGTTCTTATAAACACATACCTAAAGAATTTTTGGCTAACGTATCTCTTTTCATCTTTGTTCGCCAGATCTTTATTAGATTATCTGTAATAAAGCATTCAATTGATTTTTAATTGGTTGAAAGAACAGAGGAAGTGGGTGTGCTTTGGTAGAGTAATGGAGTTTAAAGGCTAATGAGATGATTGCCCTGAAGGATCTTTGCACTCTGACCGTGGACCTGTGGGTAGAAGGGTGCATCACAGAGGGATTGTGTCCAAAGCAGTTCCTGCTCTGGTAATGCCCGGCTGTGTGACCTAGCAGGCCTCTTAACCTCTCTCAAGTTTGAGGTTTTGAACAATAAGGAGATTGATTGTACCTAGGTGAGTGAAAGGGTGGTATGAATGTATATACCAAAAGGGACTTAGCACTGAGCTCAGGACATTAAGCATTCATTCATTACAAAGTAGCTTTAATTAATAGGAAGGACTTCAGTAAGGGTGCTCTCCAGTTTTATAGAGCACTATTTACTGAGACCCTGACATCAGGACTTGCGTGAACCTGTATTTGGATGCATATCTGCAGGAAAGTAAATGTCGGCTTTCCACAAGGCATTGATTGGATCACTGAAGTCAGAGCACAATTGGTTATTTTAACACAGAAAGCTGTGCCACAGAATAACATTTTTGGTCTTATAATTTTCCTCAGCCAATTCTTAAATCACTTGCAATACCACTAGTTGTAGAGTGTAATGTTCTGCTATCTGTTCTTTGGTTCTGTTACTCCATCCACCTTGCCCACTGTTTACACACACACACACACACACACACACACACACACACACACACACACACACACACACCTGTATTACATAAAATCAAATGGGGTCATATCATGCGGAATATTTTGTAGCCCTTTTATTTTCCCACGGAGTGAAGTATTGTATTTCCATACCAGTAGAGATCATTCGGCTTAGTTAATAGCTGTACGGTGTCAAAGACTTCATCAATTGTTTGAAATTTATTTCTACTTTTTAAATATTCTAAATGATATTTTGATAAAGAACTAGAAATGTGTATGTATTGCTGTAGAGTTCTTATAAACCCTTTTAGATGCAGAAGTCTGGGGTCATAATACATGCACCTTTTTCAGGGCTTTTGTAGCATCTTGTCAAATTTTCCATCAGAAACTCTAGACCAATTTATACTCTTGTTGGGTGATTTCTGGTTTTTTCTCACCATTGCTAACTGAGGTATAGTTATTTAAAAATACTTGCCGATTCGAAAGATGAATATGGTACCTCAGTCTTCTTTTGACTTATATCTTTGAACATTTTCACACATCTATTGGCTTTTCCTCTTTAGTGAGCTGCCTTTTCTAAACTTTTCTTATTAAAAAATTGATAAGTTGTGGTATGAAGATGGAAATACAATTTTTCTTAACATATTTTGTTGGGTTTGAGGACTAAAAGTAGACCGAATATAACAGCAATGATAGACAGTTGCTTCTTCACAGCAGAAACTGCACCCAGAAGAACACAGGGAGCTCTGGAGATGCCAAGTGTGCTGTGCCCATCTGATGATGGTTGAAACAAGGTCTTCCAACAGTAAATGTGACGATAACTAAGGGATTAGGCCCTAAATAGCTGTAAGGAGACAATCAATGAAAATCCTTCCATCCTAAAATATAAAGGTTTATTAGAACCCACTTATGAATGCTACCTGGACCAGTTTCCATAATTTTTCAGGGAATCTGGAAAGACATTTCTATATGTCATACTTACAGAACACTAAGTTAATAGTTGTACAGAGAAACTCAGAAGTTCAGAGCTACGTAATATATAAGAAGGACATTATATTATATATAATATATGAGGTTATATATAACATATAAGGATACATACATATATATGTATGTTATATACATATATATTATATATGTGTGTGTGTGTGTGTGTGTGTATATATATATATATATATATATATATATATATATATATATATATATATACAGAGAGAGAGAGAGAGAGAGAGATACAGAGACAGAGAGAGGAGAGAGAGAGAGAGGGAGAGAGAGAGAAGGGATATATAAGAAGGTCATTCTTACATTATTTCTATTTCTGTTTTATACTAGGTGTTCCACAAAAGCTATTCCATGAATGGTGGCTACGGTGACTGCCATGCTTAAGGTGCCCCTAGGCTTAGCATTCAAAATGAAAACCTCAGAAAGAAACCTCTACCATAAGGTAATGTGCCCAGGAGCTCAGACAGAGCCCACCCATTGTCCAGGTCTCATTAAAGCTTAGATATTAACCACTCTTGGACCAAAACAATTTTAAGTGACAAGTCCTGGTATGTGAGTGAGTGTGTGAGAGAGTATCTGTGCGTTAACAGGGGAACATGGAAAAAGCCCTTATTATAGGGCGATAGTCTTACAACTTTGAATACCAAGGCCCAAGGGTTGCAAATCTCGGTGCTTAAAATGAGAAGACTGTCCATAACATTTCAGAAATGTAGCTGCAATTTAAGTTGCTTCTATGAAGATCCAAGGCTGAGTAAAATGCTTCTATGTGTCAGTCAGGTAAACAGCCAGTGCTCTTACAAACACATACATGCACAAACACTCACTGACATGAACACACACTCCCTCTCTAACGTAAAGCCTCCATCTTTCACAGCCAACTCTCATCTAATACACACTTTCCTGGCAGGTCTATAGGACACAGATCCTGTACTTTCTCTGACCCTGCAGTTCAGCTACATATCATGACCCTAAAACCCTTCTCCCTGAGTTTAAAGACCAACACAGTAAAGAGGTGGGCAGTTTTTGCCTCAGAACCTCGCAGATAAGGGAACACTCTGGCCTCTGCTACTTCCTAGCACTGCGACCTTAAAAAATGACCAGCTTCATTTTTAGTGAGAAGAGCATAAAAATAACATCACCTTCCCAAGGTAGTCTTGTGGATTAAATGTGGTGAAATGTGCAAAGAATTTAGCAAGGTGGCACAGTAAGTATGCAATAATAGCTATAAGCTCTCATTATGGTTGTCACTGAAACTCTTCCAAATAGAGAGATTGTGCAGTTATGTGGCGTACTGATTTAGAACTTCATACCGGAAGGCGGGTGAAAGAAGGGTGGAGATGAGTACTCTTTAATGATAAAGAAAAAATTCTTGACACCTGTATAGATTCTTTCCTTCAGCCTCTGTTGTTCTCAGAACTGGTTCTCAACTGGTTCTCAGAAAAGGCATGTATACCTATTTAAATCTCTACTTAACAGCCATAAGAAGAAATGAAATACTGCTATTTGCAACAACATGGATGGACCTTGAGATACTCATGCTAAGTGAAATAAGCCAGACAGAAAAAGTTGAAAATCACACGATATCACGTATATGTTGAATATAAACCTAAAAGCAACAAAGGAACAGGACAAACAGAGACTCATGGACTGGATTATAGACTAGTGGTAACTAGAGGGTAGGGGGTGATATGAGGAGGGAGGTAGACAGGGAAAAGGAGGTCAAAAATAGGGTAGTAGGCGGAGGGTGAAGTGGGTAAAGGGGATCAAATATATGGTAGCTGAAGGAAACTGGACTTTGGGTTGTAAACACACAATAGAATATACAGATGTCAAATGATAATGTACACCTGAAAATTATATAATTGTATTAACCAATGTTACTCCAATAAACGTAATAAAAAATAAAATTAATTAATTAAAAGGAACAGATAATAAACATACACATAAAGAAAAAAGATAAAGAATAAAGAAAACACAAACTAAATGACATAAGAGAGGAAGGATCAAATGAACAAAATCTTAAACTTTGTAATTTGTAATTACTAGGATTTGGTTCAAAAATAAGACCTGTAATTCTTTGGGTTCAAAATGTGTGGACATAGACTGTTACTAGTTAGTTAAGAGGCAAATTTCACAAAGAAGTGAACAAATGAATGAATAAATAAATTTAATGAACGAATGAAGCTTAATCTGGCATGAAAGATAAACAACTGAAGTGGAGCACAATGGGGAATTCTAAGCAGCAGGCAAAGACAGACTCATGAACAAAACAGGTGTGAGAAGGCACAGTTTGTTTAGGAAGTCTGGAAGAGCTGGTATGGATCACTGGATCATCCACATAGGTGGGAAAAAAAATAATGCAAAGCCACTTTCCTGTTTAGTTTTCAGAACTGAACGAGGGAGAGACAGCTGGCTGAGGAAGTGACGGTGTGTCCCAGGCTCAGCAGGAGCCTGCGTCCTCCCTGCAGGGCGCACTTGTGCAGCTGGCTCTGCTGGGATTCTGTCCCACTGCGTGCAGGCTCCTGACACCAGGAACTAGGCAGCTCAGAGCTGGACCAGTCTCTACTTCATTGAGGTAAATATCCCAGACTAATGTAGTTCCTTCAGTTGTAAAGGAAAGAAAGAATATAACAAAAGTGAGTATTTCTTCTTTTTAATGTTACCTTCATTTTAGTTATAAAATAACATTTATATAGAAAATGTTGGAAAATACTCCAAAAATACAGTGGAAAAATTAAATATACTGTAATCACATCACTCACAGTTCACTATTGAGATATTGTTAATATCCTTCCAGAATTTTTATACAATGAGATATATATTTTTAAAAGATGGGATAATATTTTATCATTATTTCCCCACTTAATAGAACATGAATATATCTGCATATAAGTAGTTGCATATAAAATGTAATTTTGCTGGTTCTATAGTTTTCCACCTTGTAACGATATCCTTAATTACCTAACCCACCTCTAATTTTGTCCATGTGGCCCATTTCTGAATTTTTTACTCTTATGAATGACTAAGTGATAAACGGCCTTCTAGCTACATCTGTGAGCCCATCCAAGGGTATTTCTTCCATAAGAATTAGAATTGTTGATTAATGGGTACATACAGTTCTGATACTTTGAAGTGTTTTACTGGGAGATTTGCATCAATTTTTACTCCACCAGCAGCAAATGAGTTGATTCAGTCTCGGGAGGTAAATCTTAGCTAGTCTAACCCAGTGGTGGTGACTCCATAGCCCTTTCCAGTGACTGGGTTAGTCATGGGTACGTGACACAGTTCCGGATAGTAGAGCCTGAAGGGCATCTTCTTGAGGGCTTCTAGGAAATGGGTTCCTCTTTGATGAAAAGACACAGAAGGGAAAACTGCCAATTTTTTAATTTCTTGAAGTGGAAGGGGATGTCTAGAAATTTGGGCTGCTGCGCCCACAAAGTGACAATGAGAGGGCATGCATGAAGGACAATGTAGAGAGGATGACAGAGGGAAAGATGGAAAAAATGGGTCCTTGACAGCACAATGAGCCACCAAAGTAACCACCAGGGACCAACTCCAGACCAGACTCTTTTGTATGAGATATTAAACATTCTGATTTTCTGAGCTACATGTAGTCAGGTGTTCTGTAATTTGTAATGCAAAAGTCCTACCTGGTTAATAAGCAAAAGTGATATAGAATGGCTTTAATGTTCATTGTCTTGATTACAGCGAGCTTGAGCTTTTTTTTTTTTTTTAACTTGGCCACAATGTTGCTTCTTTTGTGAACTGACTTTTATATCTGTTGCTGTTTTTCCTACAGGCTATTGCCTTTATATTGAGTTGCAAAAGTATCTTGTGTTTAAATTATTAACCCTCGGTTGTAAGTGCCACAATTATTTTTTCCTACTTCCAAACTTTTCAACATGTTGAAAACTTTCTGTATTTAACATGAGTCTTTTTTTCTGATTTTTTTCATTTGCTTTTATGCTTAGTATTTTGTAACACACAGAACAGATATTCATCTATATTTTGCTCTTATTTTTAAAATTAATTCTTTAATATATTTTTTGGTGAATAATATGAAATAAAGATCCATTTTTTAAAAAAAAATGTAGGCAAATCCTAACACTATTTATTGTAAAGGACAAAACTTCCCCCATTGATTTATAGTATCCTTAGCTATATTAAAACTCTACTTGGGCCAGTTTGGAGTTTTCTATTCTTTTTCATGAATATCTGTTCTCTGTTTATACTAGAATCATATTACTTTAGTAATTGTAACTCTTTAATATATTTTATTGTCTTGCAGTACAAGCCCAACTTTATTGTTATTTTGCAAGCTTTATTTGGTTACTTCCACTGATTTCTTTTTTTACATATGATTTTATAAAATCATATTTAAATGTTCCTCAAAATCCTATTAGGTTTTTTTTTTTTTGAATTACATTACAATTATAAAGTAATGTAAAGAGAATTAACATCTTTATAACATGGCGACTTTTTATTCAGGACCACATTTCATCTGCCAAATCTTTTAAATCGTATTTGATTTTTGTTTTAATTTTTGGTATATAATTCCTATACATTTAACTTTTCCCCTAAATAATTAGATTTTTAGAAAAGTGATTCATTTGCTTCTATAAGAAAAACAATCATTACTTTTTAAAAATTATATGGTACTGATGTCAGTAGCAACTCTTCAATAATAAAGATAGTCAGATAATTATGCAGTTCTCAATCTTTCAAAAAATATTAAAAGTATTGGACAAGAGCAGTATCAAAGTAGACACTTAGCTTTCAATAGTGTCCTCAGTGTTATGAACTTTCTGCTAATGCCAAGGGGTAAATAGTCTAATTTTAGAAGGAGGGAAAGATAACTGTTATTCAATAAACCTAAAATCTCTCAAACGTCAGATAGGTTAAGATGATTATACCAATTATTAGATAAATGAAAAGCATCTCTCTTTTACATACTTAACCTCAAATAAATACTGTATAACATAAATAAAGCTATGTTTACTGAATTACTTAAAATACTTGTAAGTCAATCTCCCACTTGACATTATTTACGTAAAAATAACAGTTTCATAGCCCAAGATGAAATGGTACTGCCTGGAGGACCTATGAAAGTACAGAAGCCTTTAGAATTCTGCCCTCTGGGAAGAAACTCAGCCATGTGAAGAAGAGTCCCAGCCTGTTCTCCTGTCTAAATCAAATTCCCTAAAACTTAAAATGGATGGTACTCTTTACAACTTGATATTTTCAAGTTTTAAGGTCTTCTCTTTCCTACATTATAAATTAAAACTAGGATCTTTATTTTTTTAATGTTATTTTCACTACATTTTTTAGTTATGTTTTTAGTCGTTGCTCTAGGGTTTATGTATTAACTTAAATTAATTAATTTATTTTTATTTTTTAATTAATTAATTATTTTTATGGTGACATTGGTTAACGAAATCCAGTAAGTTTCAGCTGAACATTTTAACAGTAAGGCATATATATATTTATATTGTGTGTTTACCTCTCATAGTTAGATTTCTTTCTGTCATCACATATTTGACCCCTTTTACTCTGTCTACCTTCCCCCGCCCCCTTCCCCCTACCTTCTGGTAACCACTAGTCTATTGTCCATGTCCATGAGTCTAACTTAAACTTATATTAGCTTAATATAATAATGTAAATAAACGTTATTCCTGTAAAGCTCTATTCCATTTACCCTTTCTATGGTATTATTTTTATACATATTACATCTATTAATATTATAAATCCAGCAATGCAGTATTATAATTATTGCTTTACCATTTCTAGTAATTTCTTTAGCCCAGTACAGCTTTGCTCCACCCACCTCCTTTGTGCTGTCATTGGCAAGTGTATTACACATATATTAAAGTTCTATATGTTATAGGCCCAACATTACATTATGTGCATATTATTTTATGCAGTTGCTTTTTAAATCAGCTATCAGAAGAAGAAAATATGCATTTATACTGTTTTTTTATAATTACCTTTACCAGCGCTCTTTGTTTTACCTTTTAGATTCGAATTGCTATCTGGGGTCACTTCCTTTCAGCCTGAAGAAATTCAGTTGCTTATTCTCTTTGAACCTCAGTTTCCTCATCCTCAATTTCTTCATCTGCAAAGTGAAGATAATAAATTCAACGGGTAAGAATCTCTAGTTTCAGGTGTCAGAAAACTTACCTTAATCTGCCAGAATACACATACATACATGCATACACGTACATGCATAAATATACACATACATGCATAGGAATATATTGACTCATAAAAAGCTTTGAAGTAGGGCTAGCCTCAGGCAGAATTGAATCTAGAAATTCAAATGAGGCCAGCCAAATGCATTGGCTTTTCATCTCCTGGTTCTGTTCTCCTCCCTGTAGACTCCATTCTCAACTCCCTGTGGCTGCTGTCAGCAGCTACATTTATATCTCTGTCCTCCCAGGTTAATAACCAGCGAGAGAGGATAAACGCTTGTGCTTCTCTCTGAGCAATCTCAGCAAACATCCCACTATATGTTACTCTCTTTGACTGGGTCAAATGCCCATTCCTCAGCTAATCACCATGACCAAGGAAATAGGATGTTCTGATTGGCCAGCCCTGGTTCACATGACCCCTTGCAGCTAAGGCTATGTCAACTCTTCATGTATCATATGGCTAGGAATAGGGAAGAGAGTAGTCTCCAGAGGAACACTGGAGTGCTGTAACCAAAAAGAAGAGCAAGAGATAATACAAGGCCAAAAATCTGCAGCTGTTTACCACATGAAGACCATTTTCATAGGTCTGAAATGAGGTAATCCTGGTAAATTACCGAGCACATGGCTTGGAACATAGTAACACGCAATAAATGGGAATTATTCAGAAAGCAAATCATTTCTTAAAATAAACTTCAATCTCTCTTTTTCATAAGCTGTTTTTTTTCTAGAAACATCATCTCCTAAAGGAACAAAAGGATCTGAGATCAATCTTTTCCCCTAAAACCTAAATAGGAACAAAGGTCGTAGAATCTTGACTCCTTCCAAAGTTGAATTCCTGTTGAGGTAGGCCAAGGGAAAACATAGGAAAAGTGGGAAAACGAAGGGGGAAGGGAAACAGCCTCACTGCTGACTCATGAAGAGAGCTAGGATTGAATCCTTATTCTAAAATACAGTCCCTTCACCTCTCTGAGCCTCGGTGCCAGGTGCCGTGCTGAGTTCAACAAATATCTCATTAATCCTTTCAGCCATCCTAAGTAGGCACCATTATTGCATCTTCACTTTACAGATGAGGAACCTGAGGCTCAGAGAGATTGCATAGCTGGCTCAAAAGCACCCCAATTATAAGCTGAGGTTCAGCTTGGGTTTCTGACCACTTCTTTTCATTCAGTCTTATAGCCAGCCTATTCTTTTTAGTCTGATGCACCTGTGAATGTGCTGGGACAGTCGTGGGTGGCTGCTTCTATCTCCCATACCCAGCCACCTTCAGTCTGCATGCACATGTGCGCACACACGTGCACACACACATGCTCAGTCACGGTAGCATATGCCCCTTCCTTCTTCCCTGTTTGTACTGGAGTTACTTTCTCCTCTACTTCATGATCACTAGTCAAAAGTTTGAGACAGGCCCTGGAATCAGAGTCTACACAGACTTCCTGTCCATAGCAGCCAGGATCTCAGTAGCCTCCCAGGAACAGACATATAGGGGAGCACCTCACCTACCATTCTGTGGACCTTGCCGACAGGTTCAGAGTTGTATGCCTGCTCTTGAAGAGCTGCTCTGTGTTGGCCTGTGTGTCCTGGTTGCCAGAGGACCAACTTAATAGAACCTCAGTGGCCATAATGAGAGATTTTCAATGACATGAACCATAGCATTTGGACTCACCATATTTATAGTATAAAGAACAATTCAGAAAGATAGGAAGGGAAGGCAGAGAAATTTCTGCGTGCCCAGCTCATATGTATAGATTGCACAATTGGATGCATCTCAAAATGAAATCCTATTTTCTAGGTTTATATACTTTGTCTCTGGGCCTCCATGCATTTCAGGCATTCTGTGGAGGCAATAATTCTGTTCCTTTCAGCACTTTAATTCAGGTACAAAACCTCATGTCTCTGTTTCCCAGATAGTTCCCATGAAGATACTTGAATTTCTCCTCTATGGGTCCTGACTTTTGGTCTCATGCCTTTGGGCCTGTTAGGGCTCATTAAACTCCTGGGCAGTTTTCTCCCAGCTCCTGACCTTCCTCCATGAATGATGTGGAACAGTTACAGGAATATTTAGGTACTAAACTTATGTTTTGAAACAAGGCAGAAAAATAGCAAAGAAGGTTTTAGCAACCTGCCAAAGGTCACACAGCTGGTTGGTAGTAAAACCAGGATTTGATGCTAGAAGTCTGGTCTCAGAGGAGGTGCACTTAGCTGCAGCTCTGCTCTTGCTTCTCTACTTTCATGCAACGAACTCTGTCTGCACGGCAGTAGGCCATGGTTTATGTTTGGAGTCATGAAATACTTGACTTATTAATTCAGTCTACTCCTTTGAATCACAGAAACCCTTAGACAGGGACTCTCAAACTTGGCTTTCCTTTGCAATCACCTGAGCTTTAAAAAGCGGTAATATCTGGGTCTCATCCTGAAGATTCTGAGGGAATCGATCCAGGCTTTATCCTAGACAATAGGGTTTTTGAAAGTTCCTTAGGTGATTCTAACGTGCAGCACGGCTGAGAACCTCTGCTCTAACAAATCTGAGCATCAGTTGATTCACCTGGCAAGTACGGTCTCATTCGGTCTAAACTGATTTGATTTCCAGGCGTTGCTGACACACAGAAACACACACTAAATGTATCCGTTTAGACACACCCAAAGGTTGCATAATGCAGCATCACTCACAGGCCTGTGGCTGCCAAGTCCCTGTTTTGGTGTCCTCCACTGCTAGGCCCTTGAAGGGCGTGTGTTTAGGTGTAATAGCATGGTGCCATGTCGCACACTATCTATACTAATCCCTACAGCTGTTGAAGCTGTCACTTCAGAAATGCCATTGTAATATGAAGGGCTCTTCTAAAAATAGTGTTTTGATCTTCCAAAGTCTGTATTAACTAGAACTTTGGAATATACACAGCTCCTGTGCAACTACAGTAAAGATAAAACCCACTTATCTCTGTTTTGCACCTGCCTGTGCTTCTGGGAAGCCTTTCTTACCTAGCAGGGCCAGGAAAATATTTAGCACAGGGAGTTTTTACATTCCCAAGAAAAATCACAATAGAGTAGCATACCCAAGGCTTGTGAGGGAAGACTCAGCCAATCCCAGGAAAGTGATCAGCTCCTCCTTCTGGAAGACTAGCCCCCTTTTGAGAAAAGAGTCTGAAATACAGACTGGTCCCAGTGAGCCATTAGGTGTGCTGCCAAGGGAGGTGAGGTGGCCATGGAAAGCCAGAGCTCAGGATTCAGCCATCCATCCATTCCACTGACATGTTCATACCATGAGCACCTGCTCCAGCCTTTGCCAGGCCCTGGGACCAGCAGTAAACAAGGCAAGCATGGCCCCTGCTTTATGGAGCTCACAAGCTAATGAGGAAGATGGACATTAAATGATTAAAGTCAAATAAGTACATAACTACAAATTGTGATAAATGCTGGGAAAGGAAAACAAGGTGCTATGCAAGGAAATAGAGGGAATCTCATTGATACTGGATGGTGAGGGAAGGGTGGGACAGCCACCTGGACCTAAGGGATGAGGCAGTTGTGGCTGGGGTGGGGAGAAGAGCATTCTAGAAAGGGAACTTTATGGGGGAATGCTTAACACCTTCCTCAAGTAATTAGCATGACCAGAAGCAGCAGTGAGTAAGGACAAGAAGGCTGTTAGGAGATCTGGGAGAGGAAGGTCAAGGTCAGATCACTCAGGGCCTTGGAGACCAGAAAGGGGTCTTGGGATTTTGTCCCGAGCCTCATGGAAAGCTTTGGGGGTAGTTTAAGTGGGAGCCTGGTGGGGCTAGGGATTACATGACCATCATTTGCCTTCCAGGAGGAGAAAAGATTGAAGCACAAATGGTTGAGAAGATACCGGAGAGACGGTGAGAGGCGATAGCTCAAAGCATCCTTGCCCGTCTGACTAATCTCACCTTTCTCTTGCCTGTATCCTCAGAATGAAGGAACAGCAAGTATGTCTGCTGCACATCAGCACTTGTGTTTTCTGTGTCTGGAGGAGTGAGGCAGCCGGGGTGGAGGTTGGCCTTGACATTGTCACTCACTCTCATCCACACTGGCCTCTGGGATCAGCAGAGTTGCAGCTCTTTGCTTCTAGGCTGACCTGCAGGATTCTTGCCCTTGGGAAGCACTGTGTGTCTCTGCCCTTTGGTGACGAACAAACACCTGGGTATTTTTACTCGCAGTATCTCTCCCTTCTGTCTCCTATGTTCCAGCCTCTCTGCTGCTGTCTCAGTTCGAATCTGACCTCCTTTCGCCTGGCGTGCTGCAGTAGATTTCTGACTTCTCTGCCAATTGGTTTAGAAGCATCAGTATCTTCTGCCGATCAAGCCCACCTTGAACTCTGACTCATCTTTCCAGACCTCAGTTTTCAGGACACCACTCCCCTGCCTTTTCTTTGGCTCATCATTGCACTAAACTGATGATGATCAATGAACTAAACTGAAGTTCTTTCATTTGCATTTAAGTGTCCAGAGTACCTCTTCCTTTTCATATCCTGATCCCTGGATTAGCTAACGTCAAACAGGACCATTCTTTATTCTGCCACCGTGGCCTTTGGTCTCCTATCTTCTGTCTTTGAAATTGGCCCTGCCTCTCAGATCTCTTCTGTGAGGGACAAGAGTTCATTGCTCATGCTGTTTACTCCCTAGCCTCAGTCTCTGTCTTTGCCGTTCACCTCTTCTACGTGTTCTGTGAGGGCACATGCTGTAGCTTGTCCTCACTGCCATTGCTCATCATAGTCCTGGGCTGAGGAGACCCTGAGCATACTTGGACACATGGGCCTGAAATTTTCTTTCCTTTTCACCCCATCTTCAGGGAACCCTGTTAGTTTAGCAATGAGTCACTCACTCCATTCTTTACGTCTGGATGCTTAGTTCTCTCTTATCCTGCTTTGTCTCTTTTGGCATTGATCATGCCAGCTAGTGTTTTCTTTTAGTGGAATAGAGGGCTCCAGACTTTTTTTTCAGCCAGTGTAGCAGTATTGGCAGTTTTACCTCTACACTGTCAGTTGCTCAGTTCCAAAGGTCCCTTCCTCAGTGATAGAAGGCAGAAGACCCATTCCATTTTCACCTTTTCTGCTTGTAAATGGTCACAAATGGATAGTGTGAGCCAGCTTTTGGTTGACTCAGTCCTGTTTAAGGGAGTGAAGAGCCTGTGTGTGTGTGCCACCTTCTTCGGACCCCTGAAGGGTTTGCAGGCTACCAAGTCTGCAGACCAGTGTTAAATGGGCATGTCACAAGGCATCAGCAGATGGTTAGCTGAGCAGAAAGTACCCTTACTGAAGTGTCAGAAAGCGTAACTGTGGCCCTGCATGGCATGGCTTCAATCGCTATAGCTTCTGATTGCTAATTTCTTAAATACCTTCACTAGGTTTCAGAGACATCACAACTCTTAAATGTCAAAGAAAATGGGATCAGTGCCACCCTGCACTTAACCAGGAACATGTTTCATGACAAGTTAACAGACTTAGGGTAATGTTCTTCAAAATTCTGCATGATTCCCGATATCAGGCCTTCTTCCACATGTACTTCTTAACTTTTAAATTCAATTCAGAAATAAATTATAAGAAGAATGACACCACCAAACACTGGTGAGAATTTGGGGCAACAGGAATTCTCACATATTGTCGATGGAAGATATAAAATTGTTCATTTTGAAAAGAGCCTTTCAGTTTCTTATGAGACTAGATATACATCTATGCTATGAACCACTCTTAGGCCTTTACCCAAGAGAAATGAAAATATGTCCATAGAAAGACTTCTATTCAAGTGTACATAGCAGCCTAAGTGTCTTTCAATAGAAGAATCCATAACAAACTGAATGTTCATACAGTGTGCATACATACAGCGAAACACTACACAGCAGTAAAAGGGAACACACAGCCGATGTATACCACGCCATGGACGAACCTGGAAAACATGCTGAGTGACAGGAACCTTGCACAAAAGAAGACGTGTTGTATGATTCCCTTTATATGAAGTTCTAGAACAGGCAAAGCTGACTTATAACCGAAGAAATTAGAACAGTGGTGGCCTCTGAGAGAACTGAGGGCAGGAGTTGACTGGGAGGGGTCATGATGGGACTTTCTGGGGTGATGGTAATGTTCTCTGTCTTGATAGGAGTTTTGGTTACTCAGGTATATGCATTTGCCAAAACTCAGAATACACACGTAAATCGAGTGCATTTCATTGGAAGTAAATTTTCATTAAAAGATAAAATAATACACAAATATTAAGCTTTACTTAATGATTTTCATGGCGAAATATTTAGGAGGAAGTATACTATTGTTTACAATTTACTTTGAAACACAAAATACAGAATGGAGCAATGGATGGACAGATGGAGTGTCAGTGCTAGAATTTAGGTGGTAGATAATTTGGTATTCACTGTCAAGTTTTTTCAACTATCATGTATGGTATAAGGCCCAAAACTAAGTCTTTAATATTTTGTGCTACCTTGACATCTGGTAAAATTGGGAGAGCCTCAAATGGTCTTAAATTCCCCTCCCCACTCTGCTCTTGTGGATAAGGTCCTCTAACCCCATAACCCTCCTTATCCAGAGGACCAGATGCAGTACCTGCTTATACCTGAGTAGGGGGTTTCAGTTTCCTGCTAGTCCGAGGAATTATTAGACCAAGTCAATCACATCTTCTCATGGGGGCAGGGGGCCACTTCATCCTCTTGATACTACAAAGCTTACGTCCCAGCTTCTGCTTGTTCACTCTGTTTCTGAATGCAACCCCCGTGTGGCCCTGCATGACATGTGGTGTCTTCCTCTCCCAGGTGGTGAGTATATGTGACTAATTATTCTCATCTGTCCAGTGTCAGGTGTCCTGTGTTTGGCCATCCCCATAGCCCGAGGATGAAAATACCTCCTTCACTGACAGAATGAATAGGAGGCAATTAAAACATACTGTGTGTTTGGAATTTTCATAATAAAATGTTGGGAAAAAAAAAACTTAAGTGCCCTGCAGTGAGTGATGTTACAAAGAAGAAAGCATTACTTTTCACTTCATTGAACTTAGAGTTCACTTAGGGAAATTCTAAATAGTACTAATCCATACGCCGGCACTTCAGATGGTGCACACTACTGCCTTCCATCGTTTGTCCTGACTTGCCTAGGCTCTGGTGGTGAGAAGAGCAGCACAAGAACCCGTGTATCAGAATGCAGTGCCTGGCACACTTCGGGGTAAAGAGCCCTTCCTGCTCACTAGCTCAGTCACCTTTAGGCAGATCACTTCCCCCTCTGGGCCTCATGCCTCATCTATAAAAACGAAGGGTTTCCGCAATTCACCCTTGCAGCTCTAATAGTCTAAGAATTATAATTTTAAGTTTGCATAAGTTTCTGCACTTACAGTTGTCCTGTGACAGGAAAAAGGAAAGGGGCATTTTATTACTGGGTCTCTGATCCCTGTGTTGTCACTTATTTGGAAATAGTGTATTCTAAGGTAAACATGTTCCCTGATTTCTACCTAAACATGATCCCCAAAAAGCAGGAATTTTATTGCCTTCCTAATTTAATTGTCTGGTTTTGAGAATTTGCATATTAGCCAGGGGAAACAGCTTTTTTTTTTTTTTTTTTTTTTTGGTGGATGGGACATTACACTAATACATTCCATTGTGAACCAAATAATCGAACAATTCAACCCAGCTTCTTTCTGGACAACCATTTGGAGGAGAGCAGTGTTTTTTTCTAACTCAAAGAAAGGTTAATGGGAGGATTTCAAATGAGGGCAGCCCACATCTGTGCAGTGGAGCTGACCATGTGACTAACCAGTCTGGATGTGTGGATAAAATTGTCACACATGGCCAGGACAGATTCACGGCATGCCTGCAGAGATAACAGGTTTTTCTTCTTTCATTCTTCTCAGGCTTCAGCTCTCTAAAGATGGGGAAAGATAATGGCTGATCTGGGACATATTCACTGAGGACAAAACGAGACAAATTATGCTTTGGAGACATCTTTCTGGGGGTACGTTAAAATCTGGCTGAAAGCTTGTGGGAGAAAGGAAAGATGGTATGAATGATCTGCGGATAACTGTGTTCCTCTGCCTGTGAAAATGCAGTTGGTTACCCTTCGCCAGTGGGAACTTTCTCCTGAATGAGGAATGGGCTTGCTCTAAACCAGGATTTCTCCACCTCAGCACTGTTGATATTTTGGAGCAGATCATTCTTTTTTCTGGGAGACTGTTTTGTGCATTGTGGGATGTATAGCAACATCTCTGGCCTCTTACCAGCAGATGCTGGTAGTACCTCCTAGTCGTGACAACCAAAATATCTCTAGACGTTATCAGTCTCCCCAAATTTGGAATTACTGCTCTGAACCACCCTCAGTCCCTCAAGCTCTGTAGTCACAAGAAGGTTGGGTGGGGCGAGGGAGCAGCTGCCCCACCACCCTCGTCCCTGGTGGCAGTGAAGAAAGTTTAGTTTCTAAACAATGTTCTCAAGTTGGCACAATTTTTTTAAATCGTGGTAAAATATATACAATAATGTATAAGTCACCATCTTAACCATTTTTAAGTGTGGTTCAGTGGTATTAAGTCTGTTCACATCTTTGTACAGCCAATCACCAGAACTTTTTCATCTTTCCAAAATGAGACTCTGTGCATTGAACAGTTCCCATTTCTGTCTGTGTCAAGCCCCGGGCAGTCACCGTTCTATCTTCTTTCTGTATGAATTTGACCACTCTAGGCACCTCACATAATTGAAATCACACAGTATTTGTCTTCTTGTGACTGGCTTATATCACTGAGCATAATGTCCTCAAGCTTCATCCATGTTGTAGCATGTGTCAGAATTTTCCATTTTAATGCTGAAAATATTCCACTGTATGTGTGTATATGGCACATTTTGTTTATCTGTTCATCCACTGATGGACCCTTGGGTGTCTTCCCCCTTTTGACTATTGGGAATAATGCTACTATGATCAAGAACGCACAGGCATCTCTTCAACACCCTGCTTTCAATTCTTTGGGAGTATTTACCCAGAAGTGGAATTGGTAGAGCATAAGTTAATTCTATTTTTAATTTTCTGATGAGCTGCCATACTGTTTTTCACAGTGGCTCTACCATTTTACATTCACAGCAGCGGTACACAAGAATTTTAGTTTCTCCACATCCTAGCCAACATTTGTTATTTTCTTTTTTTGTTTGTTTTTTTAGTAGCCATCCTAATGAGTGTGAGGTCATATTTCATTTGGTTTTGATTTGCGTTTCATTAATGATTAGTGATGTTGAGAATCTTTGCATATGCTGGTTGACCTGTATGCCTTTGGAGAAATGTCTAGTCATATTCTTTGCCCATTTTTTAATTGAATTATTTGTCTTTTTGTTGTTGAGCTGTATGAGTTCTTTATATGTTCTAGATTTAACTGTTCATTAGCTATATGATTTGCAAATATTTTCTCCCATTTCACAGGTTGCCTTTTTACTCTGTTAATTGTGTCTTTTGATACACAGAAGTTTTTAGTTTTGGTGTATTTTCATTTATTTTTATTTTTGTTGCTTGTGCCTTTGGTGTCATATACAAGAAATCATTGCCAAATTCAGTGTCGTGAAACTTCCCCCCTATGTTTTCTTCTAAGAATTTAATAGTTTCAGTTCTTACATTTAGGTACTTGATCTGTTTTGTGGCACATACTTTTATGATTAATACTATTATGTGACATAGTTCCCTGGAGCCTGAGGCAGCTACACCTCACCTGGTCACCTGTGCATGGACTCATGGTTATAGTAATAAGCTAAATTCCCTTGCTACAACCTCCTATAAAGTTTCTGACATCATTCCTGATAGTAATAGGGGGGTCTCTCATGTGCTTACAGGCAAGTTCAGCCAGTCACTGTAGTTAATTTCTGTGTATGGTCATCCCTTTCAAATGGGCACCTTTGAGTCCGGTGAATACCACTGTCTTGTCTAAATCTAAACCATCTCTAAACCTCTGACACTTAACGCCGGCATGCTTCTACTTTTCCATTAAACACTAGCACTTCCCGTAATCCACTGCTGCCACTTCCACCAGCTCTCCTGGGGACTGCCAGCAGCATGCTAGAGTTCTCAAGGTGCCGGAGCTGCGTGGTGGTCTGGGATGATGTGGGGGAGCATGCCTCCACCACTTTATGGTGATATATTGTCCTAAAGGGGCTACCCAGTTAGGTTTTGTTTTATTTTAGCAATTTAGCACTTTCAGTATTTGATTGACAGTTTCCTCCCTCTTTAAAACTGAGATGTGAGTTCATGGGAGTGAGGCTGAGCTAGAAACATCCAGTGGCAGGGCAGCTACCACGCCGTGCTCTCCATTCCAATCACAGAGCTTTGTGACTGGGTGAAACCGATAGAGCCTGGCTCCTCTTTCCCTTGGGAGGAGCCTTTTCCCATAAGGATCTTCAATTCCTCATGCAGCCAGACATTTGTTTACCTCCCTTTCGTTTGTCTGACTTTCAGTACTCCAGCTTAGTGTTCCACTAAGACTCTTCCTGAATTATATAACACCTGTGAGCTCAGGAGAGCCACCTCACTGCCATGCTGAGGATTTGCTGTGAGTTAGTCTTGGCACTGAATAAAGCTCCAGTGTAGGATATTCCCCAGCAGGTACATAAATCTCATCTATTTGGCACTTATGAAGAATCTCTATTCTGTATTAAGAAGGGATATTTATCATATACCATCCAATATTTATGAGTTTATTTGAATCCCACAATGAAACGAAGTACAATATCTAACCAGAAAACACTAGTAATTCTCCCATTGTGCATTATTGTTGACATACTTTTAACTTCATTCTAATTGCATTTTCTTACCACTGAAACATTGGCAGCTGTGTGACAATAATTCAAATTGCTCCAACTTGAGGGGGATGGAAAAACAGCACAAAATAAGCTGGCAGTGAAGCCGGGAAAAAAACAGAACTAGAACTGCAGCATCAGGTTGCCAACACCTGTTAGGCTTGTAGACGGGTCAGATGGCACACGCAACCCCTGGAACTTCCCCCTGGTTGAAGAGGAAAACTGATTTTCCTCTGTGCCTAAGTCTCTCATTGGACTGGTGAATGGGCTCTCTAAAGTTATGTGTATAATTAACAATTGTCTTAATAGAGAGGCGTTGTGAGGGTTTAACAAGATGATACGAGGAAGGCAGGCAGCACTGTTCCTGGTATTTAGCTCAGTAAATACTACTTTAAGAAATAACTTTCTATTCCTCAAAGCACTCAAAGGCAAGGGAAATAAAAGAAAAAATAAGTGAACGGGACTATATCAAAATAAAAAGCTTCTGCACAGCAAAAGAAACCACCAACAAGATAAAAAGACAACCATTCAAATGGGAATATATTTGCAAGCAATGCCTCCGATAAGGGCCTAATATCTAAAATATACAAAGAAGTCATACAACTCAATAACAACAAAAAAATGGACAATCCAGTTAAAAACTGGGCAGAAGACCTGAACAGACACCTCTCCCAAGAAGACATACAAATGGCCAACAAACATGTGAAAGGATGCTCAACATTGCTAGCTATTAGGTAAATGCAGATCAAAACCACAATGAGATACCATCTCACAACTGTTAGTACTTGTCAACAGGACAAGTAATAACAAATGCTAGAGAGGATGTGGAGAAAAAGGAACCCTCATACACTGTGGGTGGGACTGCAAATTGGTACAGCCACTGTGGAAAACAGTATGGAGGTTCCTCAAAAAACTAAGAATTGATCTACCATATGATCCAGCAATCCCTCTAACGAGTATTTACCCCAAAGGCTTGAAAACTCATATCGAAAAAGATATTTGCTCATCGATGCTCATAGCAGCAGCATTCATGGTGGTCAGGACATGGAAGCAACCGAAGTGTCCTACGGTAGATGATTGGCTAAAGCAGCTGTGGTACATGTATACAATGGAATATTACTCAGCCGTAAGAAGAGATGAAATACTGCCATTCAAGACCACATGGATGGACCTCGAGATAATCATGCTAAGCGAAGTAAGCCACACAGAAAAAGTTGAAAACTACATGCTATCACTTATATGTGGGATATAAACCTAAAAGCAATAAACATGGCAAACAGAGACTCATGGACATGGACATGGACAACAGACTAGTGGTTACTAGAGGGAAGAGGGTCAAATATGTGGTGATAGAAAGAAATCTAACTATGGGTGGTGAACACACAATGCAAAATTTATATGACTTACTGTTGAATTATATACTTGAAACCTACTGGATTTCATTAAGCAATGTCACCATAATAAAAAATATAAAACAAACAAACAGACAAATAAATAAAGTGTACATTTAGGGTACAATGTTGTATGGGAGAAAGAAAATTGGCACTAGAGTCCTACAATTGTGATCCAGCAACACTACTTAAAGAAGTAACCCCTCTTCATTTACCTTGGGAACCTCATCTTTCTCATCTATAAAATGGAGATAACTTCACCTTCAAAGAATTGTTGTGAAGATTAAATGAGTTAATATAGTTCTTAACAGAGTGCTCAGTTCGTCGTCATCGTCATGATGTGGTAATAACATTTAATATTTATTTATCACCAGCTGTATATCCAGTGCTTAACATTCTAAGTAGGTGGTCTTATTATATCTATTTGATAGATGAGGAAACTGAAATTCTGATAGATTAAGTGACTTGCCCAAGGTCACATAACTAATAAATACTAATTTTTGAATTGAAGCCATATCAGTTTTATGTTCAAGCTCATAAAATTGCCTTGTCAATTTGACCTCTTTGTTGTGGGACTTTCTCCAGTGATGCTCAGTGGCTTGGGTTTAGAGGATCTAGATGGGAATACTAATTGAGGGCAGGGATGGATGAAGCAGGAAAATGGGAGAGAGAAAAGTTGGTAGCCAAGGAGCGCTCTGTTGAAATGGCTGTATGCGAAATGACTCCAGACAAGAGGGTGTGTGTATGTGTGTGGGAGGAAAGAAGGGGCCAGAGAAAGGGATGTTAAGGAAACCGCCACGAAGCTGAAGAGTAATGAACTAAGGAAACTGAGCAAGTCATATGATTAGAAGGCAAGACGAGGTCCCCAACAATCCACACAAGAAGTCTCTTCTGCACAACCCACAATGGCTTCTAACAGCTCCTAAGTGAAAAATGGAAACACACTTGTGTTGTGCTGATTGTGTGATACTTGTAGAAATGAATCCACAGCAGGAGGAAGAAAGCCATGGTAATCCCAACTTCACTCACTATGTGGAGATCCTTCTCTAAATTCCATGGTAGAAGAAAAATGCATGGTTGAGAATATTAAAACCATAAGAAAAATAGAGTTGCCAAGGCCAAGGTCACAGGAAACTCTATGAATGCCCTTCTAAAACTTTCATATTCAGCAATATAAATAAATCCAACTCGGTCCAATTAAAAAAATATCAACTGCATTTAATATATTTTAAATTACCAGTAACTAGTATTATGCAATTAATTTATGTATCATGGAAAAATGTAATATTACCCTTCCTTGAAGCTTCAGGAGAATGCCTGGAAATTCATTTTGCTTTGTCATGAGTATCATATCATTTTTTCCTATTTGCTTTTCATTACAAGTGTTTAATTCTTTTTTGAGTAGATGACTCAGACTTTTTGACTCCCATTTGCCTACCCCTGTTACGGTCTGAGTGACTGAGACCCAAGCACAAGCAATCCATCGATATCCTCTTAGATTTGTACACGTAGCTCTCTCTTCCGAGCAGAAATCAGGGTGAGCTCTGAGCCTTGCTTGACCTCCTTCAGCCTTTTTTCTCTCTCTCCCAAGTCTTTATCATAAAAACCTCCATTCTATTTCACTCTTTTATATTCCCAAGCCTTATTTTCTTCTTCTTATGATAATAGCTACTAAAAGTTATGTGCTATAATTGAAGTTCTCGCTGGTGTGTAAAAGTTGACACAAATGAAGCTCTGTGTTCAAGTATTTTAAACACAGGATGTGCATGCAGTTTGAGAAAGATTATAACCTAGTGCTTTAGCTCAGAATCGAAAGTGTTTTCATACTCTTATGGGGCAAAAAGTCTTTCCAAATTCAGCTTTAGGGAAGTCCAGTGAGGTCTCTCTCAGATAAAGCTGAGGGTCGTTCATCAGCTGTCTTACTGTAGAACCTCACAGAGACTAAAAAAACCTCTTCATTAGAACCGTATGTGACATTGATTGACATGGTACCGTTAATACACCCCAAAGATGGAAAGAGCATTCCAAATGTCATTTGATGCCAGTTGAGACAACAAGAATGGACGCCGGCCTGCAAACTAACTAAAACTATTTCAGTGATAACCAGTGTTGGCAAGGGTGTATTAAAGCAGTTCTCCTTTGGAGAGTCCCGCAAAATCAGGCACCTGAACCTGAGCCTGACGGCCAGCCCAGGGACTGTGGTTCATCGAACAAATCTGAGTGTTTCCTGAGGAGGCCTCTTGACAGCCGTGCAGTCGACAGTCCTTTGCAACACCTTGACCAACAAACTGCTCCCTGTTCATTCAAACTGCAACAGAGAACGTAAAGATAATTTACTCTGAGAAGAAACTGAGAGATTGATGTGTTTTAGTGTTAGAATGGAAAGAAACGGTCCAAGAGAGCAAAACAAGTATGAGCAAAAATGAAGAGCAGCAGTAGTTTATGTTCATTTTGATGTAATTCGAGGTTTCGAAGCCTAGGATGAATAACATTGTGTATAGGTGACAACAACAGGAGTGACTCAGAAGTCCTAAGGCAAACTGTTGGAACAAAGATGATTTTAGAAAAACATACGTAACTGAACTTGTGACTCTGCTAAGATTAGGAAAGTTCTACTTTGGCTTATATTTATCTATAAAATTTTTTTAAAGGGAGAATATATTTGTATCTCATTTGAGTAATAAGCAAAAATTTAAAGCAAATGTCAGCATGTGAAAAGTTAATATAATATGGGTAAATGACATTTTTTCTTTTTACTTTTCCACATTTTTTAAATTCTCAAGATAAATATTCTGTTACTATTTTCTTATTCTGCTGTGATAATTCTTACATCATATATCAAGTGCTGCTTGTGTGTCAGAGGCTCAGGCTCTACTAACACACACATCAGTCTTTTTAAGTTTCAAACGATGTTGTGAGCTGCAGACTGCTTTCATCTGTTTCCAGGTAAAGAAACCAAGGCTTAGAGAAATTATCTACTTGTCCAGAGTTATTCATTAAAAAATGGCAAAGCTGAGGTTCAGGTCCCTATCTGTCACTCCAAAACCTGCAGCTGCAACCAATATGCTATAGAGCTTTTGCTTCCTGTGAAATAGAAATTGTACTTTCTGGAGTCTATATTAAGAAGATAGAAATCTAAATAAAGGTTCGTGCACACGTATGTGCATTGCAACATTATTTATAAAGGTAAAGGTTGGGAAGACGGTTAAATAAGTAATATTACATGCTTATGATAGATGCTTATGCACCTTTGGAAACTTTTTAATATCATGCAGGACAAATATTTACCAAAATATCAAGCATAAAAAAGCAGAATATAAAAGTGTATATAGAGAAGAAGCCAAACTTTGTAACCGTATATGATGTAAATGCGAAAGCGGAAAGAAAACAGCCTTGTCTGGACCTTCTGGTTCTGCTTCATCTAGAGAGAAAAAGGGTTATTTATCTACTGCGTTACAAGAAGGGGTTTAGACTTCTGTTAGGAAGGAAAAGAGGGGAAATGGCACTAACTACACAAGCAGTGGTTTTCACACAATCATCTTTATGGTTCCCTAACATACTCACACCCATTTTGGTACACACACACTTCAGTAATCCTGACACGATCATGGAAAACTTACTCATACTCCTGAGTCTTGTTCAGCTGATATGTCCAGTTCCAGCTGCAAAATCTCCAGATAATGGGCAGTCCTTCCCTTCAGATCTAAACGGTCTGGTGACATAGGACCAGGAGACATTTGGGCTCTGTGGGGCCTGAAGCTTATACAATGTGGGAGGCTCTGTTGAGGGAAAAATAATACTACATCATAAATGCAAAATTAGGCACAGACAGGGAAAAGTTATGTAGAATGAGAGAACAAATCATAAGAAACTATCAGATGTTAATGACTGATTTCATAATTCAAATGTCTATAGAGAGAATAGAAAGGTAATGCAGTCTTTATTTTTTTGTTATTGAAAGTTTAGGGAATTTCTTTCAACTTTACAACTTGTTTTCTTATTTGTAATACCACAGTTGTAACACTGCATTTTTGTACTCAGGCAGGTCTTTTTGCTGCGAGATGAACTTAAGGAGAATTCCAGCCGTTTAATCTCACAGAACACAAGTTCAGATTGCAGCTTCCACAGCAGCTGATTCAGCCTGCTTCTGGGGACCCCCAGTTCCTTCTGGCCCCACCACTCTTGACCTGGGGTAAGTGAGATAGCCAGGTGGTGATGAGTGCTGGGTCGTCTTGGCCTCCAGGCAAGGAACAGAGCAGTCTCTCAATCACATAGTTCTACTTTGGATTAAAGATAGGCTTTTGTATTATCAGGAATCTCCAGGGAAACAGAACCGATAGGGTGTGTATATATATATTTTTAATGAATTGTCTCACGTGATTTTGGAGGCTGGCAAGTCTAAAATATGCAGGATACGCTGGCAGGCTGAAGACCTAGGAAGAGCTGATGTTGGAGTTTGGAGTCCAGAAGCAGACTGGAGGCTGGTTGAATTCCGTCTTCCTTGGAGGACCTCCATCTTTTTTTTCTTTACCTTTCAATGAGTTGAATGAGACCTACCCACATTATGGAGGGTAATCTTCTTTACATAAAGTCTACTGATTTAAATATTAATCTCATCTAAAAATTCCTTTACAGCAACATTTAGACTGATGTTTGACCAATATCCGGGTACTGTGGCCTAGCCAAGTTGACACATAAAATTAACCATCAACAATTCCAGATGCTGAAATGTGGTGCAGCAGGGGTGGGGTGTTCCTGGGGGCTAGGCAAATGGAGAGGGAGACCTGATACCCACGGACCCTACCGAAAGCATCAGGACCACACCTGGGTGTAGGGAGTAAACTCCCAGACTGGATGGCAGTCCCTGCCTCCAGCTGCTGTGTCCTATCTCTCCCATGACACCAAAAAGAACACACTGAATCTTGGAAAGGGCCCATGCAAGTCAGGGTCCCTGATACCACAACTTCACAGTAAGTGTTTCTCTGCCTATGACTAAAAAGCAATTATTTAAAAAATTCTCAAACCAACCATTATTCAGTAGTGAAGAAGGAAGGGGTTAACAATCATAGTACTTTCTATTTAGAAAGTAGAGAAAAGAAACAATGCATAACGGTTACTAGTACTACTACTGCTGCTGGACAAAACTGGTAATGACCTTCTGCCTGCACAACGGAATGAATCTTTGGCCAGCCAACCTGATCGTCCTGGCTGGGACAATGCTCCCATTGTGATGTCCTCTGTGGCCATGCCTGGCGTGTGTTCTGGGGTGGGTGGAATTATACGTGCCCCTATGAGGATGCACAGCTTTCACAGTCCACTTCCTGATATAACAGGTTCCAAGTTCAAGGGATTGCTTAGGAATTAGGCATGTAGACTATTGTCAGCCAACCCAGGGCTTTCTTTGGCAATAGAGGTCCCTTGCAAACTTAGTAGTTTCTCATCTGTTTGCTTCTAGGAAATTTAGTAGGCACTCAGGTACCCAGAGTTAGGTATCTTCTCTTCCACTGTGCTATATTTATCTCCCTGGCCTAAAGTTTAACTTCCTTACCTTGAATTACTTCATACTAATGGCCTTGTTTGCAAAAGCAGCAACAGTTATCTTCTCCTTTACCCAGGCCTCATCCTGCACCCACCTTCCCAATGGACACAGTAATCTCCTCTGTCAGACAAGGAACACTCATGAGAAGGTGGTGGGAAGAGGCCTATGGCAGCAAGCTTATCTTTCCACAAATATCATCTCTCTAAATCTTCTTCCTCTTCTATGTCTAACTTTAGCTTGGGGTGGAGAATTCAGCCTTTCTGACCTTGAATGTATTCAAATAAGTGGACATTTATTCAACTTGGGTTTTAGGACACAAGCAAAAAAGGCCTCCTTTTAGTGAAGCTGCCTTGTCTTCTCTTTGCTCTTAGAGTTTAGTTAAACCTGAACTTATCTCTTGTAAGACTGTGCTAAAAGCTAAAAAAGCAGCTCCAAGTGTATCAACAGCCTGCATTTTCCCACCATTTCCCTTAATGAGACAGCCTCTTTTGGCACATGGTCTCTGCCTTAAGGTACAGTAGGCGACACATCGGCAAAGTGTTTTCCAGCGTCTCCAGCAGGGTAACTAGTTTGCTAAACGGGAACAGTAGGTCCTCCAAACTGATGGACATAGAGGACAAGGCCATGCTGGGAGTGACTTCGATCTAGTGCAGGAATCTGTGCTGGGCACTTATATATTAGGATTACTTTGGGCTGCAAGTGACAACAACAACAACGACAATAAAAAATAGACTAAAGGTAGCTTAAATCTAAAGATATTTGTTGTTGACAACAAATACAAAAAATCTGGAAGCAAGTGATTCCAGGGCTGATTCAGAACTAGCAATGTCAAGGCTCTGTGTCCACACACTGCCATTGCTCTTAGCCTTTCACTGAGAGTGACAAGATGTTTACTGAAGCTTCAAGCAACATATCCTTAAATAATAACATCCCATGAAGGCAATGAGGGTGGGGTGGGGGCGATATTCCTCCTGCAATATTTATTCTTTATTATGAAAGAGAAGATCCTCCCTTAGTCTCCCTGGCCAGACTGGATCACACACCCACGTCCAGCACAGTCACCAGTGAAGACGACTGGGATTAGCTAGGCCAGCCTAAACCACTCCTTCCGGGGAGCAACAATACCAGTCTTCCCGGAGCCCACTGCTGCCCACTTACTGCCCACCTGCTACAAAATACAGTTCCGTTTGCAAAGAAGATGCAGGCATGGCTGAGGGAAGAGCGTCTGCTACTGAGCTCTGAGAGGAAACCCTGAGGAGTGGAGAAGGTGGTGCCTGGCGAATGTCAGATATTTGTGGAACCCTTTTAGAGACGTGCTAAGTAAGGCTTTAAGACTTGCGTGTGGTTTCTGATCCACTGGTTGAGATGCTTGAGTGTGAGATTTAGACAACAAAGAAAAAAACAACCCAGCAAGACAGGGAAAGGGTAAAGACAAGGAATGGAAAATTAAGGAATGAAAATGGGAAAAGGAAAGGGGGAATTGGAGAACTTAAGAGAGGCAGAAGAAGAGAGGAAGAGGACCGAAGCATGAACGAGGTGACAAAATAAAAAGATGATGAAGTTTCTCAGCAATTTGGGCAAAAAGAGAGTTGACGGGGCAAGGGGTACATAGAGAAGGTCTCAGCCTGGGAGCAGGGGTCAGTCCAGGTCTTATGGGATCTGAGCTTCATACAATTTGAAGGGCCTTCTTTAAGAAAAAGAAAAAATATTAATGTAAAATCAGATATGAAAGCGAATATTTGTTTATAATGAGGAAAGAAATTCAAGTCACAAATTTTAATGCAAATAAAAATCCAATATAAATAATTTTTTATTAATCAACTGGCTGACACACCTGTTTAATAATTTTTCCTTCAGTTTTTACCTGTATACTCTTTAATACCTCTTCATGTTGATGACAGTTTTGTAGTATTTTTTATAGAAAGCAAGAAGGATGATTCAGTCTTCTAATATAATTAGTAAAAAAAGATACTTTATTTATAGTTGGAGTACATAAAACATATATATGGCTTCAGACACAGATGTTCTCACTGCTTGTTCCACTGCTTCAGGCTTGTGCCCTACAGACATACGTATTCACTTGAAGTTTCTTTCATGCAATTTCATTCAGAAAAGGGAAAAGCATCATGGTATAATTATAATAGCCCTTTGGATATATTACTGAGAGGGGAGAACTTCCATTTTGACAAGGTGTGGAGAACCAACTCCTCCACTTAGAATGTTCCCTGTCATGTGAAGTTTTTCTGGATTGGCTTCTGTCTCTATATTTTATGCCTTGTTTCTCCTCTACTGTTCACATCCTTCCAGTGCCAGCCCTCTGAAGCATGTGCCTGCACTGGTACCCTGCACCTTTGCCATCATGCGACCAGGTAAGTTGGCAGAGCGGCAGCAGCAGTGTGCTTGGACACCATTATGAAACCAGATGGCTAGCAATGAGTATATACAGAGATGATTGCACACCCCACAAACATACCCCGCTAGACCTAAACCGAAGGTATTCAGAAGACAACTTCTCCTTAGCCAAATCCCAAAAAAAACTTTTCATAGCTACTCTAGCACCACTCAAAACAAGAGGAAAAGTGACAGAAGGGACGTTGGCATGGGAAGAGACAGCATTCTCAACCAGTCGAGGTTCAAATATGTCATTTTTTTCAAATTTCACAAAAATATGTGACAACGAGAAGAGAGTACTAGGCCCTTCCTGGGACCTAAATAATAGGCTTCCTTTGCTTTGGGATGGGGCAGAGAGTATGGATTAGATGTTGGGGATCATTAGTATAGGATTTCAAATTCTTCATGTTTATTTCATGGCCTAGTCTTGCCACTAGATTCCTGCTTCAGGTGCCCCTCTGTGACCAGGACAGGACACCAGGCTATTGACTTCTGCTGTCACCTCAGCCTGAAATGTGTTTCTTCCTTACACATGTGATGAACTCACCTGTCAAGGCTGTGCAATTCCATCTTTGTGAAGTGCTTCCTGTTCTGCAGAGCAAAGCCAACTTCTTTTCCCTTCCTTTGATTTGTCGGTACACCCCTCCCAACTGTCCTAAAGCACCTCTGGAAGCACTCACGTGGACTTTGGGCTCCTTCACTTCCACGAGGCATGCAGTGACATCACTGCATCCCAGTGGTTAGCCCAGTACCCAGCATGGAGGAGGGAGCCCTGGAGATATGTTTTGAAAGGAAGTTTGGAGAGAGTATGCACTGATTAAATATAACTAATAATATCATTATTAATAATAACAACAGATAGGAATTTGAGCATTCAGTGTTGTAAGCCACTAAATAGTTGTCTTGTTCATTACTCACAACAGCTCTGCGAAGTAGGTGCGTTATCACCTCTACTTTATAGAGCTCAAAAAGCTAATGTGGTCTCACAGCTGGTAGGAAGCAGAGCCAGGATTCCAGTATGAGTCTGCAGAACTCACCCAGCTCACAAATAACAGATTCATCTTCTATACTGAGAAAGCAAGGCTGACCCTGTAAAAATTATACAGTCCAAGAAAGTCAAATGTGTCTTCCTCTCCTAACCATAGCCGACACCACTAGATCAGGACAGCTTTTGTTATCTATTTTGGAAGTAATATCTGCATCCACTTCCAGCTACCTATTCTCAAATCACTGGAAGAGGGACAAGCACTGAAACCTGTTCTTCCTGCTTTCAGTCCAGTAATCTTTGATCTGCACTGCGACTACTAACCTCATTTCTGACAGTGTGCTCTTTTTCTTGGAAGGTAAGACTCAGAAGAAATTCCCAGTGGGCTGGTGTGCTTGAGACAAGCTGTAATCGCTGATTGAAAAATGAGATCTTTCTTTAAAGAGCGGCATGCAGCATTTCTTCCAGTGATATTTTCATCTTGAAATTCATCTGAATATATTGTGTATATCTCTAGTAGATGTGGCTGTATAAACATATCAACTCTGAGTTATAATTTGGCTCCTTGTTCTTTCCTCTTTCAGGGAAAATAAGCTATTTTATCAATTTTATGCTGATTCATACTCAGCAAGTCATGCTAGATCTACCAGTGGTAGAAACTAATACATTATGAGTATTGAAAACCTGAACTTGGGAGATGGAGTTTACTTCTCAGAGTACTCCAACCTAATTTACATCAGAAAAATATAAAATCAGTTTGGGCCAGAATGGAATGAAAAGTACCTAACCCGAACTGACATGTAATAAAGGCCTCTCCGAAGCCTCAAGTTGTCTGCTACTGGAAATGAACAAGTGACTGACCTGGCAGCAGCTTGTGGCAGCACCTGTGCCTGTGAGCCTGGCTGGCCTCCTTCCCAGCTTCCTGTGTGACTCCATGTGACCCACCTTGGGTACTGGTCTCAGACCACCCCAGTGAACCCTGCTGCTTCCTTCAAGTGTCTTGTCTTTCCTTTCTCAAACTCAAACAAATTATCTTTTCTTCATCACCAAGTTCATACTTCACAGTTCTACCACTCTTTCTTCTTCTTATCCCAAGGAAGTTTTCATGCCTCCATCCATTCCTCCATCACATCCTAAAAGGTCCAGTTTAATGATTAATGACATCCCATTAAGTGAGATTAGCAGTCACACAGTCCAGATGAAAGACCACTGGATGGAGATTAGACACTTGGGTTTTTGACCTAGACCTCCAATGAATTCCTTGGTAATCCTGAGCAAGTCCCCTTGTCTTTTCCTTAAAATTACCAGTTGTGTTCCCACCAGCACCAAGTGCATTCCTGTTGCTCCTGACTAGCATCTGGGTTTTAGCCATTCTGATAGGTGTATGGTGGTACCGCATTATTTTTTTTTTCATTTGCCATTGCTATTGATGTTGAGCACCTTTTCTTATGCTTATTTGCATCTTCTTTGGTAAGGTGTCTGTTCAGATCTTTTGCCCATTTTTTAATCAAGTTGGGTTCTTGTTGAGTTTAAAGAGTTCTTGATGTATTTTGGATTCAAGTCCTTTATTAGATGTGTTTTGCAAATATTTTCTCCTAGTCTTTGGTTTCTCTATATGATTATTGTATGATTTGAACTTAATGGCATTCTGGAAAAAGTCAAAATGACAGAAGTGGCAAACAGATCAGTGGTTAACAGGGATTGAGGGAGGGGCGAAGGATGAATAGTTTATGCACAGGTAATTTTTAGGATGGTGAAACTATTCTGTATGATGCTGGTGATGCTTAATTTTATGTGTTAACTTGAGTAGGCCATGGGGTGCCTAGATATTTGGTCAAATATCATTCCAAGTTTGCCTTTGAGGGTGTTTTGATGGGCTTAACATTTGAATCAGTAGACTGAGTAAGCAGACTGCCCTCCCTGAGTGAGTGCGCCTTGTCCAGTCAGTTGAAAGCCTGACTAGAACAAAAAGGCCACCCCCTCCCCCCCCGCCACCATGAGTAAAACGGAATTTCCTCCAGCTTGACTTCCTGGAACTGGGAGGGACACCAGTTTTATTCCTGCCTTTCGACTGAAACTGAAACATTGCCCTTTCTGGGTCTTGGACCTTCAGGCCTTTGGACTCGGACTAAAACTACACCATCAGCTCTCCTGGGTCTCAAGCTTGCTGGCTGAGAATCTTGGGACTTGTCAGCCTCTGTAAGTACACGAGCCATATAATATCTATAAAATACATGCACTATGTTGAATAAAATGTTATATTAATATCTTAAATTATCGATAAATTAAATAATATTTAACATTAACAATATAAATAATGTTTATCTCCTATTGGTTCCATTGAATACACACACACAGTTGACCCTTCAACAACACAGGTTTGGACTGTGTGGGTTCTCTTATGCAGATTTTTTTCAATAGGTATAATAAATGTAATTAGTCAATTAACACATATATTATGTTATAGACAAGACTATTAGTAGTTAAGTTTTAGAGGAGTCAGAAGTTATACATGGATTTTCAACTGTATGGGAGTTGGTGCCCCTAACCCCTGCATTGTTCAGGAGTCAACTGTGTGTTTCAGCTATATCTATATATCTTGTATTGGTTCTATTGAACCCTGATTAAAACAATATTGTAATGGTAGATGCATGACATCATACATTTGTCAAAACCCATAGAACTGTACAACACAAAGAGCGAATCAGACATAAATTAGTTCATAATAAAGTATCAACATTTGTTCATTAATCGTAACAAATGTACCACACTAACTCAAGATGTTAATAGGGTAATGTTTGTGTGAGGGGAGAGGGATATGGGAACTCTCTACTGTCTGCTTAATTTTTCTGTGAATCTAAAAATTTTCTAAAAATCTATTAAAATGTAGAGCGTGCAGATTTAGGCTAAAAAAAAAAAAAAAGTTCAGTGGACTGATGGTTGATGCTATGAGCTGCCAGAAGTAAACCGGTAGTTAAAGTAGTAGTGTTTAAGTAGAGGTGGCCAGGTACAGTGCATTGCTTCCCAGGAATTTCCAGATGAGCTGGTGGAGGTGAAAGTTATGAAATACTTTCCTATTACACTTGGGTTTGGAATCGGAACCAATTTTAAATAAACATTCAAGGAGTGACTTAAAAGGTATTGTCAAACCACTCAGTTGTGTGTGCAAGGTCTGAAATGACAGGTGGGTACCCCATCACCAATAAGGAAAATAGATTAAACTTACTGAATTCAGATGGTGGTGCAAAATATTTCTTAACTTTCCCCTGATTCATTTGCCATATAAAGTCTGCCTTGGAGGGCTGCCCAGGAGACCCTTTCTTTTCTTCCTGTGTTCTCTACTCACCCTGCCCTTAGGTCTTTTCTGTCTCTTTATCCTGGCGAGCCAAATCTCTGTCCTCTCCTCAGGAACCCCCTCTCCATCCAAGAGTTGTGCCACAGTGCTCTGCAGTCACTTCAAGCCTCCTACTGGCTGTCTACAGTGTGAGTTTGGATACTGCAGTGTGGATACTTCTCAGAGGCTGGTGGTACTTTCAGGAAAGCCTCTGTTTCTTACACTGTCTTATCACAGACACTCTGTTTGCCAGGGGGAGGAGTGGAAGGAAAGAAGACATGAGGATGAAAAGAAACCCTGTCTTGACACACTAGCTATTATTATTTTTATCATTATTGTTGTTGCTAGCATGTTTCTTAACTGCTTTTCTGTCACTGCTCCAGACCCTGAGTGTCCCAACAGTAAACCCATTTTTCCTTCGGAGTAACTTGAGTGAGTCTCTGGCCAGGACATGAGCTGATCTCCAAACCCCCTGGTCTTTACTCAGCAAGGCAGGGCTGCTGATGCTACAAGAGATGAGAAGGAAGCACCATACAGGTGCAGCTGTTTTGACAGAAGGCAGAAAAATGCAGTTTGACACCCATCATCTTTGATGCCTTCTCTTTTACTGAGAAATCCATGAGGAAGAAGGCAGCTTTGATGGGTCTCTTCTGGGAAGGACCTGGCCGGCCGAATGGCATGTGGTGTAATTAGGAGCATGCGCAGAACTGATGGAGCTGCTCCGGCTGCTGCTGCACCTCCCAGGCCATAGCTCCTGCTCCTGCCCTTTCTGCACCATTCTCAGCCTGAAGGCTGGCCTCCTGATGGAGGGGAGGTCTGGACAGGAGTTGGGGCCAGCCTCCCCTTCCAGCACCCTATCTAGATACACCAACCTTGCATGTCAAAGGAGGATGAGCAATTTCACTTTCTGCCCTGAAGGCCAAAACAAACAGATACGTTAATGCCAGCCCTTAGGGAAGGGGGACAGAATCAGAGATCTTTTATTCAGTTCCTCCATATTAACATTTCAGATCCCTATGGCCAGATGCCTTTGTTCGTGAAAGGTTACGAGAAGAGTACATTGCCTCTAGTAAGCGTTCTTAAGCAGTCCAAAGGGTCAGGCCATTCCAGAAGAGTCTGCCTTTGGAAAGCCACACCACACAGTGACAAAAAACGGGGCAAAGAGTCCACTCATAATTCTTTATCTAATTACCCAGAGTCCACCGCGCTCCACCAGAATGGGTACTTACTTTTGTCACCTGTCGGGTGACTCCTCTCTCTAGGGTCTCAGTTTCCTCATTCTACATAGCGAGAGAATGGACTGCACGAGAAAAACCACCTCCAACCCTGGCTGCACTTTGGAATTACCTATTAAGCTTTTTATTTTCAACTTAATGAATGCAGATTTCGGGGCCCAGTGCCGGGCTTGCTAAGTCAGGGTCTCTGGGGCTGTAGCCTAGACACTTACATATTTAATAAGCTTTCCTGGAGACGCCAAGGCAGCCAGCTGGGTGCTCAGCAAAACCATGTTTGGGAGCCACGGAACTAAATGACCTTTTAGGACTCTTTCTGATAAGATTATTTTTTAAATATTTCAATATATTTAAAAAAATATATACACATTTTTCAGAAAAACCAGAGTAGAGAAAATAGAATTTTTCAATGATAATTATTCTACAGTTGTCTTTATATATAAGTTTCTGGGAATTTTGCTTTCATTTGCATAACTGTAACCACATTATAAATACAAATCTGCATCTGCTCTTTTACTTAACATTAGCTTATAAGCATTTTCCCTGTTTTAGCTAATATTTTCAAAAGTAATATGAGAGCATGGTTCCTAGTTTACTTGTCACTCTCTTTTATTGGGCATTTTTAGCTAAATAAAATGAACCACTTGCTCTGTTTCAGGGATGTGAGAGCAAAGGTGGGCTGTCCACCCTCCTTCCCTGGCTTGGGAGCCCTGAGAACCCACCTTCTGCCCACAGCGGCTGTACCTTTGCACTTGTGCTGGACGAGGACCAGTTCATCGAGTCGGACATGGCTGTGTGAAATCCTCATGGATTCCTCTCCTGAGGACCTTGTATCACTGCTGTTGATGGAACAGATTAATGGAGAAACTGGCAGATCTGACCTAGAAAGCATTCCCTGATCATTACTGGTCAGTTTCCATTTGCTATGGCTTGTTTAACCATTTTAGAGGCTGCAGTGAGCTTCAGTCCTATCTGGTGAAACCTCAGGCCTTGGGAGCTCATTCATCAACCGAGTCATAGCCCCTCTTTGGACTGAGTAATGAGCAGAAAACTCAGGGCTAGACTTTGGCCAGGGAGGATGTTTAGGGTCTGGTGGATGGGGGCATCCTTGTTCTCATTGAATTTCTCCTCATGGATGGCAGAAGCCAGAGAATCCAGCTAAACAACACATTTTTTCAAGGAGTAAGCTGAGAGTTTTCTCAGGGGAAAGGACTTGTCTAGGATCTCTCAGTGAGTGTGTAGCAGAGCCTGTCGGCCAGGGCTGGCTGCCTGCCCTTGATGTTTGACTGAAATGCTGATACATGGTATCTTTGACTGCTCCTCCTCCAGGATGTTCCAAGAGCGCAGGATGGCCTTGTCATCCCTCCATGTCCCAAGCCAACTGCTTTGCCTCACATCCCACACCAATCATCCTTTCCTTCTTTTCTTTTCTCAACCCCAGCAGGGCTGCAGAGTTCTAAGGGGAGGCTATTTACTGCTTCCAGACTGCACTCGGAGAGCTCCAAAGCAGACCATGAAACTACACAGCTCCAGTTGCTATGCCTCGGCCTTCTCCAGCCACCCAACCAGGGCCACTGCTTCCCTGGGACAACCAAGCTGGCTTCGATGATACAGGCGCCTTGGTGTTTTTGGCTGGGCTCAGTCTGCTACTGATCAGCTCAGCCTTAGAGGGTACAGGTCTCTAACCACTGCTAGAATGAAACATACACACCTTTGATGAGGGTTAATTGGATTTTGGTGTTTCTAAATTCATTATTAAAGGCAAAAAAGAGGACTACTGATGTTTTATACCTCTTTGTTATCTAAACAAAATAGATGTTTGTAAAATACAGTCTTTAGGGGACATGGCCAATTTTTCTTTCACTTGAAAATTCACTGGTACAGAATGGTTTTGGTACCAATTCATATTTAAAAGTTGCATTTTACTGTTATGTATTTACATTTCTCTGACCCAGAGGTACCATTTTGTCTTATAGGTGTGAAGTGAAGGATGAAGGCCCTTTGGAAAATGAAAATGGTAAGTTCACATCTAGGGTGAGGGTGGAGTGATGGAACTTGACCTTCTGTAGGCTTGGTGTGTTCCAGACCACTGACGGAGCTCTGTAAGCAGCGGGTGTCTGCTCCAGCAGGGGAGAGCTAGGGCTCTGGGCATTTGGGGAGACTGAGTCCTGAAAGGGTAGGAAGTCTGCTTTGGTTGAATAACATGGGAAGCCTCTGTAAAGTGCAGATATAACCAGGAAGAGGCTGTCATATTCAGCTTTTCTCATTGGCTGACACCTCTGCTCTTCTCGTACCTAATTATCAGGGACCCAGGTGAGCATTAAAGGCTAGAACACATGAGTGATAAGTTTTGTGGGGAAGAATAAAATAATCTCTGGAGGAGAACTTGCTCAGGTGGGACACCACTGTGAAGGTCCCCAGGCAGCCAGGCGGGGAGTCAGCACAAGCAGTAGACAACTGCAGCAAGGGTCGACTGAGAAGGAGAGCTGAAGAGGCTCCACTTTGCCTTACCCTGTATCAGCTGCATCTGAAAACCGACAGTGACCTTATCTCTGGGCTCATAGCATCTAGTTTATTAAAACCCAGCGCCATGGATTTTCTTTCTCATAGCATCTAATTTACTAAAGCTCAAGTACCGTGGACAAGTGTTTTTGTTTTTGAGGGCAAATAATAGTTTAAGCCTTTTAAAGTAGTAATCTACTTGAGGATCTTGGATTTCAGTCTTTATAAAATCGTCACCACTTGGGTCATAGGCGAATCTTGGGTGATCTCAGCTAGTACCATTCTCCAAATATCGGATCACTGGACATTATCAGTTAGTCTTTTTTATCTTTTATTTTTTTAGAAGAGATGCTGTGTTTATTTATTTATTTAAATATATTTATTTATGTATTTTTTATGGTGACATTGATTAATGAAATCCAGTAAGTTTCAGCAGTACACTTTAACAGAAGGCATATATATATATTTACACTGTGTGTTCAGTTAGTGCTTTTTAAATCTGCATGTGTTACCAAGGATCTTATAGAGTCACTTCATAGGCAGATAGTCCAGCTGGTATGTGTTCTTTGGGTAACCTGGGAACTATTATGAGATAGCAGCCCAGACAAAACTAGAAGAAAAGAGGCCTGTAGTCACTGAGTGGCTCTTTCACATATAATTTTTTAATTTAATTTTCACCCCAAATATGGGAGGTAGATTTATTTATTCTGTTTTCCAGCCAAGGCAACTGATATCGAGATGGTGTAACATAGCTTGAGGAGATGGGGTGGACAGAGTTCCAAGTGGCCTTCACCCTCGTATAATTTCTTCCCCTTGAGTTTGGGCAGAAACTGTGAATATGATAGGACAGCACTCTCATAATTAGGTTATGTTACATGGCAAAAAGATTGTGCAGATGTAACTAAGGTTACTACTTAGTCAAAAGGGAAACTCTCCAGGTGTACCTGACTAATCCCATAACCCTTTACCTCTGCGTGGAGAGGTCAGAGAGGAAGTCAGGGATTTGAAGAATAAGAGGGGTTAGACATGAAGGAGACTCTCTTGCTGGCTTTGAAGTTGGAGAAGGCCCCGTGAGAAGGAATGCAAGTGGCCTTAGGAGTTGACGTATTACCAGTCGACAATCAGCAATAGAACGGGCCTTCGTTCTTCAACCTCAGGGAGCACTCACATATGCTCGAAAGCCATGAGCCCCAGATAGGACTTCAACCCAGCTGACACCTTAATTGCAACCTTGTGAAACTCTGAGCAGAGAACCCAGCTCAGTTGTGCCTGGACTTCTGGCCTACAGAAACCAGGAGATGTTTTGTGTCAATTGGTTACACAGTGATAGAACATGAAAACAAAGTGATGAACCAGAATTTAAACTCCAGGCTATCTGGACCTAAGCCATGTTCCTCCCAACTGCAGCAGCTGCCTCCTCTGCCCTCCACTCCATCCGAGAAGAGAAAGTGAGTAGGGCTTATTGGACAATTCAATTCCTCAAGTGTTTACTGAGAGCCTTTAGATTCATAGCCCTGGATAGACAGTAGATTTACTAGATGATTAAGACTCCACAGCATCACTCAAGGGCCTCGCTATCTAGTATGAAAGAAAAACACAATAGGCAGCTGGTGTAAGCAATGTGCGAGAGCCTGAGGCGGACCTGTGGGCGATGTGGGCGTTGGGATCTGGTTGGAGAAGGTGCCAAGGAAGAGGAGACTTTGAGCTTGGACGGGGAGACCAAGTAGGAGGCCACAGCAGAGAAGTGCATATGTGAAGGTGTCAAAAACCAGCTATACACTGAGTAAAACAAAGCAGAAAGATGAGTTTATTGCAAGGGTTTCCAACTTGTAAGTCGAGAAACAAGGCTATGGGAGCAATGAGTTTTGAGTTGCTCACAGACATGAGAGAATTTTGTGGGGTAAATGTGGAAGTTTTTGGCTTTTTCTGCTGATTGGTTGCCTGGTGGTCTTCTTCCTTATTTGGATCAGGGTACCTGAGTCCAGGGAACAAGGAAGTCCGGAAGATGGCATGAACGGACTTGGCTTCTGGCGATTGGCTGGTGTTCTCTGCCAGTTTCTGAGAAAAGCTGCATACTCCTGTAACTTAGGTAAGGTTAAATTTCCTTTTCTTTAATGCACCTGGATTGGCCAACTTCATTTTGCCTTTCACATAAGTGGCTCCAGTTTAGTTTGGTTCTGGAAAGGGCAGCAGCATGGGCAAAAGCAGGGACAGAACACACACAGTATATTTAAGGTTTAATAAGCAGTCCTGGTATGTGGACTGTCAGGTGCACAGAGGGAAGAAGGTAGGAAATGGAGCTGGAAATATGGATTAGACCAGGTAGAGAGGGGCCTTTCATGTGATGATATGGCGGTCAGGCCATTTCCTCTAGGTGGTGAGAATAATTTCTCAGTTGTGCCAGCCCTGCCTGCCCAGAGATCTCATAAAATCAAAAGGTAGCTCGCTAGATGACATTCTGGGCTGCCTTAACATGCATTAAATATCAAGCTCTATGATGTAAGATGGCTGCCATTTTTTTGGTCAGCTCCTTTTCACTTCATTTAATCAGTAATTTGCTCCACAAACATTTCCTGAGGAGCAACTCTTGCAAGACACTGTGTCAGGCTGACAGGGTTTAGAGGCTGCTTTGTTCCTGCCTGGGGTGGATGGGGAGGAGGGATAAGGATAAGAAAGCAATTCCTGGAGGAGAAGGGAATTTGGCTCCTGGGAAGTGAGGGAAGAAGAGGCCAGAAAACATCAAAGGCTTTCCTTTTCCAAAACATTCTAGTATTCCCAGTGCTCAGAGAACCTCTTGTTTCTGATGAGTCGCTGTCAGGCTTCAGCTGGAAAATTTATTTAGGTTACCAGAACCAGTTCAGAGCTGGCAACTGTGACCAGCTTAATTGGATGCTCAAGGCTGAATTACCATGAATCCTTTGCTTTAATTGCATAATGGCTCCTTTTCTTCATTAAAATTTGGCATAATGATATCATAGGCAACAAAACATTTCAAAAGGAATTTTGGAAAGGACTGTGCTTTTTCCTATAGCAGACACATCTTTCCTAGTGTTAAGGTTAGAGTTTTTCAGTCTATTATAAAAAATTGGAAGAGTGGTGAAATTGTTCTGTATCTTATAGCAGTGGTGTCATGGTGTATTAGTCAGCTCGGGCTGCCATAACAAAATGCCGTAGACTGTGTGGCTTAAGCAACAGAAATTTATTTTCTCATAGTTCTGGAGGCTGGACGTCTGAAATCAGGGTGCTGCACAGTCAGGTTCTGGTGAGAGCTCTCTTCCTGGCTTATAGACAGCTGCCTTCTCACTGTGTGCTCACATGGCAGGGAGAGAGAGAAAAGGGAGCAGGTAGTAGAGCGGGTGAGCTCTGCTGTCTCCTCCTCCTCTTATAAGAACATTAATCTCATATCAGGTTAAAAGCTTGCCCATGCTCATATTGCTCATGTTGCTAGGAAGAGTTTCTACCAGGTATTATTTAAGGGGCTGGGAATACTGCAGGAAACAAATTCAAATGCAAAGGCTGGGCTCTCTCCACAACTTGTCTTTTCAAGTTAACAATTCTATCAAGCATACCTGTTATGCACAAGACATTTTGGGGAATACAGAAATGAGTTTATACAATGCCGCCCTCAGAATGTATATGTTATATAGGACAGAAACTTATATACAGGCATATATACAGGCACAAATAAGGGTATGGTCTTTTATTAGCTTTGTAATTTTATCTGAAAAAAAAAAAATCATGGTTTAGTTTTGTTTGTTTTATTTTCCAGATGACAAAGTGCAAACATTACAACAAAACCAAAGTTTTATTGACCTGGTACTTAGCACTTGACCAAGGTTTGATTTATATGCTATTCTGAACAAATAAAATGAGCTCTGACCCAAAGGCAATTGGGAGCTGTTCTATTTGTACTCATATTTAGGCCATGTAACACAAGCTGTCATTCGGAGAAAAGTCAATCTTTGCAGTTAAGTGTTGGGTATGCCATGTAGACTCCATGTTCTGTTTCCTGACGGGGAACCCTTGAATCCATAAATGAGAATCAATACTCAATCTACTTTTATGCCAAGAAGCTTTTCACATGGATGCCTGAACATCTGTCTCTGGCTGTCAGGGGGAAAAGCAAAGAGTAGATGCAGATAATGTCAACGTCCCCCACATGATACTCATGTGTTAAATGTCGCTGAGTCATGCCATCTCAGCTCAAGTCCTTATGTCCCCTTAGGCCCTCCTGGCCTAGACCAGGGTTTCCAGGATCAGTGATGTCCTATACCATAGAACAAGAAACTTAAGCATTCCTTCTCTTATATAGGAGAATGGGCAGGAGCCTAGGAACAGTTCTTGCTCACTGATGCCCACCCAGAGGTCCTAGCCTTTCCATGTCCCAGATTACCATCAAGACTTGTGGAAGCCCGATCAGGGACAATTTTAGGTCCCCAATTCCAAAAATACCTGCATATAAAATTTGGGGGACAAAGAGTAGGCTTTTCAGGGCCAGTGGATCCAGGAATACTACCTACTCTCAATGCATTACTTTCCATGGGAATCCCAAGGGAAATAATGTACAGGCAAGATAAAAGATTCACTTTAGTGTTAGCTGGGCCTTTGACCCTAAACCCCAATATAAAAAATGCCAGTAAACAAGACTAGGCCACAAGTAAGGTTTCTTTCCCCCACATTAGTTGGATCCATTCTCCAACCCTAGACTTGTGGCAGGCATCGCTAATCAATTGCAGACTTACTGTCGATCCCAGATGTAGCCTCATTTTCAATACACAGTTTTAAGAAGCCACTCCTAAATCATAAAATTAGTACAAATATTAAGCCCATTTGCCATTTTTGAACGAGAGGACTAACAAAACTTACTTCGTACTGTCCTTGTCTTGCTCCTTCCTACTGGACGCTCCTGCTGTTCTGAGTTTGGCTGCTTACCCATAGATTTCACACTTTTAACGAAAATAGCACATACTTGGATTTGGGTCACTCTGCCATATATCTCGTCTCCTTCCTCTTTTAACTCCTGCACCAAGTGATGAGAGAGCATTGTGTTGTCTTGCTCTTCCTCCGTTTGCATCTTTCCCTCACTCCGGTTTGAGTCATGTCCCTCTGCTTGGGTTATCATTTGTTTGTCCTCTCCCCACCAGTTCATATTCTCCAGAGGTTTTCATATCAGTCACATTTTAGAAAGTTTAAACAAAGTAATTTAAACTTTCTCTTTCATTGTTAATAACACAGTCTTATGTGCTAACTGTGCTTGTATCTCTGACTCCAGTGTTTCTTAATTTATAGTTAAAAATGCTGACACCCACTGTCTCAGGGATATTTTATGTCCTGCTGTCTCAAGAGGGCTCTGAGGTTCTTGTTAAATAATATTCCTCTCAGTGAAGCTTCAAACCTTCTTGCCTCCTTTAGAAAACTTCCTTTCTCTGCTTGCCCATATCTCCCCTCGGCTCTTCAGATTGGGCCTAAATCTCTCTTAATTTCCTTTGTAGGAAGTCAAAGGAAGATGCCAGTAAATGGGCATAAGTGGCCTCAATTACTCTTAAGCCCAAAGGCTCTTAGGAAGTGACTGAGAATTTTGGCTTCCTTTAGAGGTTGTAATTCAAATCAAAGTTTCCCTCTAACTCCGTTGATTTTACTCCAAGGTAGGTAGTAATCTGGTCAGATTTCAGGGACTTGTTTTGTAGTAAATGACAAACCTTAATAGCATAAACAAGCCCTAGTGGAGAGGCAGATTCTCTCCCTACTGTAGCTGGTGGATATCTTTCTTATGTAATAATAATAAGATTCAAGTCTTGGGTGCTGGGAGAGTGGAAGGTGGGGAATAGGCAGACTGTTCTGATGGCCCCTTTTGTCTAAAGTTACTTAGGCTCAACCAAGTCATCACATATGTTCAGGAATAATAGATGTCTTCAGTGTCCCTTATCAGGACTCGATAAGACTCTTCATAAGTCTCTTAATTCTCCAGCCTTGCCTTCCTCCGATCCGTACTGCATACTGAAACCAAGTGATTTTATGAAATGTGAATCTGATCATATCTCTACTCTTTAAAAGAGGAAACACATCCAGAGCTCTGGGACAAGAATCAGAGAAGTGATCTTTCATAGGGAAGTGTGACCCCTGCATGCTCACAAGCCATGACTTATTAGAGAATCTAGGTTCTGATACAGAGTCACATATACCTTCATCCACTCCAAGGGGTGGGGGTGGGGGTGGGGGCACAAAGATGAAAAGGAACTGGAAAACAATTTAAAGAAAATGAAAAATCTAAGGGTTTTTTCAAAATAGGTCAACACTTGTAGGATGCCGTCTTCTGAATCGTTTAGTAAGTTGGCACGTGGTCTCCTTCCAAGCGGAGAATTCTAGGTCTACTTTTGGACAGAATCGTGAGGCTGTGGGCCCTGGCAGGCAGGCTGGTTTGTTCCAGTTTCCAGGTGAGGCTAAAAGCACAATTTGGCAGGTATAGGCTGTACCATCTACCCTTCCAGGACTCTGGGCCTGATTAAGAAGCAACTAGATGTACTCGGTGGGAAGGTGCTTCTGTTCCTTAGCATTTCAACTGGAAGTAATGAAATGCTAAGGAACAGGCTGTCAGGACCTAGGCAGGAGAAGCCCGTAGCAAGGGACCCAAGAGCAGGTGCTGGGGGAGCGGAACCAAATGTCAGACTTGGGAGTGAAATGAGACCGAGCTGGAGTAGCGAGGATAGAGGGTTCTGGAGTCTGAGGCTAGGTCAGCTCCACAGGAGATATCTAATCTGAGCAGAGTGTGAAAATTAAAATTTGGAGTCAGATTCAAGGGCAAGCAGAGCTTGTTAGGAAGTCAGGGCCAACTTTCAGGACATATCCTTGGCCAGCTGGGAAAAAAAATCACTTCTAGGGTATAGAAGGGCAGAAAGGCCAAGCCCATCTTCAGTCTCCCGCTTCTTGGAATTTCTACCTCCTCTGTTCTTAAAGGCATAGACATTCAAAACTAGTATCTGCTGTAGGTTGAGGTACTGGCACCCATTATGCAGTCAAAAAATGTCAGCTTTATGAGGGGAGCTATATTCCAGCAGAGGAAACGACCTGTGTTCCTTACCTTGTGCGAGGCTGAGCAGGGTAACCTGGGCACTCCAGCCTCTCTTTGAGTCGGAGGAGTATGCATTAGCAAGCACCTTTTATTTCAAAAATATTTAAAATTTTTCTGTAATGAATTTTGAAATAGTCATTTATCCCAAGGCATTGTACAACTAAATTTGAAAACCACAAACTTGACCAGCTAGTATCCAGCTAGATAAAAAGGAAGTGGGAGCCGCGTGCAGCCCTGCTTGCCCCCGCCCCCCGCCCCCGCCCCCTGTGTTTACTGAGTCTCCCCTGCACCAGGCTGACAGACAAGCTTCCTGGACTCTCGGGTGTTTCTCTAGCCTCCCAGCTCTCCAGAGGCCCACAGGGCTGGCTGATCTTTGCACTCATTTGGTGTTAAGTACAATGGGCTTTTTTTTTTTTTTTTTTCAGGTCAAAACAGCCAGCACAAAGGCAGGATAACCATTTGCATGGCTCAGGAATGCCAGATAAGCATAGTGTCTATGTTATGGTTTTTTTTCTCTCTCTCTCTCTCTCTATGATGTCTCTTTGCCTAGAGCAGAACTTTCATACAATTTTAAATGATATGTGATCCAACAGGAAAAAGAAGTGGGCAGTCTAGCTTCCCACTGAATGATCTGACTCATCCTTAATTTTAATGGTCTTGATTTGCAGTGTCCTGTACCTGACCTTGAACGTTAGTGGAAGGGATGTCCTCAGTAGTCAGTGTTTGGAGGCTAAGCTCGGAAACATCAGACGCTCACATAGGAAACCCCCAGCTCTGATGCTGGACTGGCAAGGGTAGCTCTCTCTTCATTTTGTGCAAGCCTTTCCACTCCCTGAAATATCCATTTCTAGCCCTGTGCCATCATAGCCTGCAAAGAACACCGTGAGGAGGTGGCCCAGGTGCCACCCAGCCCTGCTTTCCTCCCTGGTCTTCTCGCAGGGTCCTCCTCTATTAAGAATATTAAGAGCAGCCGCCTGCAACCCCACTCCAGCCATCCTCTGCTGGGAAGCAGCTGGTACACTGAGAAGAGCATAGCTTTTGGCAACGGAATCACTCAGAATCAAATCCTGCTGCTGACATCTGCTAGATGTGTGGCTTCAGACACAAGGCCCTTATCACCGAGTCTCTTTCTTTGTTAGAAAGATGAAATGTGACAAAAAGATCTTGCTGACCTATTTCCTAGCCCCTGTCCTAGAACTGAATTTGAAAACCATAAATGTGGCTAAGGGTAGCTTCGAGGATGAGAAGAGGACCTCATCATGTGCAGCCTCTTTCCTTCCCTCCGTTCTCCACAAGCTTCCTGAGCACTTCTCTGGGCCAGAAGCTGAACTGAATACCAAGGGTGTAGCAGTGAACCAGAAAAACACATCCTTCCCCACAGAGCTTACACTTGGAGTCAAGCATCTCAGAAAACACTCTGCCCTCAACAATGGGTGGTTAGCGGCCATTTAATTACTCTGTGTCATGAAGACATATCATGTTCTTTTTAGCTTTTGTAAATTTACTCTTCATTTCACTTAGCCTGGTTTGGGCTTTTGCAGCCAAGGAAAGAGCAAGAACTGTTGTTCTTTTCTCTGTAATTAAAACAGTGTTCCTGGTAAGAGTTCAATAAATGTTCATTATTTAACTGACTGCTGTTAGCAAAACTCAACTTCCAGGAGGGATTTTTAGAAAGCACAGTGGCAGGAGTGGCATATTGAAAATCATATCTTACACTCCGGGTAGAGGCAGAAAAGGTGCAAAAGAGGAAAGATGCTTGCCTTTCTACAGTCTGCCAGGTGAGGCAGGAGGGATCCAGCAGAGTGATCCAGGCGAGCTCAGCTGAGCAGGTCGCCAGCTGCGGTGAGTGCACAGAGAGGAGCACAGATGCAAAGAGCAGTGCAGCTTCGCCAGGTCTCACTAACGCCACATGTTCACTTTCCTCATTTTACTACAATGAGAAACAACCAGGTGAGAGTGTGTGTGGGGAAAAAAGGGAATGAGCCCACAGAGTGCATTCGTTCCTCAGTGGCATAGTGCGGGCGACTTGTACCACGGGTAGAAATAAGCCCCTTCCATGAATTAATTCCATCGCAGTGACAGGGCATCCTGGAGTCAGAGAGGCTGCTGCTGGCAAACCCGCCGCTCCTTGGCAGCGCTGCTGAAACCCAACTTATGTAATTAAATCAAGGGAATCTCCTTTTTAGGAGAATGAGCCAGGAGAACCAAATAAAATAGCAGCTTCTGAAAATGAATGTTCTTTATTAGTTCAAGAAAATGCTGATCGAATGAGCAGAGTAAATTAATAGTGTTCCTAAAATAAAAGCTGGTGTCTCTAACAGTGGAGGTGAGGTCTCAGGCCCTTTCCTCTCAAGAGGACCCACCTCTGTCTCTCAGGGCACGTGCCCCAGCCCCACGTCACCATAAAGCAAATGCAGTGAAGCCTGCGACAGATACACTGCTCAGTTCTTGACTGTCAGAAATGTGGTCTTAAGGAAAATCTGGAACCCCAAGTAAGACAAACCTCAGATGGTTTTTAGCTTAAATTTGTTGTTTATAAATCTCAGCCATGTGGACATTGCACATTGCACAGTTTATTTGTTTTGTCACAAACGTTAGACAATGGCTTAGTAAATGAAAGCTACACAAACCAGGTGACCTTGGCTCGTACTCATTGGCGCAGGGCTGGCGGAGAGGCTAACACAGCCCCGCCTAAAGTCTCCCAAGGCCTCTCCTCAGGGGAAGCAGGCCTCCGATATCCCACCCTTACCTGTCTCTCCATCCTCATCCTGCTCATTTGAATTCATCTTGCTCAGCTATTTCCTAGCCCATGCTTTGTACCAGCTCCCCTCTGCTGGAATGTCTCTTTCCTTCTCCTTGTCCTTGGTGCAACTGAGAAATCCACATGCTCATTCAGACGGGGCTGCAGAATCTCTCTCCTAGGAATCCTGCCCTAACAGGCCCCTTTCCTGAGAGCCTGGCTGAACTCCGTCCTCAGCCTCTCTCTCTCCTGGTGTGGATCTCTGTGCAGGCACTGCCTTTGCCTGTGGGGTTTGCTTTTAATTCCTTTACCTGTTCATCACTCTTGCTGAACTCGAGCTCCTCAAGAGCAGAGGCTCTGTTAATTGTTTGAATCTCTCACCTAGAAAGTATCTGGGCTGCTATAATTCAGCAACTTATGGTGAAAGGAAGGAAGAGAAAGAGGGCTGGAGGGACGGAGGGTAGGAGAACCTGGACAGGATAAAACCGTTATCTGGGAAGACCTGGGGTGGAGGAAGAAGGCCACCTAGTGTGTTATGGAGGCCAGCGGTGCAGGGAGAGGCCAGCACGACCAAGGACTCGGAATAGTTTGTGAAGCTTCACAAAGGAAATGGAAATTCTGCCTCGCTCACATGGGTGATGGCTTGATGAAGGAGCAGCTCCTGGGCATATGCAGGTGGATGGTTTGAGAGTCCCTTTCTTAGGTCCACACTCTGGAGAAGCTCAGACCCATGTGTACAGAAGCGATGCATAATAAGGCTCAGCTTTGCTTGGTTATTAGTCAGTATTCCCCAAAGTAACAGAATCAGTAGGATACATGTGGATATAGAAAGAAATTTATTGTAAGGAACTGGCTCACATCATTATGGAAGCTGACAAGTCCCAAGACCTGCAAGGTGAGTTGACAGGCTGGAGACCCAGGAGAGCCAATGATGCAGTTCTAGTTCAAAGATCAGCAGGTTCGAGACTGAGGAAGAGGTGATGTTTTAGTTTGAATACGAAGGTAGGAAAAAGCAGGTGTTCTAGTTCAAAGGCAGTCAGGCGGAAGTATTCTTTTTCACGAGAAAGTCAGTTTTTGTTTTTTTCAGGCTTTCAACTGATTAGATGAGGCCCACTCACATTAGGGAGGACCATCTGCTTTACTCAGTCTACTTATTTAAATGTTAATCTTATCCTAAATACCCTCAGAGAAATACCCAGAGTAATGCTTGATCTCGTATTTGGGCACCTCGTGGTCCAGTCAAGTTGACACATAAAATTAACCATTACAGTTTGTAATAGCAAAAAATTGGAAATAACCTAAATATTCTTCAAAAGGGGAATGGGTCAATAAATTCTGTGGTATATTCATACACTGGACTACTATACTGCAGCGAACATGCATGAACCAGAGCTAAATACATCAATATGTATATATCTAGAAAACAGTGTCCAGTGCAAAAAGAAAGTTGCAGAAAGACAAAACTATATTTGTGAACTTAAAAAAAAAAAACAACATTATGGATGGATATATATGTAGTAAGGCTATAAAAACATGGATGAAAGAATAAGAATCAATTTCAGATTTTTCTTTAAAAACGAAAAAAGAAAAATCTGAAGTAAACATAAGAGGCTAACCTAGAAATTAAAAACTGGATGGTAGTACTTTTGTATATGTACAAAGTAAATTCATAATATGTTTTATATAGAGAACAAATAGAAGAAGAGGCTTCTGCCAGTTTGAAGATTCCCACACATACCCAAGTTTCAAGTTTTTCTCAGCAAGGTGCTTTCTCTTGAGAATATACACCTGATGTCAGGTTTGGGTGCATATCTTCCCATTACTTGGGAACTTTGCAAATTACTCATGTCTTTCTTTAGGCAGTAAGGGATTTGGGGACCTTGTAATGTTCTCAGTGGGGCCTAATGATTGGGCTGCGGAAGACACACTGTTCAGGAGACCCTTGCAGTATGTCTGCACTGGGAGACTAACAGAAATTAGGGAATAAATAGGAACTTCAAATGTCTTGAAGGGGAGGGAGGAGTCACACCCCAGCATGTAGCCAGGCAGGCTAAGTTCCAGTCTGGTTTCTCCGTGTACCAGTTTCGTGTTTAGGGCAAGTTCATAACTCAGTGCCTCCATTTCCTCATCTGCAAAGTGGAGATGATGACATCTCTCTTACAACACTGTGAAAATAAAATGAGGTGATGTCGCCCAGGAGGGCTGCCTGGCCCAAAGATGGCACCAGACGTTTTGTTTCTTTGGCACCCTTCCCATCGTGGCAGGGAACTCCATCACAGAATCCCAGTACTCAGTTATATGGCCATCTGCTTTACAGATGATGATTTTCTCCGTACCGGGGAAAGAGGGGTGGACACAGGCCAGGGCTTTAGTCGAAAATGGACGATTGTGTATAGTCCTTATTCCAGATGGAGAGACAGACACTGAACTTGAATCCGAGAACCGGGCTGTCATAAATTCTATCTGTGACACTGGGCACGTTGTCTCGTAGTTCTAGATCTCAGTTTTCTCGTGCTGGAAGGAAGCATGCCTGAAGTCTCTTATAACAGTAAAACAATATAATTTTAAGAACAAAGCAATGTAAAATAGCGAGAAGCAATGATAGCTACAAGATAAAGTTTTCATCATTATTATTCAGTATACACAGTCACTGAATGGATTTATGACCTAAAACTTATTTACATTGTCATCATGAAATATTATGGGAAAAATAATTAGTATGGTTCTTATTCGATGAATATTATTCAAAAACAAGGCACAAAGTGAACTATTATTTTTGATATGTACTCAGAGACCTATACAGATGGGCTTTTTCCCCACCTGTGGGTGAGGAAGTGGCCGAGATGAAGATGTATTAAGTTCCCAGGTCCCCTTAGTTAATAGCAAGAACACTCTGTCCAGTATGTTTAGTAGGCAGTTTGTACTCTGATTTGAATTCTGAAATTTAAAGGCTGTTGAGAGGAGAAAATACCTGAAAACAAGTTTTCACCTTTTATTCAGGTCACCATGATTGACTTCTAGGTTATCGAAAATTCTCATCCCCTTCCCCACTTTGGAATAGTAAGTGTCCATATGGACAACATCAAGGCAACATTGTTTACTCATTTTGGAACATTGGTTATTAAGGCAGGAAGGCGAGCTGGTATCTTAGGACAATTTGCAACTCCACAGGTTGAAATAAAAAGCTTCTATGGCCAAAACAGTTAACCAGAAAATTTGGTTCAGAAAATACTGTTCACTAGTATTTCTGGTTACTCAACATTTCATTATATTTTGCATTAAAATAAAAGATCATTCACTATTTAATGGAAATGTTGCCTGGCATAACAGTGTAGGCTAGAAACAACGCAACTTGGCTTTGTTTATGCTCTGCCATGAACTAGTCTAGTGGTTTAAAGAAACTGCTTAATCTCTCTGTGGCTCAGAATGCTGAACTGGAAAACTAAGGCGTCAAATTAGAGACCCTCTGAAACCCTGTAGTAGTAGAAGTGCTGAGTCATCTACCAGGTATGCAGGGGAAGCCAGAGCCATCAACCTTGATGTACCTTCACGATGCTCAACTGGGATCATTTCATCCGCACACAGACCTGTCAGCTGTTTCCCAAGCTCTACTCAACGAAGTTCTTAGAATAATGTTGAAAGCTTGCTATGTCTGTGGATAAAGGAAAAGAAGAAGGAAAGGATTATCCCTGCCTTCTGAATGTTTAGGTGAGAAATAAAGTCACTTTCACCATTGTACTTTCAAACATAGCAACTGCTGCTGAGCCAGCTGCTCAACAAAGCGAGGCAAGGTTTTCAGCAGACATGACCTGAGGTTGCCCTTCTGGGGACCTCCAGAGTCAGCATCAGCGAGGGCTGGAAGGACTCTGGGATTCTGGACGTTACTAGAAGATCACTCCCCTCTCTGTCTAGGAACACAGCTGGAAGAAGTGCCCTGCCTCCCTCGCAGGTAGGTGTGACTTTGTCACTGAGTTCTGTCCTATGGAATATAAGTGGAAGATACCTTTTCCAGCCCATGAAGGACTCTCACCCAATCTTTCAGTCTCTCTCTCCACCCATCTGCCAGCTGAATACCAACACCCAGGCCAACTTTGGAAGAAGTCACCCATTGAAGATGGCAGAGAATCTGTAGCCTAGATTCCTGAATGCATGCCTCTACCACAGACTGCACCCTGTAAGAATAAGAACTAGACTTTCATGTTCAACTGCAAAAAAATTGGAGTTTGTTTCCGCAGCTAGCTACATATAAAGATGTCTGCCTACATACCAAAAAAAAAAAAAAAAAAGATATTCGCATTATTGCTTACTTCATGGCACACAATCAGTTAAATGGCAGCTTTTAAGGTTTCACCTAATTAGTTCAATAAACCATCTACTGTGGTTCTGATACTAGTTTCTGAGGTCTTAGTGGATGAATACTGAAAAAAATCACTGGATAAATAAACAGTAGATAAATAAATAAACAGCCCTGTCAGGAATAGGTCAGATGACTAAAACATCCTCTTACCTGCGCCTTGGTTATGTCTGGAATAGCTTAGAGCAACCACTCATTTTCTCCCAGAATTTTGCAGCGTATATTGTAATGCAGGCCTAGGATTCTGTGGCAGTTACGAAGGGGCCGAGAAAGAGATCAGCTGACCCACAGCTACTGCTCAGCTCCTGCACAGGAAGGAGGGAGATAGAAGGACATGTGAAAGTGTCATTAAATCAAAAGCCAGGGCAATGGCACCCCCAGGAACTGGGAAGGAAAGAGAGGCTGTTTCCTCCCCAATTGTTATCCTTATAGGTAAGCTGTGTAATATTATAATTTTAAAACCATTAAAAGCATGACTTTTCTGTATATAGAATGAATATATGTCAAAGATTATTAACTAAATAATGAAGGGAACTGTAAGCTGGTTCAATGAGCATTTTAAAGAATAGGGGTTATACAGTCTACCGGAAAAGGCATTCTGAAATAAGTTTGCTGAGTTAGACACAAAACTAGAATATCCTATAGGGCAATAAAACATAACCTCTAGGGTTTTAAAATTTACCTGAGAGAATTCTACTTGTTACATGTAACTTTACTGGATCCAATCCCTTAACATCAGAGCCAAATACAGATATATTCCTTTAAATAATTAACCCTCAGTTAAGCCTGTAAAACAATTCTGCAGTATAACATTAAAGAGACATGCTACCCCCATCTTTGCCTTATTTCCAAGTTTTAAAAGATTTTTCTTAACAGTCTCCCTGTTTTGATCATAAATAATATCCAAAGATTATTCTTGATCATGAAAAAAGCTGGCTCCATTATGTTTTAGCCCAATTTTTTACAAAGATGAAGCAAGAGGTATCAATTAACCATATAGAACTCCTTGAGCAGATAGTATTGAGCAAATACTAAGACCAGAGATTTAACTTCTGTCTGGAAATTATATTAAGGAATCTCAAATTGGGCTTTTAAAAGACTTGACTCTTTGCTCTTATATCTTGACGCTAGAAACCAAGCTGAAGAAACTCCTCCAGACTTCACATGTTGTAGCTATAGATACTGGTGAATTCTCTCTTCAGGATCCTCCAAATTTTGTTAAGATGGCTGGTGAGGCAGGGTGTGCCTGCGATACTTCCTGTGAGGCTGGGACCCTGCAAGCCAGGGAAACATGTCTCAGGCCAGGTTTCTTGAAGGGCTTTGGAAATATTGACATTGCACATTAAATGTACCTTTTTAAATGTGAGCTTAAAGGATCTTTGGAAACGACGGAGTGAGAGACGTCCCCAGATCTCTCCCACTGATACAACAATAAGCTAAGCATCTAAAACTCAACAAAAAACACCCAAACTGCACACCAGCATGTCGGAGCATGGGATCTGTGCATAAGAGCTACCACAGGTCAGAACCCTGGATGTCAGGCAGTGGACTGGGAGAAACAAAGAAGCTGCCTCTCAGAGCCGGAGCTTCCTGTAGGAGGAGGGGGAGGGGAGAAGGAGCAGCAAGTTTGTGGTGAGTTCCCTGAACATTCCTGCTTGGAATAGCTGTGAGCTCCCCGTGGCCAGTTGGCTGCAGGGCCCAGTCATCAGGGCAGAAAGCAGAGAAGCAGGATGGGACCGCAGAGGAACAATAGCTGATTTTTGCTGGCTGTGGTTACAAAACCGAGGCTGAGCTGCATCCCCCAACCCTCAACCCTGAACCCAGAGGGCCCCTCCTGCCATACTTTCCGAGACCGATCACTGAGGAGCCCCAGAGGAATCTGAGCAAATGCTGCCAAGACTGTCACTGACACTGACAGGGACTGAAACTGAGGGTAGCGAGTGTGATTAAATATCTACAAGAAAATTTAAAAAGCATTATTAAGACTTTATATAAAGCAGGAATCTGAGAGGCTTAGACGCCACCTACTGGAAACCAAAAGAAAAGCACCTTCTTTGCAACAGGCTAAAGAGAGACCTTGATATAATAAATCTTTCTGGAAAAACAGCAGAATACACTTCCATTAATGCCCAGGCAGAGAAATAGTCCATTAAACGCCATGAACAACCAAGGTGACAAGGCATTGCAGAAATAAAGAGAAAAATCTCCAGAAAATAAGCTTACAGACATAGAAATATGTGACTTAAAAGACAGAGAATTCAGGATGGTATTTCTGAAAAAACTCAGATCCAAAACAACTCAAATCAACAATTTCAGGAATTGAAAAAACAACTAGATGAGCAGAGCAAGGAGATTGAAACTCTCAAAAAGAACCAAATAGAACTTCTGGAGATGAAGAACACGCTGCAAGAGTTGAAAAATGAAATAGCAAGCTTGGGAAACAGTCGACCAAATGGAAGAAAGGATCAGTGATATCAAAGACAGAAATCTAGAAATAAATCAGAAGGAAGAAGAGAGAAATTGAAGAATGAAAAATAATGAAAGAGAAATTCTAGAACAAGTTGATACCATCAGGAGATGAAACATAAAAATAATGGGCATTATTGAAGACGAGGAAAAGAAACAGGGATTAGAAAGCATTTTCAGACAAATAATTGACAAGAATTTTCAAATCTAAGGAATGAGCTGGAGCTTGGAACTCAAGATGTCAACAGAACACCTAATTATCTCAACTGAAAAGGCCTTCACCGAGACACATTGTATTAAAGTTATCAAAGATCAACAACAAATAGAATTCTCAGGGCAGCCAGGGAGGAGAAAACAGTTACTTACAAAGGTAAACCCATTAGATTATCATCAGATTTCTTAGCGCAAACCTTAAAAGCCAGAAAGGAATGGAATCAAATATTTAAACTATTAAACGAAAGGAACTACCAACCTAGAATAATATATCCAGCTAAGCTCTCCTTTAGATATGAAGGAGAAATTAAGACTTTTCCAGACATACAAAAATTGAGAGAACTGTCCACTATGAAACCTGCACTACAGGAAATACTGAAAGGGGTCAGTTCACCTGAAACAAAATGAAAGAAAACAAACAAACCCATAATTAGGAGTAAGATGAGTATCAGACAAATAGAAGTAGAGGAGTACAAACCTTTCTAAGAACAAAGCATTATAAGCTTAAATAATAAGAGAATTGTTATAACAAGATAGTTTTGAACATTCAGCATACATAGAAATGAATTGAGACAACAATGATTGAAAAGGGTGGGGGGGATTCAAAGATCCAAATTCACAAAGAGGAATGGAGATAGGGCACACACAGAAGAAAATGGATGACTATATGTGTATATATATATATATATATATATATATATATATATATATATATATATATACACACACACACACACATACATACATATACATATATGTGTATGTATATATATACATACACATATTATATATATAACTGTCCTTTACATATTCATAATGGTAACCACACGCCAAAGATTCAGAACTGTTGTATATAACATAAAACAAGAAGGACCAGAGGGAAAACCCACAAAAGCCAACCAAAATAAAGAAAACAGAAGGACAAGGAAGCAATGAAAACACTGAGCTACCAGAAAGCAAAAGATAAAATGGCTATAAGAAGACCTCATATTTCAATAATCACCCTAAATGTAAATGGATTGAACTCACCAACAAAAAGGCACAGAGTTGCAGATGGATCAGAAAACAAAACCCAACCGTGTGCTGCCTTTAAGAGACACATCTCTGCTCCAAAGACAAATATAGACTCAAAGTGAAAGGGTGAAAAATGATATTTCAAGCAAATGGCACTCAGAGAAAAGCAGGAGTAGCAGTACTAATATCAGACGAAATAGACTTCAAAATAAAAAAGGTGAATATACTGAGGGACAACTTTATAATGATAAAGAGAATCATGCACCAAGAAGACATAATACTTATTAATATCTATGCTCCCAATTAGGGAGCCCCAAAATATGTAAAGCAATTACTAACAAAACTAAAGGGAGAAACAGACCAAAACACTATCATAGTAGGAGACCTAAATACCCACTGTCGGATATGACAGATCATCCAAACAGAAAATTAGTAAAGAAATAACATCCTTAAATGACACATTAGACCAACTGGACATAATTGACATTTACAGAGCCTTCTATTTCAAAACAGCTGCTTATACATTCTTCTCTACTGCACATGGAACATTCTCAAGGATCGACCACATACTTGGACATAGAGATAGTCTCAACAAATATAAGAGGGTTAAAATCATACCAACCATATTCTCTGATCACAATGCTTTGAAACTAGAGATCAACTGCAGAAGGAAATCATGAAGAACCACAAATACATGGAGATTAAATAACATGCTACTGAAGAATAATTGAGTCAGAGAAGAAATAAAAAGAGATGAAGAGATACACAGAAACAAATGATAATGATAGTACAACATATCAAAACTTTTGGGACACAGCAAAAGTGGTCATAAGAGGAAAGTTCCTATCATTACAGGCCTATCTCCAAAAACAAGAACGAACCCAAATAAACAACCTAACGCTTCATCTTAAAAAACTAGAAAAGGAAGAACAAATGAAGCCTAAAGTCAGCAGAAGGAAAGAAATCATCAAAATTAGAGCAGAAATAAATGAAATTGAAAACAAAACAAAGCAAACAAACAAAATGATAGAAAAAATAAATGCAATAGAGAGCTGGTTCTTTGAGAAGGTTAATAAAATTGACAAACCCCTGGCTAGACTCACTAAAGAAAAAAGAGAAAGGACACAAATAAATAAAATCAGGAATGAAAGAGACGAATTACGACTGACATTACAGAAGTACAAAGAATCACATAAGAATACCATGAAAAAGTATATAAAACCAAATTTAATAAATTGGAAGAAATGGACCAGTACTTAGAAAAATACATACTTCCTAGACTGACTCAAGAAGAACTGGAAAATCTAAACAGACCAGTCAGCGGTATGGAAATTGAAGCGATCATCAAAAACCTACCAAAAAGTAACAGTCCAGGACCAGAAGACTTCACCAGTGAATTCTACCAAACATTCAAAGAAGATTTAATATCTATTCTCCTCAAACTCTTCCAAAAAATCGAAGAGGAGGCAATACTTTCCAATATATTTTATGAGGCCAGTATTACTCTGATACCAAAACCTGGTAAAGGTAACACAAAAAAAGAAAATCACAGACCAATATCTCTCATGAACATAGATGCAAAAATCCTAAATAAGATACTAGTGAACTGAATACAGCAACATACTACAAAGATTACACACCACAATCAAGTGGGCTTCATCCCAGAGGCACAGGGATGGTTCAGCATATGCAAATCAATTAATGTGATGCATCACATAAACAAATCAAATAATAAGAAGCATATCAATATATGCAGAAAAAGCCTTTGCCAAGATACAGTATCCATTTTTAACGAAACAAGTGAATGACCCATATAATGAAAACTATAAGACCCTATTAAAAGAAATCGAAGAAGATACAAAGAAATGGAAAGATATCCATTTATGATCAAAACACTTAACAAAATCGGTATAGAAAGAAAGTACCTTAGCATAAGAAAGCCATTTATGACAAACCCTCGGCCAACATTATACTTAATGGTGAAAAACTAAAAACCTTCCCTTTAAGATCGGGAACAAGGCAAGGCTGTCCACTGTTGCCACTGTTATTCAATATAACATTGGTGGTCCTAGCAAGTGCAATCGGACAAGAGAAAGATATAAAAGGCATCCAAATAAGAGACGAAGAAGTCAAACTCACTATTTGCGAATGACATGATTCTCCATATAGAAAACCCTAAAGACTCCACAAGAACACTACTAGAAAAAAAGAGCAAATACAGTAAAGTCTCTGGATACAAAATCAGTGTTCAAATATTCATAGCCTTTCTATACTCTAATAATGAAATGTCATGAAAAGAAGTGGAAAAAATAATTCCTTTTGCAATTACAGCAAAAAGAATAAAATACCTAGGAATAAATTTAACGAAACAAGTGAATGATCCATATAATGAAAACTATAAGACCCTATTAAAAGAAATCGAAGAAGATACAAAGAAATGGAAAGATATTCATATTCCATGTTCTTAGATTGGAAGAATCTACATAGTTAAAATGACCATATTACCTAAAGCATTATGCAGATTTAATGCAATCCCCATCAAAATCTCATTGGCATTTTTTAAAGAAATAGAACAAAAAATCATCAAATTTGTATGGAAGTACAAAAGACCCTGAATTGCCAAAGCCATCCTGAGAAAAAAGAATGAGGCTGGAGGCATCACTTTGCCTGACTTCAAATCATACTACAAAGTGACAGTAATTAAAATGGCACGGTATTGGCAGCAAAGCAGACACACGGACCAGTGGAACAATTGAGAACCAGTGGAACAGAATCAAGAGTCCAGAAGTAAACCCATATTTATATGGGCAAATAATTTTCGACAAGCCAAAAACATACAGTGGAGAAAGGAAAGCCTCTTCAATAAATGGTACTGGGAAAACTGGAAAGCCACCTGCAAAAGAATGAAACTAGACTGTTGTCTATCACCACACACCAAAATTAATTCAAAATGGTTTAGGACCTAAACATAAGACCTGAATCAATAAAATGCATAGAAGAAAACATAGGAACTAAACTCAAGGATCTTTGACTTAAAGAGGATTTTATGAATTTGACTTCAAAGACAAGGGAAGTAAAAGCAAAAATAAATGAATGAGACTATATCAAACTAAAAGGCTTCTGCACAGCAGAAGAAATCGTCAACAAGGTAAAGAGAGAACCATCCGAATGGGAAAATATATTTGCAAGCAACACCTCCAATAAGGGCCTAATATCCAAAATATACAAAGAACTCAAACAACTCAACAACAAAAAAATGATCCAATCAAAAAATGGACAGAGGACCTGAACGGACACGTTTCTCTAGAGGACATACTAATGGCCAACAAATATATGAAAGGATACTCGACATCACTAGCTATTAGGGAAATGCAAATCAAAACCACAATGAGATACCATCTCACACCTGTTAGAATAGCTATAATCAACAGGACAAGTAATAACAAATGCTGGAGAGGAAGTGGAGAAAAAAGAACCCTTATACACTGCTGGTGGCTCTGCAAATTGGTTACAGCCACTATGGAAAGAATTGATCTACCATATGATCCAGCAATCCCTCTACTGGGTATTTACCCCAAAGACTTGAAAACCCATATCCAAAAAGATATTTGCACACCGATGTTCATAGCAGCATTATTCACAGTGGCCAGGACATGGAAGCAACTGAAGTGTCCTATGATAGATGACTGGCTAAAGAAGCTGTGGTGCATATATACAATGGAATATTACTCAGCCATAAGGAAAGATGAAATACTGACATTTACAACAACATGGATGGACCTCGAGATGATCATACTAAACAAAATAAGCCAGACAGAAAAAGTTGAAAATCACATGATATCACTTATATGTGGGATATAAACCTAAAAGCAACAAATGAGCAGGACAAACAGACAGAGACTCATGGACATGGAATATAGACTTGTGGTTACTAGTAGGGTAGGGAAGGAGCGGGGAGGTAGACAGGGTGGAGGGGGTCAAATATAGGGTTTAGGGGGAGGGTGAAGTGGGTAAAGAGGATCAACTATATGGTGGCTGAAGGAAACTGGACTTTGGGTGGTAGACACAATAGAATATACAGATGTCAAATGATAATGTACGCATGAAAATTATATAATTGTACTAACCAATGTTACCCCAATGAACTTAATTAAAAGTTTTTTAAAAATTAAAAAAAAAAAAACAGGAGCTTATAATACTTGATTAAATGAGCAGCATTACACTCCACTTGAGATACAGCCTTGGTTGCACAGTTGATTTGTCAAAGTATATCTTGGTGAAAAGGAGATGAAATTATCACTGAAACTATGCAAACAACTAAATTCATGTTCAGAGTTTTAAAACTTAGTAGAGGAATTAGTTTCTATGTTCTGAAGTGTCAGCGAGAATCAGATACCATTAAAAAGTGTTGTATTTCAGTTTGTCAAAGCACGGTCTGCTAAATTAGAGATAGATTAAAAAGAAATAAAAAGATTTCCTCATTTACCTATCAGAAATAGAACATTAAAAAAATAATAATAATATGCCAAAGTAAATAACTTTAATTCAGTCCTGTGTAATTAAATTTAGTCCACTGGGTCTTGAGTCAGGAGTTCTTTTCTGAAATTTTCTGCTTCCGAACTAAAAATATTCTGGACATTTTGACCAGTCTCCTGAGACAGCCTGGCTCTATGATGTCGGCTTTACACATTAGAATTTATACCCATAATTCTAGTCCTTGAAACATCAGTAGTTATTGGTACCTAGTCCAGTCCTCTACTCAAGACTGAGTCTATTTTTTGTGGAAGATACAGATGCCAGCCTATGGGCCTTTGGGAAAATGTCAGAGGAAAGTGGAAACCACCTGTAGATGAGAGACTGTGTGTCTGTGGCTCACTTAGTATACTAAATAATATCAAAATAGAGGAGTTGAGTTCTCTTTTGGGATGTAATACATAACTTTTTTCCTGAGAATTCGATTAATGTTCTCTTTTGGATAAGAGCATATTATGGACAGTGAGAGCATTGATCGATCTCTGGCCCCTCCCAATTCTTTCCGTAATGAGGACACTTTCTGAAATGGTAATATTAATAACATTTTACCTCTACAAAACTGTTTTTGATTTGACATGACCATTTTTGTCATTTAGCTTTTACAACTGTATGAAGCTAATTAAGAAATATGTAAAACAAACCTAATTATTTCTAGCCTGCCTTATTTAAAATAAGATGAGAAAACAAATCTTTGTGAGTTTTCTTGAGAAATTTGGAACATTGCAAGGATGTTTAGGTATAAAAGAAATCCTAATTTTTTTTCTAAATTATGGTCTGATTTGGGGATGGCAAAATCAAGAGTTATGAGAGGAAATGTGAACACTTTGATTAAGGTAGAAACAATAGCTTGGTTACCTATTAATCAAAGTGACACTATGATAATTTAAATAAATATAGAAGGTGACATAGTTTTATGAAACTAACTCTGTACATATCAAAGGCATGATAAAGCCAACACAAAGATGGAAAATAACTCTGGTGAGAATTGGAATCCTTGCTATCCAGACAGATAACACAGAATGTAGAGAATAACATTTTGCACTCCCTTATAAGAGCAGACTAAATGTTCTAAGATCACTTTATCATTTTAACAGAGAGAAATCAAATTCAAGTTTTACATTAATATCAGATTTGGCAGTAAGGATTTTCCAGCTCCTCCCATCCCTTTATTAAACGTATCTTCTGAATAGGCCCATCAACATAGCAAACTTTTCCAAAATTTTAGCACACTCCTTTGAATTTTTTCAGAATCATTATTTGTAGGGATTATAAGTCGAAGTAAATAAAATTTTATTTCTATAAACCTACAACCTTCTGTATCCAAGTTTTGTCCTTCATTATTCTTTTTCACATTCATGAACAATCAGACTCTTTAGGTCAAAACTACCCTATTTTTCCTGTGAGAGACACATCCCATTATCTTGCAAGTAGTTGAATTTCACTGCCATTACTCCTAGTATCTAGTCTTAACCATTCAAATTTTTAACTAAAGTAACCAAGTTTTATTTTAAAGAGATAAGTGAGATGCAGGCAGATAATTGAGAATCATCTGCCATACACGAGCATTTAAATAGACCCGGAAGCTCACAGGAACATATAATATGACCATCTACAGCCACCCACAGGCCTTTATACCTCCTCAATGGGCAAAAAGAAACATCCATTACCATGAGCCAAAGGTACAGCCACTCTGTAGCATAAGAAAATAAAAAGCAAAAGTGCATGTATTTACATATTAAGACTGTACTCTATAACCAAGGTTTATGTATTCTATTTTACCTAGATATTATCGAGATATCCAAAAGTTATTTACTCAATTTTTTATCAGTCTTTGGTTTTAAAGTTAATGTGTTGTGAATTATGTTCAAATTGACATGCTATAATAATTGTTGTTGATATAAAAGGTTTGTTAGATTTATAATTTAGTTGTAATTTTCACGTTTTTGACAATTCTAAGTGTTGTGTAGGTATAACATTAGCTCGTCTGATCAGTAAAGCAGTGTAAAAAGCTTTGGAAATTCAGATTAACTGCTCTCTTCATGAAAAACATACCAAAACCTTTTAAGAAAAACTCACATATTTCCCCATACTGATAAAACCAGAAGAAATATATATAACTATTATTAAGCCAAAATTATTAAATCAATCTGATTTGCCTAAGGATACAACTTGATTACTTGACTTTTGATTCTTTATAAAAATGCCTCTTAGCTAGCATTTTCTTTAAAAAAGGATTTTTGTAAATCGTTTAAAATTTTAAGCCCATTTAAAATATTAGCAATTCAGTTTCTTTATTTGGGGGGAATTCTGAGAATATTATTTTATTTATGTAAATGCTTAAAATATCTATGAACCAATTAATTAATTTAACACATTGTAATCTAATTTATTAATACCTTTCAGGAGAAGAATATTTCACGTTCTCATAATGAGAAGTAAAGTCTTTCCTTAATTATCCACAAACCTACAGAGAACTTTCAGCTGCAGCTCTACAAATTCAGTCACAGATCAAGAAGAGATGTAAAAATACAAAAATTCATTGGTCCAGACCTCAGAGGGGCTGTTCTTAGTTCCAAGAAGCACAAAATATCTTCTTAGTTGCTTTGAGCTCACCAGTGGTCAAGACAACTAACAAACTGGATTCTCTATTGTTTCAGAGAATAGATCCCATCATCCCAGTAGAAACCACCAGATGACCAGATCATGAAAACGGAGCCCCAGGCATTGTAGACACATTAGTGATGCTCAAATCAGAACCAGAACTGAAACTGTTCAAGGACTAGAAATAAAAAGGAAAACAGAGAGAGAGAGAGAGAGAGAAAATGGGAAAATAAAGTTTCTTACTTTCTGAGATCCATTCCAGGAGCCAAAATAGCTTTCTAGGCAGTACAGTCCACGATGTGTGTGCTCCTTACCGCACAGTTGAATTGTACTGGCAGTCTCTGAAGCCTCCCAAACTGACAATTATAATTATTACAGTTTTCAGAAAGTGAAAAACATACAAATGTAGAATGAATATGTGTCAAAGATTTACTGACTCATTAATAAGGGAACTAGTAAGATGGTAAAGCTAGTTAAATTGCATTTTGTGGAACGAGGATTATATAATTTACCCCTCCCACCTCCCACCCCTCCCCCCGCCTCAAGAAAAGGCATTCTTAAGCAATTGGTGGTTGTTGTAATGTGGTAGGCTGAAAAATGATTCCCCGCAAAATGTCCACGCTCTAATCTCCAGAACTTGTGAATATGTTACCTTACATGGCAAAACGGATTTTGAAGATGTAATTTACGTTAAGGATCTTGAGATGGGGAGATTTTCCTGGATTATCTGAGTGGGCTCAGTTTAATCACATCAGTCTTTAAAAGTGGAAGAGGAAGGCAGAAGGGAATGTCAGGACAATGCCATGTGAGAAGAACCTGTGTGCTGGTTTTGGAGACGAGAAGGGGCCATGCACCAGGAAACCTGATGGCCTCTATAAACTGGGAGTGGCCTTCAGCTTACAATTAGCAACCGCTCAGAGACCTCTCTCTCCAGCACCTGAAATGGACTGAATTCTTCCAGCAACTGAAATGAGCAGAAAAAGGATTCTCCCCTACAGTTTCCAGAAAGGAATGCGGTCTGCCTACAGCCTAATTTAGTCTGGTGAGATGTATACTGAGCTTACTGATCTCCAAAACCGTAAAATAACAAATTCGTGTTATCTTAAGACACTAGGTCTGTAATAATTTGTTATGGCAACAACAGAAATCTAATACACTGAGAAAGAGATAAAATCTGTTACCATCCTATAGGCCATTAAAACATAAACTTTGAAGTTATCTCTTCCACCAGATAGATACCTATGTGGTGCATATAACTGCATAAGAGTCTGATTTCATAACTTACAGTGAATAGCAAAATCAAATATAGGCTCGTTACTCTCAATAAGTAAATAATCTCGATAAGTAAATTAAGTGAATGTTAAATAATGCCCCAATCAACATTAAAAGAACATGCTACTCACCTTTTTGCCTACTTTCCAAGTTTAGTTTTTTTCTTAACAGGTGAAACGAGGAAGCATCGTTTCATTTTCTAGACTCTAAGCTCCATGAGATCATCACCTTAGTTGGATCAATTAACGTGGTCTTGCCACCATGCCTGAAAATCGCAGGTGGTAAATAGATGTTAAATGGATGAATAAACCTTTTCACCCTCCACTCTAAGTAGGACCTGCTGTGAAATTTATGATTCAGCCACACTCAACTCTTTCTATTTTAATATAAACCATGTTCTCTCTCGCCATGAGATTTTTGACTTTTGCATTTGCTTTTCCTGGTGCCTAGAACCTCATTCGGCTTGGCTAACAAGCAGCCAACATTTGGTCTCAGACCTCACCTCCTTTGGAAGGAGTGTTTGGTTGCCTCACTTCCCACACGCGATTCTCTCTGCTTTCCTAGTCTTTACTTAACGCCACAGCACTTAACACATTATATTTGCTTTGTGCAGACACTCCACTCACCCTCTGCCCGCCTGATGGCCTAATGCAGCAAACTATAATAGTTTAAGCATCAATGCTAGAGTCAGACCATGCCGGGATTCAAATCCTGGCTCTGTAGCTGACTAGCTGTGTTATTTTAGGTAAGTTAACTGACCTTTCTGTGACTTCATTTTCTCATTAGTAAAATAGGGATAATAGTAATACATCCTATACATATGGCTGTGGCGAGGGTTACATGTTAAGGGCTTAGAATAGAGCTTGGTATATGGCTAGCACATGGGAAGCTATTGTTGTTTCGTAAGTTCTTTGAAATGAGAACTACTATCTTGCTCACCACCGTGCTCAGTTTCTGATGCAGAATGCCTGACATAAAGTAGGTGCTTAGCATCCTTTGGTGACTTAAATAGAATCATGGTCCAATGAGTATCATCCTTTTGTGGGACCACAAATGGAGATAGAAGAACAATGTCTTGATAATGAGATAAGCCACTCAGAGAGGCTCAACTCAAGCCAGAAGAGACCTTCCCTCTGAAATGTCTGGGAGTCCAAGTCTGGCCTTGGTGCTTCCTGGGAAGGGGCTGTTTCCTCAAGTCTTTTGGGACATTTGCCTCATCACATCACACATGCAAGCAACTTATTCCTGAAAGGACCATGGATTCTCAGCAATGGCAGACCTTTCCAACCCTGCCTTTCCAACGCGCGCGCGCACGCACACACACACACACACACAAGTACATACCTCCCTCCACCCATTCCTATGCTTCCTGGGTCAGGAATTTCTCCAGCAGCCTTAGGCACATTACATCGACCCTAGGAATAAACCTTTGAACTTTCCAACAGCTTTCTCACATACAGGGTGTCCCTTGGAGGAATATAAAAGAGGTTGCTCTAGCTAATGGGATGTGAGACCACTCTTTTCCTTGTTTGCTTATTGGGGTCACTAGCTGAGCCATCACATCTTTTTTGGTGCAAAGACTGAGAACTGTCCTCCTTCAGCCCTTCTGCCCAGTGGGGTCTTGAAGCACCAGCCCAGCCAGGAACAACGCGGAGCCACCCACACAGGCCAGGACCTACGACGACTCAATCAAACTCACATTCCTGCAGGCATCTGCGTACAGCCCCCACAGAGTGAAAAAAAGAACGTAAATTATGAGAAAGGCACATTCACTTTGCAGAAATTACCCTGAGCCAGCATGGAATTTGTACATGGACAGAGGCTATGAGATTTAATATGAATTTTGAAAGGCCTGGTCTTATTGCGTGCTGAGCTGATGATGTAGACTGCATCCAGATGAGCTATGAGGAAGCTTCACCAACAGTTGTCTACACCCTCCTAGTTTCCATCTGTCACTAAATAAGGTTTTATAATCATTGTCTTTGCAATTCTCATTTTAATGCTTTTATTTCCCCTAACACTAAGGACCTTGAAAACACTATACATAAACATAAATGTAAGCATTGAAAAAGGAAATAAAACAATATGGCACTCCCTTGAATTATTATTATTATTTTGCCATTGAGAAAAGTGAGCCAGAAAAGGTTACACAAAATCTCAAAGGTCATAGAACATGACAACCACAGAGACCAGCCTCCCGGGTTCCAGATTTCTAGAAACATTACCTTGTCTTATTCTCAGTTTATGAGCTGTGTGCTGATATTGCACCACTATACGATTAAGAAAGCGCTCTCTTGAATGAGATGAGACTGGATTCTGAGAGCAGCTATTTGAAGAAAAAAAATAGTTGGAAGTTTGTACCCCTAGATGACTAGAATTTTTACTGAAAATAAGGGCATGCAAAAAGCTTAGCAGTATTGGCAAAGGGAGTTCCAGATGTCATGCCCAGGCTGACTGCCTTCCTCTCATCTCTCTAGGAGAGTGGTTTGTTGACATCTGAAGGGTCACTGTCACAGAAGGCAGCTTGTATGGGACCATAGCACTGCCAGAAATCACAAGACGAAGTTGAAAAGACACAAAGAAGTTTTCCCTTTGGCTCCAGGCACTTCGTGGCTTGAATAAGAGATAGCATTCTAGCAACACTACATTGCAGTTTCAAAGAATAGAATGGTATCATCCCTTTGAGAAATACCACCTCGGGTCCATCTTAGGAAAGAATAGGAAGTAGGATTTTTTTTAAACCTAATCTCCTCCTAGTACTTCCATCCTCTGCAGCTCTCCCAGGTAGGTGGGTAGGAAGGGAGACGGTGATGCTGCAAATGGGTCAAGGCCACACCTTGATATGCCAGGAGAGGAGTGTAATTTGCTAGAGTCCTCCTTCAGGCTCCAACCTAAAGTGTCTCATTGTTCTCTCTGCCCCCAGGAGTACCTTGCTGGGCAGAGCCCTGTCTGCTAGACCTTTGCCATCTTTGCTGCCTCCCTCCCAGCCTTCACTCCTGGGAAAGACTAGCCCTAACTTCTGTTTCCACAGAATATTGAGGTGGCTTCCTGGTGAGTATGTGACCTACTTTCTGCATAACTGTCAGTAGTCTGTACTGGTTAATGTGTTCTACCTGCCAGGTAACGTATTTATTCTTGTTTTAACAGAAGATTCTTGAGACAACTTGTTTCATTTTGAAAATAAGTACATGTATTACTTTGACTAAGAGGGAAATTATATAAAAGAAGAAAATCCTTGGGGCTTTTATGACATTATATGTTAGTTTTCTCCTCTGAAGATCAAATAATTACAGTTCTAAAGCCATTCCTTTTGAAGCAGTCATTTTCTAATTTTTATTCTGTGATTGATTCTCCCCTGTGTATTCCCCAAGAAAGTCTCAATCTAACTAAAATACTTCCCAACAAGATCTTAAAATATATATGATCTGATATATGCTTATGTTTTCTTAGTTTTTTAAAAATCTTTATTACGTCTTCCTTGATATTTACCACTAATGTCTATTTAATTAATTTATTATTTTTAAGATCATGAAGTCCTAATATTTTATTTCAATTTTATTTATTTGTTTTTATTGATGTGTAATTGATATACAACATTATATTATGCTCAGCTGTACAACATAATGATTTGATATTAGTATATACAGTTGACCCTTGTTGGGGGTGGGGACCCCCCATGCAAATATCCACAAGTTTCGACTCCTCAGAAACTTAACTTCTGATAGCCTAGCAGCCTTACCAATAAATAGTTGATTCACACATATTTTGTATGTTATATGTATCATATACTGTATTCTTAAGATAAAGTAAGCTAAAGAAAAGAAAACGTTACTGAGAAAATCATGGGGAAGAAAAAATACACTTATAGTACTTTACTGTACTTATCGATATTTTAAGTTTACATCATCTGTTTATAAGATTAAAAAAAAAAATCTGTGTATAAGTGACCTGCGCAGTTTAAACCTGTGTTGTTCACAGACCAACTGCGTTATGAGATGGTCACTACACTAAATCTCGTTAACATTCATCACCATACATAGTTAGAGTTTTTTTTCTTGTGATGAGCATGGGATCACGTGTACATGAGAGAGAAAAATGGTGAATTTGGCAGGGGCATATGGTGATTTCCTTTTCCTACCAGTCGGAACTCTTTTTTTTTCACTTGATGATTTGCCAATTCACTGCAGAAAGGCTAAGCATTGGATCTCTTGCTTCCAAAAGTGTATGTTCTAGCAACGTAGTCACTTAAAGGTCATTATAAACACGAAAAATAATTTGTGAAACACACACACATACACAGATCAAGTTTGTAAAAAAGTAAATTTTATGTTTAGAATTCATAAAAGCCACGTTGGTGATTCTCTTGGCCTAATGCCAAGAGAATAGAGACGTTGAACGCTATAGCTCCTCTGTTCTGAATTGAGCAGAAGTAAATTTATTTGAATAGTTTAATTAGATGTATTAGATTCTATTTTGCATGTAACTAGAGCGCAGCCAGTTCTGGGAGACCTTAGTCACTGCTAAATTGCCCACTGACCAGAGGTCGAGTATTGTAGGTTGGCATTTGCATCAGTTAGAAACCTTCACGGCCAGTGCCACATCGCCAAAAGAAAGAAGCAGAAGGGTGGTGGCCGCCGGCGGGCACAGACCATGCTGAAGCACAGACCATGCTTCAACCTTCCCTCGAGGGACTGCCTGTAGAGTCTCCCATCCACCATGAGGACAGAACTCAGAAGCAGAATTCTTAGGGAAAACCTAGATTGCTGAGTGTGTGTCCAGCATCTGGACAGAGAGTGTTGCCTGAAGCCAATACTGGTGTCCCCCAGTTTCCCTTCCTGAAATAATAGGTCCACAGCAGGGCTGGACCCCCGCTCCACTTTTCTCATGTCTGCTATGAGCTTTTGGGCATAAGGCCCAACTTCAAGAGCGAAGATCAATTCCCGAGCCCTTGGGGGCATCGCCTCATTACACGCAGGGCTCCTCCAGATCCCAAGGATGCCCGAGGTGGGCCCTCGGAGTACCCCCTCCCCCACCCCCATCCCCGCCCCGGACACCGTCTCTCCCTTCCAACCTCTGAGGGAAGGAAGAGCCCTGGCCCTGAGCTCAGCTGGAGCTGGATAGCGCGGAGAGCACAAAGACCAGGAAGGCGCAGGCACGCTCCTCTGCCCTCCCTGAAAAAGGAAATGACGACGATGACAGTGACGACAGCGATAGCAGTGGCGGCGGCAGCAGCAGCAGCAGGAGCAGCAGCAGGAGCAGCAGCAGCAGCCGACTTTTGGAGAGCAAGTGCCATGTGCCAGCCGTTTTACAGACTTTATTGTGTTAACATCCACATTGGCAATGGAAAGATACGGTGTGGACTAGATGAGTCAGCTGATCTCAAGTCCTTATTCTCTTTGCCTGCCCTTTTGGGGCGTGGCCTTGATGCCCCCTCCCCTGGGAAAGCTTCCCTGCCCCGCCTCCTCCCTCACAGGTTGAGCGTCTTCCCCTGTGCTCCCACAGATCCCGGGGCTTTCTGTCAGAACACTTGGCCCCCACTGGGATTGTCCATTAAAGTACTCATTCCCATCACTTAGACTGTGAGCTGCAAGACGCTGGCTTTGTCTCTGTACGTCCAGCCCAGACCAACCCCAGGGACAGAGCATGCACTCAGCAAATGTTCACCAGATGGATGGATGCATGGATGGATGGATAAAAATCTGCACTCAACAAATATCGAATACCTCTTATGTGCCAGGCATTGTGCTAAGTGCTAAGAATTCAACAGTCACCAGAAGGTCACGGTTCCTGCCTTTAAGGAGCTTCTAGTTGGGTTTATAAGTTTATGAGCCAGACCTCCTTTCCTTCTCACCACCTGGAGAAATCCACCTGACAGTCTCTTTCTCAGTGTTTGGGGTATACAGCCAGCCTCTCCTGCAGGTAGAGACAGAGCTTATGTCTGGGCCATATTCTCAGTCCCGCCTGCAGAGAGAATAATGTAAATGGGGATGGCAGTGGTGGGAGGGAAGCAAAATCTATCTGTTTCACTATTCACAGGCTCCTACTGCCTGTGACAGTTCCTCTCAGGGCCCCAGTACAGCTACACATCCTTCTGGCGCCTGCTCTCCTGCTGACCTCCTCGGGCAAGATTGAGTGCAGCAGATGCCCGAACTTTCCATCTCCCCACCTTGAGGGCGAATCACGTGGCATTCTGTAGGACTGCCACCAGTCCTTCTCACCCTTTGTTCCCTCCCCTTGGCAAAAGGAAAATGATAGCTGCGTGCTACCAAGCGAGTGTTCTGTCACAGGCAATTACTTTTCTAAGCCGTCAGCCAGCCTGCAAGATAAGCATCGCAAGTGAGGGGATAGAAGCTCTCAGAAGTTAGGCAGACTTGCTCAAGACCACACAGGATTTGAACTCAGGTCTTGTTAGATCTGTAGCAAGTGCTAATCCCACTATACTAGACTTTGTGGAGTAAAATGAAGGGTTCTGATGGAAAAAGGGAAAATTGCTGAAATGAACAAACCTAGGTCCTTTGCAGCCTTACTGAAGGCCGCGGTATTTCATTGAGGAACTACAGCCTTTCCTCTCATGACCTTAAGAGGAAACACATATCCGCCAATGGGAGAGAGCTGACAGGAAGGAGCTTAGGAGGGCTTCCCAGGGTGATTGATGTTCAGTGGCCGATGACCCAGCGAGCAATGGTAAATGCTCCACTCGTGAACAGCTTCGTAATCCAGCTGGGGACAGCGTGCTGTCTGCCATGCAAATGAGATTCCAGAGGGAAGGGCAGAGGTCAGGGTAAAAGTGGGACTTATTTTCAGAGGATACCGTGAGCTGACTCTTAGGTGCTGTTGAACCCCCAGTGTTTCATGGCAAGTTTCAGTAACACAGCTAACGTGGTGGGCATTGACTTTGGGCCACACTCTGGGCTGAACCTAAGTTTTCAGCCATGATATTGGCAGTGCCCAAGCGTTGGCGAAATGGCAGTCAGATGAATAAATCTCATGCAGTGTGAGAAGTGCTAGAGTCAGGGTAGCTCTTGTTGCACAGGTGTTGTGCAAGTGTGACTGACAGCCCCTGCTCTCCAGAGCCTGTGTGAGACAAGGCCACAAATACCTGACAGCAAATGACATTCGTTGGTTCAACAGACACCTGTATGCCAATGAGAAGACGAGGCTGGTAAGACACAGCACTTAATCTCAAGTGGCCTATCTTTCCACACATTATTCCACACATTTTATACAAGAGGAAAAATAGTTCCAGAAGGCTTGTTAACTTGTCTGGGGTCATGGGGCTGGTGTGTGGCAGGTGCTGGATTGGAACACTAGACTATCTGGACACAAAGCCTGTATCTGTCCATGACACAACAGATGCTAAAATGCCTCTAAATGAATTTCAGGTGTTCTGCTTCCATCTGTAAGCATTTTCCAGAGTTCGAAGAGATGGTCTGATACAAGGCCAGTGGCTTGTTCATGAGCCCAGTCACACCAGTTGGCTCAGAGGCCAAGAAAGAGCCAAACTGTTGCAGAAACCTCCTGGGAGCCACAGAGGGAGGGACTGTGGGCCTCGCCCAGACAGCCTTCAAGGGTAGGACACTCTCCATAGCATACAGAGGTGCACCACCCAAATCCTGGGAGTGTTGTCGGATGCCTCTTGCTGTCAGCTCCTTCAGAATCCGCCTCAGGTGCAGAACCCATCTCACCGGGGTCCACATCTTCCGGAGCAGCACACAGTCAGTGGTGTAAGGCCCGGCCATTTTGGCCCAACATGGGTTGGGTAATGCCAGCTCCTGAGCTCCCCACCGGGGTGGCCGAGGCTTTGTGAGGCCTACACCATAATTCGACTTCTCCCTCTGCCCAGTGCTGCTTCCACCCTTTCCTCTCACAGATGTCCATCCCTAATAAACATATGGAACTTCACAGTCTGTCTCAGCATCTGCTCTCAGAGACTGCAGCCTACAACAGTACTGAACCCCTTTAGGGGTGTGTATGTGTGAGGAATGGGGCAGGAGAGTGATGCAAATACACAGCTCAGCCTTTGCTCTTACGATGCTCGTCATCGAGAAAGGAGAGAAGAGCCGGTGGCTCAGCTCAGACTCCTGTCTGCAGAAGGGCTCCGAGTATGATCCGCCTGCCTCTGCTGGAGAGCAGGCATGGAGGGCCGCCCAGCCCGGTGAGGGTGAATGACAGGGCCCACACGAGGAGTTCGTCTAGCCCTGGAAACTGGCTTCTTCCCAGTAACTGGCAGCCGATCTGCATCTTCTTCCCAGTAACTGGCAGCCGATTTTGCATCTTTTCCTGGGCGATCCCAGGCCCTCCAGCTCTGGCTCCACATGACATCCTCAAAGATGAGGCACATGGCTTCCTCCACTGCTTACAGCTTTCCAGTGGCTTATTGCTGCTTTTAGAGTCATGTCTCCATCACTTCACGTGGTCTGCAGTGTTCTGCATGGCCTGGCCCTGCCGGTTTCTGACCTCAACAAATGTTTTTTGAGGCTCTGCCACATGCCAAGCACTTTGCTAGGTGCTAGAAATACAGCAGTGAACAAAACTAAGTTCCTTCCTTAGTGAGCCTTCATCATAGTGGAAAAGGACAGACAACAACCAGCATGCAAATAACAGTGTGTCAGATGATGATAAGTATCATGGAGGAAAAGAAAGTGCCCAGGGCAGGTGAGGGAGGTGGCACAGAGGGGGAGGAGACCGAGTGTCCATGAAAAATGGACATTTCAGCAGAGACATAAAGAGCTTTAAGAGAGGGAGCCATGTGGCTGTCTGGGGGAGGGGGCAGGTGTCGGGCAGGAAGGCTGCAGCAGGAGGAAGGAGCAAGTGCAAGGCCCTGAGGCGGGCGTGTGCTCGGCGTGTTTGAGGAAAGCAGAGTGGCTGCCGAGCAGTGCGAGGAGTTGAATAGGTGGGAAGAGTTCAGGAGCCTATAGGGTCTCGTGGGTCACCACTCAGACTTCAGATTGCACTCCGAGTGGGATGGGAGCCATGGGAGAGTTTGAGCAGAGGAAAGCTGTATCTGACATTTTAAAAGGATGTCTGGCTGCTAGGGGTGTGGGGAGAGTGGGGAATCAAATAGACACGCTCCAGGTTAGGTTGGCTGCAGCGGGGGTGGGAGGAGGTGGCCAGCGTCTGAATGTACCAGGGAGCCCACTGGGCTTGCTGGTGGTTGGTGGCAGGCAGAGAGAGGGCGGAGAGTAACGGCGAGGTTTGGGACCTGAGCAGTGTGAGAAGAGCTTTTCTTTTTACTGAGATGAGGAGGACACTGGGCGGGGCAGGTTTTGTAGGGGAGTCAGGAGTTCTGCTGGGACATGCTGAGTTCACCATTTTATCTCTTACCACTGTGCTCCCGAATCACTGCGCTCTCACAGTGGCCAAGCATCAGGTCGTAGAAAATGTAGGCTCGTTTTACCTTAGGCTGATTGTACTTTCTGTACCCTCAGCCAGCTGCTCCCCAACTCTCGTATGCAATGGGGAGCAGCCCTGATAGACAGGGCTCTGACCCCCCAGACCTTCTCTCAGGTCGCAACAGGACTGTCACTTCCTGCCCGTATGTTGAAAGTAGCTCCCACCCCCTCCCAATCACATAAGCTGTGCTTTTTTTTTTTTGTAGCATTTATCACTATCCATAAGCTTTCTGTTCATTTATTTGTTTATTTGCTAGTCTCTTAGCTCCATGAGAGTCAGAACCATGGTTCTCTTGCTCCCTAGCACCCAGCCCAGTGCCTGGCCCATGCTGCTTGCCCAATAAGCATTCAAGTTAATTTAACAAAGAACAGGAACTATTGCCCTGTCTTCAAGGGGCTCACAGCCTGGGAGATGTCACTAAATATTAGTCAAATGTGAGAAAGAGCAAGTGCAGTCAGGGCCAAAGAAATACCTAGTGACAAAGGGGCAGAGATGGAGCCCGGTGCCTCCTCCTTGGCAAGGTGGCCGGGTGTGGGGTGCGGCACCCATCGTCACAGGCTGCAGACCAGAGTGGGAGGGGAGCAGAGGCAGCAGGGCCAGGCCGGCTGGCCCTCTCTCCTTTTCCCCGTGGCCAGCAGAGGGAAAATGCGCAGTGCTCAACCAGGACCAGGGCAGGGAGCACCAAGAATAAAACTACCAGCATCGTCGGCCATAAAGCCTTTTGGAAAGCTCCTTCTCCAGGTGGCAGAGGGAGGCGCAGTGGCCATAAATCAGAATTAACTGCAACTGTCATGCAGAGGGTGGTTCCCCAGCTTGTCCTCACAGACACCAGATGAAAGAAGCCCCACTGGGTTCAGCCGCCAGGGACAGTCCATTGTGTGTTGTAACCCCGCCAACCCTCGCTTGACCCCTGCAGTTGCAGTCAAAGCTTCCCACTGACAAGACCTGACCTCAAAACCCTCATTTTGAATAGTCAGAAAGTAGCCCTCTTGCCAAGGTCAAGGCCTAAAGGAAATATAGCTACTGAAAGATTCCAAAACATTCTCAGTGCTTCGGCCTCTACTCACGCCACCCCAGCCCAGAAGGTTCTCCGAGGCTGTATGTGCGTGGGCCCCAGGGGGCCCCTTTCAACGGAAGGCAGCTGTTTGTGTCAGCTCAGAGAACTGAGCAGGGGTCAGCAGTGGGATAGGACAGCTACGCTGGGAACCCCAGAAGGAATAGAGCCCGTCTGGCGTATTTCCAGGGACCAGTTGGTGCTGGCTTTGTTTAGCAGCAGCTTTCAGAGCAAAGCTCAGTTGAGCCCAAGGAGTCCTCTGTGCTGGGGTATTTTTCTTCACTTCCTGAAGCCTTAGACAGTGTGGTCTCTCCTCCCCATGACTCTGGCTGGAGTTTGTGCCAGGGTTAAGCTGGCTTCCTTGAAGGACAGGACCCCATTGCATCAGTGCTGTGTCTGGCACAAAGGGGACATGCTCATTTTGAAGAACATCCCCCCACACACACACACACATTACAGGCACTCCAGAGGCAGCCCTTGGCCCTTATGGAGGAGTAGGGGGCAAACCTGTTAAGTATGAGAAGATTGGAAGGGCCTGACTCTGGGTCATTTCCTCTCCTGGGTTTTTAGCCTGCCTCCAAATCATTGGAGAGCTTCTCCCTGGATCATCCTCCCTGGCTGTGCTGTTAAGGGGCACGCTGGTACCTGAATCCCCATCTGGGTTCCTGTCCAGAGGCCCCAGCCACGCTCACAGTCTGGTCCTCCACTGCCCCCCAGTGGTTATCTCCTCTCACTGCACCCTAGCTGCTGAGCCTGCTACTTATTTACTTCCTGAATTCCCTTAAACAAGGTAGGCACTGCATTCCTACCATGTGCCTAACCCTCTCGCCGGGACTGTAAGGGACACAGTGCCAGCCCTAAAAAGAGTATAATCTCCCCAGGAGGTGAACGCAAATCCACAATGGAACAAAATAAGGCAGCCCGTGCTCTCAGGAAAAGTGTGATGTTGTGATTTATAAGAAAAAAAAATATATTTGGTGTTCGTCCACTGTTCTTGGTACAGAGCTCCTACCCTTCTTGGAATTTCCTAAATAAAGAGAGTGATAAAGATGCCTTTGTTAGGTTAATGAGGTGACTTTTGGAGTGCACCTGAGGTTGGGGACTGGTTGCCAAGAGAACCTATCATGTGATTAGAGGGTTGGAACTTTCAGTCTTCCAGCACCCCCCACCTCCGGGGAGAGGGGAAGAGCTGGCGGTTGAATCAGGCAGCAATAGCCAATTATTTAATCAGTCATGCCCATGTCATGAAGCCTCCATAAAAAGCCCAAAGGACAGGGTTTGGAGAGCTTTCAGGTTGGTGAGCATGTCAAAATTCAGGGAAAGTGGTGTGCTCAGAGAGAGCATGGAAGCTTCGAGCCCACTCCCATGCCTTGCCTTATGCATCTCTTCCATCTGGCTGCTCCTGAGTGATAGCCTTTTATAATAATTAGTCATCTAGTAAGTAAAATGTTTCTTTGATTTCTGTGAGCCGTTCTCGCAAATTAATTGAACCCAAAGAGTAGACAGTTGGAATCCTCCACCTACAGTCAGTCAAAAGCACAGGTAACAGCCTGCCTTGCATCTGGTTTCTCACTGGCAGGGATAGGGTGGGGTGGGGTGGGCAGTCTTGCGGGACTGAGCTCTTAACCTTTATCCTAGTGGTTAGTGGTATGATTGAGTTGAATTGTAGTATACCCAACTTGTGTTCTAGAATTGCTTGGTGATGTGAAGGAATCCCTACTCCTCACCCCCAACCACCATTGGAATTTGAGTCCCAGAACCCTTTTAGTTGGTGTCAGAAGTGGGATTAGCGAGATCAGCCATGGCTTACAGAAACATGGTTTGAGAAGAGAAAGGATGAAAAGATGAGGGATAAAGAACCTTTGTTCCTGGGTGTCCACATGGTCATTTGTGGTATGGAGCAACAGTTGTACTATACTCAATTACTAAAAGAATTAGAGATGGATCTAATTCTTGGAGCATTGAATCACTGGATATATAAGGAAATGCCAAATAATAGCACATGCTAATGTATAATACTTTGTCGTTATCTGTAGTAGCTAGAATAAAAGTAAAGTGCTGGGTTGGTCCTTGATGCTAAGCCAAGTTCAAGTTTGAGTCCGTCTGAGCTTCAGCTAGCCTCAAAGCTGCCTAGAAAGAGAAAAATTATGCAGGGGTAACAGAAATTACCTCTAAGACCTCTGGTCACCAAGAAAGTAGTCGATGTAGAGGGAGGGCAGAACCAAGAAACTACTGAAGCCAGTAGTTGTTTTTGTTTTGTTTTTTTTTCCAAAATTTAATAATTTTATTTAATTATTGAACATATTATTCCATATATAATGAGAGTAAACAATATAAACAATATAATACACTTTCTAAAATAGGGCTCTCATTTTGTGGATCTGTATTATCAGCCTCCTGAAAAACCTTTACTGAAATGGACTGTGAGAGTAAACTAATTTCAGGGCCATGTCTTTGGTTTTGAATGCTACAGATGGGTTCATACAGGACTCACAACTCACTATAGAACAATCATAGATGGCTCTATGTGATTCAGACACACACAGTCTCAGTAAACTTAGGTGACTCGCTCAAGGATTCATAATGCAGTCAGTTTGATTCCTTCCCATCTGTTTTGATACAGTACCCAGAAGCACTGGCTTTCAGAATCACCTGGAAGGCCCTAACCACAGACTTTTTGATTTAATAGGTCTAGAGTGGGGCCTGGGAATTTGCATTTTTACTAAGTTCCCAGGCGATCTGGGAACTTTTAGAACCACTGCTCTAGAGCCTGGATAGCTAATTAATAATTTGCTCAAAACCAACCCAAGTTCATGTCAAAGGAGATTTACTTCCTTCGATATGTATCATCTTGCATTGAGGGTGGCCTGCCCTGGCCTGCCCTGGCCTGGCCCGGTAACGTCTGTGGGCTGCTTGGGCTATAGCAGTAGCTGACACTGAAGCTGATCCTCTCCCTCGTGGCTGGCTCTCGTGGAGAGGGCAGAGAGGTGGGCTCTGCACTACTGAGCCTTTAAAGACCCCAAATGGAACTCCAGTGGGTTCATCTGTCATGCGAAGAGCACCAGAGTGGTGGGCTTCAGGAACTGTCTTAACGGCCAGTGGGTGCTGGAGATCCAGCTGAGGGAGAGACCACCAGCCATGAGCACAATCAGGGGCAGCTAGACCCTACTCCTCATTTTATCCAAACCACAAAAGTCTGAATTGTGCATCCCTGGAGGTTTGGTCTTACTGTCTCAGGATCAAGAAGCAGACACAGTTGCTCTGCCTGCCACTCTGAGGGCATATAGCTTCCTCCCCGCCCCTACCCCACACATAGCCCAACAGAGGACAGTGACGATTGACAGGAGGAAGAAAAAGGGAAGAGGAAAAGGCAGCAGCCAGCAGGTGGTGAAGGCAGGAGCTCAGAAGACCCTACCCCTGCTTGTCCTAGGCATTGTCCCTCTCTGCTGAGTCCTGGCCAAGTTCGAGTTGCAGGTGGTGGCAAAAGATTTAAATTCACAGTAAGAGAATGGTAACCATCCTTTCCTGTGGCTGCTTTTCTGCTCTGCCTCAGATCAGGTTGACCCTCTGCTCTAAATGTGGACAGACAGTCCAAGTGCAGATACAGTGTATGTGCAAGGAGTTGTCCAGTTGGAAAACAAACTTTCCAATGACTCCACATTTGGATCTTCATTAACTGAGCAACACAAAATCAAGGAAGCAGGTAGTTTGTAATAGGTGTATCTAAAAGCCTATGTTGAAAATTCGTTGCTCTGTAGCTGCCATATATTACAGTTCCAGGGCTGCCTGAGTGTCAGATGCAGCAGTTGGGGACTATTGGTGGGTCACATGGCAGTGTCCAATGGGAAAATGTAAATGTTTTTCAAAAACAGCTTTTAGTATATGAAACACGACCTTACATGAAGCCAGCTTGATAGATTGAGAAGCAAAAGTCACAGATCCATTTGCTTTACGTCAGTGTAAGAATCACAGTATTTTTGATCAAGATAAATACAAAACAAAGCAATAAAGAATGAAAAGAAAAACAAAAGAAGGAAAACTATGTGTATAAATGGAGTTGCACCACCAACCACTCAAGTCATGCTAAGCATTTGATCACCTAGATGAAGGAGAAATGCTCATGAACAAGGAGAACAAAGGCATAGTTTTAAATCTACGTAAGAAAAGGAGCCAGGGCCCAGTGGAGAGAGACATCGTGGCCCACAGCAAGCCTTTTCTGTCTGGCTTGATTTGGGCGCAGGGAGCACATCCAGAGTCTAGATTTCCTAGGCTACCAAGACATTGTGAAAGGGACACAGAGATACTACCGATTCACTGCCCTGATCAGCCTCTTAGATCAGTGGTTTTATGTCAGAATTATCTGGGAGCTTTTAAAAATCTTAATATCAGGCCACATCCTAGGCCAATTACATGAGAATTGATGAGACCACTCTTCAAAGATTCAAAAAAACAAAACAAAACAAAAATACTCATCAAGTGATTTAATGGGCAGCCAAAGCTAAGAACCAACCGCTGCTCTAGAATACTCCCATTGACTTTTAATTTCCTAGATTATTGATAGATTTTGATAATCTGCTTCATACCCCTCATCTATGTAGGTCAGTTAGGACCTAGCTCCAAATCCTCCTCCTCGTCCATCTCTGATACTCTCTATCCTTATTTAATTGCACTGATTTCTTCAAAATGAACATGAACTGGAGTCAAGTAATTTATACTTTAAAAACTGCATAAAATTGTGAAAGTATTTCTCAGTTCTCCGAGCATATGTCTGTTAAGAATACAATGACATCTTATCCAGTTTCTTTAGCCACAAATACCTTTGCAAAATAAACTTCAATCCTGAAAAACAGTAGCAAGCCAAAGGTTTCTTCTTCCATTTTCAATCAGTTCCTTGACTTTAGCACCACTCCCCACCCCATCCCACCCCCCAAAAAGAACCTTTTGGAAGATCTGCCACCTCTTCAGATAACTATTTTTTTGTTTGTTTTGTTTTTTGGTACATGTGATAATTCTGACATTTTTTTTCTAAGAAGAAATTATAGCAGACAGACAGGTCTTAGATAATTTTTCCCACTTCACCGCTGTTCTCTTGTCCTATTTTTTTTTTTTAAGTTCTTTTAGAAGTGCCTCTTCCAATCAAAGGAAGGCCATTTATTTCAAGATCTATAAATAGCTGTGGGTTTTTAAGATTCTTCTAGTACATTGTATTCCTCTGTTCTCTGCGGTGTTCATTTTCTTCTCAGTTTTCTTATTCCTCCACAGCCTGAAAAAGATTTCCCCGTGGGGAAAGCTATGACAAATGCACCAAAACCAAAGGGACCATGCCAAGTGTCCAGAGAGTGCTTAATAATTATCTAATGTAAGAATGGAAACATAGCAAAATGTCTTTCCAGCTCAGGTATAGATTTCAGCACTACTAATCACCACATATTCCTAGATGGGTATACATGTCACAGTTCTAGAAAAGCACCTAGAGAAAACTGTGCTATTAGAAACTTTGCCAGTGGCCACTACTATAAGCCAACAGATAGAAAATCCACTCTCTGCTTTCATCTGTTCTGAATCTCTGATGCATTGTGGACAAAACATGTTTGGGTTCAAAACCAAAGGAAAAGGATCAAGATTGTTTGGTGACTTAAGGATTTTGTTTATTGCCACTTGAGATAATCAGATTTTTTTATTGCAATCATTTCATCTTATTTCTGCATTAAAGTTTTTGTCTTGATCCTGTCTTTTAAATCATGTGTACTTCAGTATGACATACATAGCCATGCTTTATAGGTTGTCAACCACCTAATCTTTAGGAGTAGCTAATGATAGAGTAAAATATTTTGTTTCAACATTTAAATCAAAGAATAATTTGATAATATATTTAAAAGAAAATCAGCCTCCAGGAGTCATGCTCAGATCTCTAGCTGACCCATCTTGTCTCTATTCCAAGTCTAGAGTTTGATGGTTCCACGGAAAAAGCTCCAGATTTTGGGAAAACTTGCATTTCAGTCTGTTCTCTGTTCTTTTAAGAGGTATATTACTTTTTCGAAGAAGAGTAAGCAGTGTTTGGGAATTTAGTTCTCATTTTGGATACTAGGGTGGGGTTGGTTATTTATCAGATCGTGTTCATTGTTGATCTACCCTATGAGACGACCAGTCTTAGGGAGATTTATCAATTTGGAGAGAACACTGATAAAAACAAGCCCGGTATCCATTAGCCACCTCTCATCCAGACTGTTCCTACATGCCAATCTACCACAAGCCCTGTGCTTCCATACTGGATTTCTTGACAGCATTTTTCAGAGAATTTGCAGTTTTCTGAATCTCCAGTTCTGAGAAGAAATCAATCAAGAAGTCAGGAATATGGGAAACAAGTACTATAAATCTCCTTTGAGAATGAAGACTTTAGTAACACAGAGACAGTGCTGGTGGGAAGGAGTCCGCTGACTTCACATTAACAGCCAGCAGGAGGAGCTGACAAGGGGAGTGACAGGTTAAGGAGGAAGTTCTGGGAACCCAGATGATCACAGACTAATCTGTCCTTTTTGTAGCTGTTGTCATGTTTATAAGTAGGTGTCACTGGCCCTGTCTGCTGCTAATGGTTGAGTCATTCTTGCGAATAAAATGTATATTAATAAGCTTATATACATAATGTGCTTTATACAAATCCTATTGAGTGATCCAAGAAATAACAAGTTTTACAAACAAATTAATTTCTTAAATTGGCAGTTTTGACATGTGATTCTGTGTAGTGTCACTAATCTTGCTAGGATATCTGAATGCTACAGTATTGAGATACTACCTTATAACATTTGCTGGTATTTTCCCAGTGTTTGGATATTGCTATAAATAAGCTACAGTTCTTTGTAAAGACATTAAACTTTAGATTTCTTATTTATTCTTACACATCAACCAAATTTTTAGATAACCATAATAATGATTAAGGAGTATAAAGAATGTTGGAAGTGTTTTAAGAAAAACTTATGATTTCAGAAATTTTAAAGAATTCCAGGAATTCCAATTTCTGGTTTCCAAATTCCTGAAGACCTTCACGAATTTGGAAACACTGCTTTCAAAATTATCCTCTCACTTTCTCTGGGTCTGTTGTGCCGTCTCTGCCCCTGCCCTGTGCAGCCGTCCTCTTTGGTTGGATAGCCAAAGCAACCTGCTATGAGTTCCCTCCAGTTCATTCTCGGTACCAGAGTCAGGGAGACCTTACAGAAACACGTCTGTTCACTTCATCCCCTCACATGAGACATTTTAATGACCGCCCACAAGAAAACGTACTCCACCCGGTAAGTGGAAATTGAAAACCACCATTAGAGATCAGTCCATTCCCATCAGATTGGCCCGAAATGTAAAGTCTCAGCTCCGTGAGGCAGGGATGGTACCCATTTCGTTCACCATTTTGTTTATAAGCTTAGCACAGTGACAGACCAATAGTAGGCACTCAAAGCCCATTTATAGATGGATGAATGGATGAATAAATGAATGAGAATGAGACATGGAAGAGCCTCCATACTGTGTACTGCACACATGTCACCCAATCTCTCAGTAAAATAGAGAGTCTTTTGGGCATTGTCTCAAGTATTTTTTCTTCTCTGAGGCTGACAAAGACCCTGTCATATATCAGCACTGCCTTCTCCTACACAGCAGCGAAAAGGAGTTGTGTGAGCCCCCGTCTTTCCATCTTGAATGTGGCAAGTCTGTACAACAGGCCAGGCATTTCCTTCCTTCTGAAAGATTGTCGAACTATATCAAATTATATAAAAATCCATTGAAACATAACCTCACATTAGCAACACCATTTCTTCCTGTTTTGCAGAATTGCAGTGAGAAACAAATGAGATAATGCACATAAAAGTGCTTCATAAAGCACAAAGCGTCATGCAACATTAATATCCAACATTATTAAAGCGGCAGGCCTCCGCTTCATAAGCACAACCCCGGCTACCTCAGCTTACATCCCAGAGCCTGGGTTCAGCCTTGAGCCAAGCTGGAGAGATCCTCTTTCTCTCTGAGAACCCTTTCTGGTTCTCTCTACCCTGCTCTGGGTACCCCATATTCCGGTACTTAACGTCCTTAATCAAGGTCCTCATTCTATTTGGACAAAAATGGGTTTTAGAATCAAACCTACCAGTTTTGAATTTTGGCTTTGCACTTACGATCTCCTTGACCCTTGGCCAGTTTAACATTCCTGAGCCTCAGTTTCTGCATCTGTAAAATAGGATGGTCATCGCTCCCTAACAAGGATGTTTTTTAGGGTTAAATAAAGCCACATGCTCAAAGTAGTGTTCTTACTATCTGGTTTGTAATGAGTATAAAATATTCATTAGTTCTCTTCCATTTCTCTCTTAAATGATCTCAATAATTGAAAAGCTCATCGTTACTAATAGGGATGAGTGAAAAACAGATTCTTTTTGATAAGACAGAAAGTAGGAATATCAGGTTAAGATAGCTGTTGGTCTCTGTTATCAGAGAAAAGGGTGAGAGATTTGGTCACACAGAATCCCACCAGCCTCTCTCAGTGACCACTGAACTTTCTGAGTGATGGGAGGGTTCGAATACACAAGAAAAGGAGCTGACCTACTGAGCAAAGATCCTTGTCTGAAAGTACATCCTAGGAGGATGATGGTTTTCCAAGTCTCAAATTCATGGCCAGCTAGAACTTGTACCTTCTGGGGTTGAGTGGGCCATTTCAGCACATTCTGGGGAGCATGCCAGCAACAACTGGAGACCAGCTGGTCCCCCCCAAAATTACTCATTCCTTAAACCCGGACTTTCAGTCTGAGGAATTACCATCTTGGACCAAGACTGGCAATGAGGGTAGGCTTTGTCATAGGCTTGCTATGAGAGTTCATTCAAGGTTACCCCTCGCTGGACTCTAGTCTAGGCATCTATACCGAGTAAGTTGGGCCTGCACAGTTGAAAGGCCCTTCCCAACCATGCCTGATGATCAGTAGTGTAAGCCTCTGTCCATGATAACTTATACTTCAGGATCAGGAAACTGATCCCTGACTTTGACTCAAAATCACTCTTGCTGTATTTGAAGTCTGCCTCTGCACTCCCTGTTCTTTTAGCAGACAAGGAATAGCCTTTCACTGCCACAGGCTCCCAGAACCCTAGGACCTTACTCTGGTTTCTGATTTCTTACTGCATTATGTCACACTGAGGTTCCCAGCCTCAGCTCCGAGCCCTCCAGGGTGCTGGCTGTCAGCACAATGGATGAGCCCTCTCTCCATCACTTACACCAACCAATATTTGGTGCACAGTATACAAGTTTACTTGTTTCTACTCTGATTCAGTAAATGAGTTGAGCCAGATGGGACTGTGATCAGACACGAAAGGCTGTTGGCTATACCAACCTCGTATCAGGAGTTTCCCAGCATAGCCCCACTCTCAAACAGTGCATTCTGTTTTCAAATGAGCAGTTCTGAATTTCATTATGTGAACATAGTCACTGCAGTTTCCTACACTGTGCTAGAGCTTTTTAGTTTGATGTCATCCCATTTATTTTTGCTTTTGTTGTTCTTATCTGAGAAGACATGTCCAAAAGACATCACCAAGACCGATGTCAAGAGTTTACTACCTATGTTTTCTTCTAGGAGTTTTAGGATTTCAGGTCTTACATTTAAGTCTTTACCCATTTTGACTTTATTTTTCCATATAGTGTGAGAAAGTGGTCCAGTTTCTTTTTTTGCATGTATCTGTCCAGTTTTCCTAACACATTTGTTGAAGAGACTGTGTTTTCCCCATTATACATTCTCGCCTCCTTTGTCATAGATTAACTGACCATGTAAGCATGAGTTTATTTCTGGGCTCTCTCTTCTGTTCCATTGATCTATGTGTCTGTTTTTATGTCAGTGCTATATTGTTTTGATTACTATAGCCTTGTAATATAGTGTGAAATCAGAGAGCATGATACCTCCAGCTTTGTTCTTCTTTCTCAAGATTGCTTTGGCTATTCGGGGTCTTTTGTGGTTCCATATAAATTTTAGGATGGTTTGTTCTAAGCTCCATGAAAAATGCCGTCGGTATTTTGATAGGGATTGCACTGAATCCATAGATCGCTTTGGACAGTTTGGATATTTTAATGATAATTGATTCTTCCAATTCATGTGCATGATATATCCTTTTATTTATTTCCCATCGACAAAACAAAAAGGCAACCTACTGAATGAAAGAAGATATTTGCAAATTATATATCTGATAAGAGGTTAATTTAACACCAAAAAACAAAATAAAACAAAACAAAACAACAACAACAACAACCCTGAAACAATTTGATGAGAAAATAGGCAGAGGTTCAGAATAGATATTTCTCCAAAGAAGACATACAGGGACACATGACCCGATGCTCAACAATACTAGTCATTAGGGTAATGTAAATCAAAATTACAGTGATATACCTGTCAGAATGGCTACCGCCAAAAAGACAACAAATAACAAATGTTGGTGAGGATGAAAAGAAAAAGGAACCTTCATGCTCTTTTGGTAGGATTATAAATTGGTGCAGCCACTATGGAAAACGAAATGGAGGTGCCTCAAAAAATTAAGAATGAACTACCTAAGACTGGGTATCCAAAGAAAATGCAAACACTCGTTTGAAAATATATATGCACCCCTATGTTAATTTCAGCATGATTTTCAATAGATATAGAAGCAACCTAGGAGTCCATTGGATAAAGAAGATGTGGTATATACATGCAATGGGGTATTATTCAGCCATAAAAAAAGAGAATGAAATCTTACCATTTGCGACAACATGGATGGACCTGGGGGGCATTATGTTAAGTGAAATAAGTCAGACAAAGAAAGACAAATGCTGTATAATTTTACTTGTATGTAGAATCTAAACAAACAAACAAACAAACAAACAAACAAACTGACTCATAGATACAGAGAACAAACTGATGATTACCAGAAGGGAGGGGGGTGAATGGGTAGATAAAAATAGTAAAGGGGATTAAGAAGTACAAACTTGCAGTTATAAAATAAATGTCACAGGGATGTACAGCATGAAGAATCTCGTCAGTGATATTATAATAACTTTGTATGGTGACAGCTATAGACTTATCATGGTGATCATTTTGTAAGCTACATAAATTTCAAATCGCTATGTTGTACACCTGAAACTAATAAAATATTGTATGTCAACTACACTTTAAAAAAATAGTCACTGCAATGAGGATTAAGAGCAGGAAAATGGTTATGGAATTGACCTATGTCAGAGATATAAGTGATGAGCAAAATCCATGCCTGGTGGTCAGGGCAGACTCAGCCTAGGCAAGAAGAAAACATGCAGTTTAGCAAGAGCTTTTTTTTTTACTGTAAGAACCCCAACAATGGGATGTGCATTTCTTTTTTTTTTAGTGTGGTTTTCCTGCCCTCTAGTGTCTCAGAGTGTTAAGAACTTGTTGAACCTGAAAATGCCTTTTCAGTGCTGGCCGTAGATCATTTTATAGAGTCACAGAAATCAAAATATTAGAAGTCAATGAAAAAAAAAAAACCATTAGAGATAACCTAGTGAACATTGTCATCCTTTGTATAGATGAGCAACTGACCAGAGAGAAAAGGACGTGGTCACCCTGTCAGAACTAGAGACAGCAGAGCAAGGATTAATCACTTCGTCTCATCTCATCTCATTCACTCATTCAGTTGTAGCAAATGTTCATTTTATCTTAAAATATTGCAAAAAAGTAAATTACATTCTTTGTTCTTTAAATTAGAGCATTTTTTCTGAGGTCCCCAAGAGTACAAAGTTACATCTTTCTGACACCAGAGCCAGAGTTCTTAACTTTGCTTCTAAGCTCCTTCATTTCCCTGAGGAGAGAGGAAAGGCCAGGTCCTTGTCATCCCCAACTCTCTTCCCTGTAGTTCGCAGAGCCCGGCACATGTTAGGTGTTGAATCAGTGTTTGTTGACTAAATCAACAAATGGAAGACTGGCAGGATAATTTGTCGAAATGTTAATTGTGGTATTTTTATTGTTCTCATTGCTATAAGTATGCAAGCATTTAAACCTAATATGTCATTAGTCACATTAAATGTGAATAAACTAATACTCCAATTAAATGACAGAGATTGTCAGACTAGGTGAAAATTTTTCAAAACCTTTGCCGCTTACTGAGATAAACTTTAATATATAAGGAAGAAGATTAGAAGTAAAAAAGATGAAAGAGAAACACTATTGCTATGGTCTGTTTCCCTGCTCCAAAAAAAAAAAATTGATATGTTGAAATTCTACCCCCCAAAGTGATGATATTAGTAGGTGTGACCTTTGAGAAGTGATTAGGTCATGAGGGTGAAACCCTCATCAATGGAATTAGTGCCTTTATAAATGACGCTTCACAGAGACTCTTTGCCCCTTCAGTCACATGAAGACAGAGAGAAAAGTCTCTGACCTGGAAGAAGGCCCTCACTCAACCATGCTGGCACCCTGATCTTGGACTTTCTACCTCCAGAACTGTGAGCGATAAATTTCTACAGTTTATAAGCTACCCAGTCTGGTATTTTGTTACAGCAGCCTGAACAGACTAGACAACTATGCAAAAAAGTTTTTATACCTGTAATGATATCAGACAAATTAGACTTTAATGCAAAAAGCATTACTAAAGATCAAGAGAGAGACTGCATAGTGCTAACAGTTTCAATCAACTAGGAAGGTTGTGATGGTTTATTTTACATGTCAAGTCGATGAGGTCACAATTGGCCGAACATTAGTCTAGCTGTTTCTGTGAAGGTATTTTTTAGATGAGAGTAATAGTAAAATCAGTAGATTTTGAGTAAAGCAGATGAGCCGCCGTGATGTGGGCAGACCTCATCCAAACTGTAGAAAGCCTTAACAGAAAAAGCCTGGCCTCCCCGAAAGGAGAGGAAATTCTGCCACGGACTGCCTTGGACTCGGCTGCCGCTCTTCTTGGAGCTCCAGCCTGCTGACACCCCCTCCACACACACCACCACCACCACCGGATCGGGACTTGCCAAGCCTCCTCAGTCCCATGAGCCATGTTATACATATGCAGACATACAGTCACGGTCTATATATATGATATACATACATATAACATATAAAACTATTATAAGTATCTATCTATATGACAGTGATCCATATAATGTATATAAACTCCTTACTGAGTTAGTACCTTGATCAAACACCAAGATATCCTATTTTACAACCTTGTGAGGTTGATAGTTACTGATATCCCCATTTGTAGGCACATACTACTATTTATTAGGGTCAGATCGGAACCTACGTCTTTCTGACACCAAACTCATTTTCTGTCCATTGGCTCATCTCCCCTGTCAATAATCTTACTAGTCTGGCTATTCCACTGTGAATTAAGTGAGCTTCAGTAGACGGGGAGGATGGACTTGATTCTCCAAGCCTGGCAGGTCCGTAGCACATCCCCCTGGAGGCCGGTGGGAAGGCACCTTTCCTTCTGCAGCGGGCCGCCCTGCCCTGACTGACTTCACTGCTCCTTCTGCGAAGCTCTCTCTGCAGAGTGAATTCTTTGTGAATTCTCACAGCTGGTGCTTCCAAGGCACTATCAGTCTCCAAGTGACAGATCCTAATGCTCCTAATTGTCACCCATTATGTCATCATTACTTTTTCTGTGGAATTAACATCCTTTTCATGAAAGGGCAAAGAAAGTTCAGTTCCCTCACAGCGTATCCTGAACTTCTCTGAGGGTAGTTGGTTCTTCAGAATTTCCAGCTGCGACTCCAGAGTGACTTTAATTATCTTACCACATGGCAGTTTGTGGGAAGGATACCGAAATCATACAGTAACCTCTGCTGTCAGTGTCTTCATTTTAAAATGAAAACTGCTAAACAGTGAGTCTTGAGGGCAGGGGCAGTATCTTACTAGCCTCTGTTTGCCTGGCATGGCACCTGGCACATAGTAGATGAACATTAAAATGCTTATCAAATAAATTACTGTGCCTTCACCGTTCTTTTCAAGCACTTTTGCATCCTCTACCTTCAGCTCTATGGGGTGGCCCTCGAGCTTGATGCAATTAGAGTTAGAATGGTAAAAGTAGGAATCGTATGTTCTACTTTACAGGTAAGGAACCAGAGGCACTGGGGTGTTGAAGCCAAGAGCTACACACGGCAGAACCATGACAGAGGCAAGGCTAGTCAGAGGTAAGCAAACATCTTCCTTCTCCACATCCTCCCACCTGGACCCCTTCCTGTTTCTTGGATTGGTTCATTCTTTCTTTTCTTCTTTATGATCTTACTATCGCAAAAGTTTCTCCTCTGAAGCCAGTGCTGAAGTTCCTAGTAGCACAGGGTCATCAACGTCAGAGCGAGGACCGAAGTCAAGCACTGTGACACCCCATCCCCAAGTGCTGAGTTAACATCTTTGACCTATGGGTCAGAAAGAGTGGCTAGTGTCACATTCTGTGACCGTTGTTTGTTGGCCTGTTTGCCTCCCCAGGGGGTGATGGCTGGACACTCCTGGAGAGACAGTGAGCGCTCATGGACAGAGTTAAGACTCTGGGGCCTCAGCTTTTGATTTTAGGGCACAGTACTGTCATCGGAGCTGTCATGGTAATAAGACAGGCATGGTCTCTGCCTCATGGAGCCTTCAGGGTTACATCTAGATACTCGTCATTTGATGAATGATTAAAAATGTGGCTAATATTTAAGAGAATAAATGCACAGCTTCAGCTCATGAAAATAAGCTGGTAGGTGTCAGAGATAGAGATTTAAACCACACCCATGTCTGTCTGACTCTAAAGCCCAAGGGGGAAAGAGAATATATAGAAAATAGCAAGTAAAATGGCATTTAGTAGGCAGCATGGTTGAGTGGAACTAATCTGGATTTGAGTCAGGACAGGACTTGAGACCTTTGTTTGCTCTCTCAGAGGTGATGGACCACAGGGGTGAAGCCACATCACGGGGAGAGTCAGCTCCATGAGGCAGGTCCAAGAAAGTTCACTACTTTACTTTTAGCGTCTGGCACAAAGAAGGTGCTGGAATTCAGTTACTGTGGCTTAAAACATCGTGGAATGCTACATGGATGAGCCTTGAAAACATTCTGCTAAGTAGAATAACCAGACACAAAAGTACAAATATTGTATCATTCCACTTATATGAGGTTCCTAGAATAGTCAAACACATAGAGACGAAGTAGAATAGAAATTACCAGGGGGTGGGGAGAAGGGAGGATGAGAAGCTATTTTTTAAATAAAAAATAACATTCGTGAGATAACTAAACTGGGCTTGACACATCCTCTCTAAAGTTGAGAAGCTGTTCTTGAATGGGTACAGAGTTTCCGTTTAGGATGACAAAAAAATTCTGGAAATAGTGGTGATGGTTGCACAACATTGCGAATGTACTTAATGCCACTGAATCATTCCCTTTAAAAATGGTTTAAAATGGTAAATTTTATGTTATGTATATTTACCACAGTACAAATAAATAAAACCCTTTTTAAATTAAAAAAAAAAAAATAAACATCTTGAGAAATAAGTGCTGTTGCAAAAGAGTAGAAAATGGTCTGAGGGGACAGACCTGCAGCACATAGATAAGGAAATCGTTTTGCGATGACATGCCGTAGCTGATTAATTATTGATACTGCTCTCATTACAAATAATGGCATCTTCCCATGCACTGAGGTACTAGTCTGTGCATGTTACCAGCACCAAGATAGAAGCTGTTATTTCTGCTTTACACAGAAGAGGGTTTCAGGGCTTTCCTCTCAGCTCCACAGCGGGAGAGGCTGGACTTGAACTCAGGTCCTGGACGTAACTGTCCCAGCAGGCCATGCTTCCAGGGGCTTCTCCTCAGGAAAGTGCCCTCAGTCCAAGCAGACCCTGAGTTGGGTGGACTGTTAGCTGTTATTTGAAGATGAGCTTTGATGAGATTCCAAGTTCTTCTGGACTTGTTTAATTTGAAAGCAGTTACAGTTAAGGTAATAGGCAAGTTCTAAGTAAATCTATCTAATCTCTGGGCCATTCAGATCTTCTTCTGACAAGAAATCTATACAAATGGTGCACAGGAAATGGGATTCCTTGAGCTAAAGAAGAAAGACTAGCTTTTATTAGATGGTCTAGCCCTAAGCAACCCGCCACCCCCTCACCGCCCAACCTGGAGGAGTGTTTGAGTGCATCAGGCTTGGCCTGTCTTGGGCAGCGCCATTTCTTCTGATGCCCTTAGTGCTCTCAGGAGACCAAACAGGGGTGTCTGTCCATCGCCCTAAGACAGGGCTTCTCCACACATTGCCATATGCCGCCCGAGGGGTGAAAGTGCCCCTGGTTGAGAACCACTGCCCTCAGGGAAGACCTCTTTGGGGAGAGATTGATTGATTCAGGTGCTCAGGCTTCCTTGGTGTGCTAGCTAGTCTCTTCTCCTGCTTCTGCCGCCAAGTGTGCTGCCAGTCCTATTGTTCGGGACACACACACTGAATTCAAGGAGGGAGCAGTTCCCGTCCCAGACTTGGCATGCCCACACGCGGAAGGCCCCCGTGGACTCTGGAAGACACTGGCAGTGTGTTCCTCTGTGACGTAAGTGGATGGCAAAATTAAACAAGAGTTACCAGTGATGGCGAGTGCCCTGGCCCCAGACAGGCCGTGGAGGGGATTCTGGTGGTCCTGGCGCTTGGGAAAATCTCTAAGCAGTGTGCTGAGGAACATCTCAAAGAAGGGACGTGGCAGGGGTGTCTTGGCGCAGTGCACCACACTCGAGTGCCTCGGCCGTGGAAAGCGGACCCCAAGAAATCCCACAGGGGTGTGGCCCCGTCTGTCCTGGTGGGTGGTGCCTGAGTCATTGTGCAGTGGGGAAGCTGTCCCACCTCTGTGAGCAGTGGGCCACAGGAAGGTCACAGGCAGCAGGAACAATACAGCATTAGCCCATCGTGAGCCGTAGTAAATGCTAGTTGTGGTTTTCCTTCTGGTTGTTCCAAAGGTGGCGGCGTGTTCTCTGACAGATAAGAGAGGACCTACTCCCTGTTGGCCCGTTTCATAAAACCAGGGTCAGCAGCTTCTGAGCAAATTGGATTTTAGAGTAACCTCTTTGGTTTACTGGTTTTGTTCACTTTAGGCTTTTACTTTTAAAATGAATTATAAAAGTAACATTTATTATAGATAAGGTTAGTAATGACAAAGAAGTGTGGCCACATAAAATAATTCACAAATGATCCTACTGCCAAAGAAGGTGCAGCAAACAAATTGAACATTTTTGTCCTAATTCCTCAAGGTCGTCTTCTTCTGTGATTTTTATTTATTTTAAATTTTGTACGTAACATACTGTATTACAGTCCCAGCAAACAAAACAAGGCAAAACAAAACAAAAATAAAAACAGGTAATACACTTCCATTGAAGAGGGTTTAGTAAAGTTAGTTTGTAAGGGGGCGGGCAGGGTGTAAGGAAACCACAGGAGACGGCAGAGCCCTGGGGCAGAGGGCGGAGTCTAGTGACAGTGGTTGCTGTTCTCACCCACAGCCTGAGGAGAGGGGCGAAACCATAAGACCCAAGACAAAGGGGGAACTGGAGACCTGTGTGGGAAGGACCCCCGACAGGAAGAGGGGTGATGGGACATCATGGGAAGGGAGTAAGTAAATACCTTGTCCTCGCTCTCCTCCTTCCCTGCCAGCGGCCCCCAGAAACCAGTGAGCACGGTTGCCCATTGTCACAGGCAGCCTCCCAGGCACAGGACAGGTGGGCAGGGTGGAGGATGATCTGGAGGGGCAAGTGGAAGACATCCAGTCCAAACGGGGGCACGTTCCTGTGGTCTGGGAGTCAGCCATTAGGCTGAAGACCCCTCCCTCCAGAGATGACCATTGGTTTAAGTTTGGCACAGATCCTTCCAGACCTTTTTCTAGGTAGTTACCTGTGTAATATATGCCCTCATAAAATGTGCAGTTTTGTTCTGCCCTTGTGGGTATGTGTTTTATAAATGGTACAATACAGTACGTATTGTTAAACAACTTGCTTTTTCCCTCAACACTATATCTTGGACTCTTTCTATGTCAGCTCGTAAAGACTAAACACATTATTTTAAACTCCTACAGGGCGGTCCACGGGAAGACTTTCCCCAGCATCCGAGTTCCTGCTCTCTCCTCTGGGGACAGGGCGGCATTGTAGTCCCCTACTCTTTTAAACTCAGGTGGGCTAATGTAATTTTCTTTAGGCAGGGACATATAAGTCGAAGTCACATGTGTCACTTCCAAAAGCTTTAAGAATCAGCAACAACTTTACCACCTCTCTCGTTTCCTCTGCCACCCAGACTGGGAATGTCCAATAAAAATAAAATGCAAGCTGCTATGTAGTTTTAAATGTTCCAGAAGGCACATTTTTAAAAATTGGAAAACAAACAAACAGGAAATTAATTTTGATAATATCTTTTATTTACCCAATATATCTAAATTATCATTTCGACATGCAATCAGGATTAAAAATTGAGGTGTTTTACTTTTTTTAATACTAAGCCTTTGCAATCCAGTGTGTATTTTACACGTACAGTGCATTTCAGCTCTGACCAGACACATTTCAAAGTGCTCAATGGCCACCATGGCTAGCGATTACCATAAGGGATATTACAATTCTACCTGGATACAGGAGGACACAGAACTGGGTTCACAACCAAAGTGTGATAGGGATACAATAAGAAATAAGCTTTTTTTTTGTTGTTTTCGTCAGGCATCAAGATGTGGCTGTTGTTAAGATGTTGTTAACTCTTACAGCATCACCTAGTCTATCCAGACAGACACATATATCATAATTCATTTAATCATTTCTCTGTGGAAGGACATGAAGTTGTTTCCAAATTTTTTACTTTATAAAAATGTGTTGATAAATATCCTTATGAGCATTTCTTATGCTCACATGTAAGCTTTTCTCTGGGGTAATTACACAAGAATAAAGTCATATGTGAACTTTTAAAATTTTAACAAATATATATAGACTGTCCAGATTGGCTTTACAAATTTTCACTTCTGTACAGCAATATATAAAAGTACCCATTTCCCACATATCCTTATCAATACCTGATATCATTTTTTTTCATTTCAAAGTTTTATTTTTTGTATTTATGTTTTTGAAATTCTGCTTGATGCAATGTACAGCCTGCACTACATTCTTTTTAATATCATAAACATTTTAATCTAAAATGTTTTTATAAAGCTTGTATTTAAGTGGATATAGTGAGTTGATCTGACCATTTCCTTAGTTTTTGGTCATTGAGATTATTTCTAACTTGTATCATACTTAACACCACAATGAACATCTTCATACATTCAAATTTTCCTGTATTTCAATTATTTTTCCTTAGCATAAATTCTAAAAGTATAATTATTGGGTCAAAAGGCCCATAAACTTTGTTTAATATTCTTAGTATTTGCTAGCAGATTTTTTTTCCCAGAAAAGTTCTATCAATTACAGTCCTTTAAGGAAATTTCAGGTTTTTGTATGACATATTGAACATTTACCATATGCAGATGCTTTTAGGTGCATTATTGCATCTAGTGCTCACAGGAGTCCTATAAGGTGAGCAAAGAGGAAATGACCTGTCCAGAGTCGCAGGGTAGGGGAGAGGCGATGCTGATGTGTGAACCCAGCTTTAGACCAAACATTTAGGCTTGGTCTTTTGCTTGGTGAGGGGGGAGGTTTGGTCTATTTTCTCCTTTGTCTATCTCCTTTTACACTGCTCATGGAAAAATAGCCTTTTCCTTGATCCCTATTTTACCCACAACTTTTGGACCCAACTGACTTATTAATTTATGATTCCAAGTTGTTAGAACTAATATTAACAAAGGTTTCTTTCTACAGGAAAAACCTCTTCAGTGCTTGAAAAGGGGGAATGTCAAACGTTACTTCAAGCTGCCAGCAGAGGGCACTGCTAGCCCAGAATCTGCTTCAGAAACAGAAAAGCACTCAAGAGGAAGCTGACGGTTTTTGAGATGGTTTCCCTAGGAGAGAGAGAGAGACCTTCACTACTGAAGGAATATCAAGCTGATGTTTGGCGTACAGAATTCTTCCATTGAGGCTCACTGGGGTTCTCTATTCAGGTAATTTATCCACACAAACAAACCACCTTGTATCAACATGAAAGGGGAGTCATGATAAAACGAACTGTTTTAAGTAAAAATCATCATAGATATTTCTTAGTGTAGTTCTCATGATTGCAGGCAACAGTGAAATGTAAACAGAGAAACAGGGCCAAATGCAAAATACCCTTTTAGAATTCACTAGGGTTGAGTATGTCAGAAACAATCTCTGGGCACTTTTGCATTCTGTTCCTTAGACCACGTTGATGAGCTCCAGCTGTTAGTGCATTCCGTGCAGAATGTGTGTGCACAGAGGATGTGAGCTCCTTCCCTGTCGGGCATGGCCAGAGTTTCTGAATTGGTTTTCCTTCCCCTGTTGCCACATCTCCCTCCCTCCGGCCCCCCTAGTCTGTACACTGCAGCCTGAGTGAACTTTCTAAGAAAGAGTTGGATCCCATCGCGCCTCTCCTAAAAACGCTCCAGTGGTGTTCCACCATCTGTCAGATGAAAGCCTTTGCATGTCTTCGGCTACCTTCAAGATCAGGTCTCCAGCCCGTTCACAGACTCTCTTAGGCCACTCTTCCTGGACCCTCTCCCACTGCTGTGCTCCAGCCAGCTGCAGCGAACTTCCTGCCTTCCCCCAAACAGGCTTCTCTTTTTAACATCTCCATAGCTTTGCGCCTACTATTTACCCTGCCTGGGAAGTTCTTCACTTTTAAAGAAAAAAAAAAAATTAATTTGTTTATCTTAATTTCAAGTATACAAGCATATTGGTTAGACATCTATATAGTTCATAAAACGATCTCCCCAGTTACTCCCTCCCTCCCTGGCCTTTCACCTAGCCAACATAGTAATGCTAACTGCATTCCATATGTTGTGTTCCCCATCCCTGTGACCATTCATCAGCTACTAATTTGTACTTCTTTAACCCTTCACCTCATTCTCCCAGCCCCTCAAGCCCCTTCCTTTCTGTCTGTCACCAAATTATTCACTATATTTGTGAGTCTGATTTTGATTAGTTTGTTCTTTTTGTTCCTTAGATTCCGCATATAAATGGAATTATATGGTATTTATCTTTCTCCGTCTGACTTATTTCACTCAGCATAATAACCTCTAGGTCCATCCATGTTGTTGCAAATAGTAGGATTTCATTTTTATAATGGCTGAGTAATAGTCCATTGTATATATGAACCATAATTTCTTTATCCAGTCATCTGTTGATGGGCATTTCGGTTGCTTCCATATCTTGGCTATTGAAAATTGTGCTGCCATGATTATTGGTGTGCATAAATCTTACGAATTATTGTTTTGGTTTTCTTTGGATAAATACCCAGAAGTGCAATTGCTGGGTCAAAAGGTATATCCATTTTTAATTTTTTGAAAAATCAAGGGAGTTCTTCACTTTTTTATTCATCCTACCAAATTCCTGTTTATTCTTCAGAATCCAACTAACAAATTACCTCTTCCTGATGCCCTCTCCAGATCTCTAGATATAGTCACTCCTCTGCTGGTAATCCCATGGGTGATCTTAGGCCCACCCACATCATGCTTTCTCATTTTTATTTTTTCTTTTGTCCCTTAGTATCTCTGCACAAAGAGGTCCTAAAGGAAAGGGGCTGCATCTTCTTCATCATTTTATTTCTAAATCCAGGCTTATGCTTGGTATGTAACAGACCCTCAATAAACTATTATTATTGTTTGCTTTTGCGTTTAGATAGAGAGGCCTTCCATGAACTTCAGTATGCTTGAAACATGCCATTTATACCATTCTAAAAATTTTTGGAGGTTCTAAGCTATCATTATTCATAATTTTATAATTCACACTTAAGATAATGATGTTTGTTTATGTTTGCTTTTATTCCCTTTTTTTCTGGATGATTTTATTTGGAAAGAGAATTTCTGAGGCTAGAATTTGAACAAAGTTCAACATAACTTTCTTAAAAGAGATGGAATTTGAATGAAACGAGGGAGATTTCCTAATGGGCAAGAAGGGAAAGCTGCTCAGAGCATTTGACAAGGAAGCAGAGGGACCAAAGTGGAGAGGGAGGCAAGGATCCTCAGTCTCTCTGTAGGGAAGGAGAAGATGAAAGAGAGCAGGAGTGGGTTAGGGGAGAGAGAGAGGCCTGAGTTTGGGCATTTCTTCCTCCTCCTCCGACTTCTATTTCTGCTCCCAAGGGCAGAAATTAAAATGGGTGAAAGACAATCACCAACTTTCTACTAACTTCCCGTGTTCTTTCAGATGGTAATCAGTTCTGAACGATCATTACATCCTGAAGTGCAGAAAGTCACTAGAGGGAAAGTTATTCACTCAGAGATCTCTGGAGCTTGTCACTTGACAATGTGCACTATTTTAATGAGTCTTCAGCCTCTTTATACTGGTCCTTTAGCCACATAGAGAGTCATAAGCAACAGCCTCTATAGCTACATGCCCACATGAGCATGCACACACACAAACGCGGAACTTCACACATCCGCTGTGCCACGTGGGGCATGGCTCCATTTTCCTGTTGATGAATGGAGCTCTTGGGTTGAGACAAACCATCTGTCTCCCAAATGGCATGTCTAGTGCTTCAATCACATCTCCAATAATAATTCACCTAAACACATTAGTGGGAAATGATGTAAAAAACAATTAAGCGTAACTATCTACTGCATTAGAAATTGATGATATCTATGTTTTGTAAATTAGAGACATGCAGGAGAAAATGATTATTCTCACAACTCATTGCTACAGGAAGATCTCTTTGTTGTTCCATAGAATTCATCCTAGTAAAAAGAATATTGAGAACTTGGTATTTCAAAGGAAAGACGTGACGGGTGTGATCTATTCCAGTGAAAACCAGCTATCCCAACTACGACTAGTCCTGTGAGATCATACTCTACCCCCAGGAGGAGAACATGTGGAATATTTTTGCACAAAGGGACTTGTCAGGCAAAGTACTTGGAGCCCAATAGACATGGCTTTCAAATATGACTCAACAACTTAAAAGCCAGATGATTTTAGGTAAGTCATTTAACCCCTCAGAATTCCTATATCTCCATAGACCTGTTTTAAGAATTTAATTAGATGACATATAAGGAGTCCCTGGCACATTGCGTTGCATGTAGACCCACAGATTATATCTGTTGATTCTCGCCACCCCTTCAACATCTGCACTGGTGATCCAGTTGACACCCTGACCTCATAATCTGAAATGGGGAGCTCTCTGTGCCCCATTTTCAAACATGACGGAATGGCTTTCCTTTGCCCTGTAACTTGCTCCAAGTGCCCTCTCCTATTAACGCTTCCTAATTGAATGCTGCACACTGCACTTCCTCTTGGAAGAGTTCTAAGTGGCTTCCTGCTTACTTGCAGATCTGCCTCTAATTGAACCTATTTTCTTTCTCTTTCACGATGCCAGTGTTAGCCCCCGTGAAGCCCTCAAGCGAGGCTGGCTAAACCACAGGGAGTAGTCAGCAGGTAGCTACCTCATATGGAAACAACTCGCATGCCAGCCTGGCACCAATGTGGGCATCTCTGCTTTACTCACTCCCTTGGGCTAAGTCATGCAAGGTCCAGACCCGCCGATGGAGGAAGTAACGTGCAGGATTGACATCTTCCTTCAGCTTAATGGAGAGGCCCCTGGGGAAAATCAAAGGAAGAAGCTTGGACCGGAGTCCTATCTAGCCCCGAACTACTTACTCCTCCCATCCTATCCTCGTCTCATCTTCTCACTGACTGGCACATATCGTCACGCTATCAACAATCTTCTCACCCTGCATTCCTTTCTGGAACATTCTTACATCCCCTTTGTAGTTCTCCAGATGGTAACCATCCCTCAGATTTCTGTTGCAGTCCCACTTCCCCAATAAGCATTCGCTCAGTGCCCGGCCTGCTTCTTTCCCTGGCTCCGCTCCACATCTGTGGCACTAGGTTACCACTCTCACTCAATTGTGTTTGAGAATTTAGACTCTCCAGTCATACAGAATGGATCTGAATCTTGGCTCTTCTTCTCATTGCTGTGTGATCTTGAGAAAGCAACTAATCTTTTCTAAGGAGAGTTTCCTCATTTGTAAAATAGGGATACTAATAATACATGTCTTATAGTAGTGCTATGAAGAATAAGATCCATAAAGAACACAGTAACGTGCCTTGCACATAGTTAAGTGTTTAATAAATATTTTTAAATTACTTACATTTTTTTCAGTATAAGTTCCTGTAGGACAAGATTTATCATCCATCCATCTCATACTTGGGACCCAGAGATAAACCAGACTCAGTCTGTGCCCTCAAGGAGCTGGCAGTTTGACCAGGGAGATAGAAATGCAAACATGTTTATTATGATGTGACCTATCCGAAAGGCTTAATGCCAGCTTAGAACCTGTCAGTCTTTCCCATTGATGTGACAGAGCTTTCTCATTTGGCTACAGTGTTCTTTGTCCTCATTGCTCCTGACTGCTCGTTAAAGCCTCTTGTTTCCCGAGCAAAAGCTAGAAGCTATGGCTACAAAGAGGTCTGAAGGGGCCTGTGCTATATCCTGACTTCAATACCACAATAATGTCCTCTTTTGCTGTATGAAATAGAACAACTTTTTAGCTCAGGCTGCTGGAGCTTCTAGGACTTTTGCCAGAATTTCAATCCATCCAAATCAATTATTCCAAGCTGAGGGGCAGTGGACCAATTCTGGGCTTGATACTAGAGACAGGCAGCAAAGGTTGCAGGTCCCGGATGCCCTCTCAACACCACCTGCCCACCCTCCCAAACAGTGAATAAGATAAGTCCTGACTTTTGGAAGATTTTCTGGCAGTCAGTTCCACAGATGCCCCTTCCAATATGAGGCTAATCATAAAACTTCTGAATCATACACAGCTGTGGAAGCACATGAATATAGAAATAATGTTCGGTTAGCTTAGGGGATTACACTAGATTGTGAGCATGGCCTTAGGCCCGTGAGTCTCATGTAAGCCAGCTGGCCTCTCTGATGCCAGCCGACCTGATGATGATCTGATAACATGGTCTTCAGGGAACAGGGGAGAGCACGGGCAGCTCTGCACAGTCCCATGTCCAAAAACCAAAGGCTGTACCCTGAATTACCTCTGTGCCTTTGCACATAATGTTCCTTCCAATTAGCAGCCCCTGCCCACTTGGCAGATCCCTGCTGCTCCAGAAGAACATGGCTTATGTGTCCTCTCTCCTGGGAAGTTTCCCCTAACACCCCATCAGTCACTTGTCGCTTCCAGTTCTGTTGTTCAGTAGACATTTATGAGGTTATCTTTTCACTTGGATGTGCCCATGTCACTACATTTTATGGCTCGCGTACATGTTTTGTTTGACTTAAACTGCTCAAGAACAGGGGCATGTCTTCTCCTCTATTCCAGTGCTCAGCACAGTTGGAATGAGAAGCTATGAATAGGTAGGACCAGATGAATAAATAAGAATCAGTTTCACCCGCAGCAGTGGGGAAGGCCTAGAGTTGCCATCAGCAGAGAGCTAAGGGGGAAGGAAGAGCCTCCGATGGCCGCCCAGGTGAGATGGAAGGAGCAGATGCTGAGCTGAGCTGAGCTGCAGCTCAGCCCCGTATTGGCTCCTTTCCCACAGAGCTTAGCAACTCTTTTCTCTCCTGGCTACCTGGCTTGGCTTTTTTCCTAATTATTTTACTACATGTTACTATTATCTAAGCTCTTATGGTAATTTATAACTGTTGTATCTGTAGGTAAAAAATATATAATGGCACACCATACAGACACAAGAGATGTAAATGCCTAAAGAGCATAGATAATAAAAAGTAGCAAAATAATTAAAGTGATATTTCGATTATATATGACCTTTGTTTTTAATGTAACTTAATCATAACTTTATGTAATTTTAACATGGCCGTGTTTAACAACCAGCTTGGAAAATCCCCCAAACTGTGACAATAAGCCCCTGTGTGCTGGCCCCACACCACTGTCAGGATGGCTAACCCGATGCTGCCCTGGCCACCTTCCAGGGCTCATGCACCCGCGGGAGTGCCTGGCAGGAGAATCCACACACCCAGACCAGCGACCTGAGCCTCGAACTCGTTCAGATACACAGGAAAGTCTGGACGTCAAAAGAACTGCCACGCTGCTGTCAGAGGGACTGGAGACTCCCGAGGCCACTAGCAGGTCTGTCCTTTCTTTCGTTTGACATAGCCTGGGTTGCTGTGGGTCAGGGCGATCTGTGTTCGTTAGAGCATTGCTAGGAACAAAACCACGCAGATGTGAAGGCAGCTGGCTTGGGCAGAGGGAAAAGCCGAACTGCGGTGCGGATGCAGTGAGGCCCCAGTGGTGCCATGCGGCGTGCAGCCGGAGGGCTCTGCGTACTCATCCCGCACTGGGGCAAAGGGCCCAGTCACTGGACGTGGGCCGTCCCTGGAGAGGGGGTGTAATGTTGGACGGGCAGCCCTCTCTGTCTAGGGCAGGGCCTGAGGAGGGACTCAGCTGTGAGCCATCACGCAGGCAACAATCATGGCAGCTGGGATGGGTGAGAAATGAATGCCCGCAGGTGGGTCTGGTCTGCACATCTCAGCGTCTCTTACAGGAGAGCGGGCCCCGGATCAGCACCGGCTGGGAACTGGGAACTTGTTAGAAATGCACATTTTTAGGCGCTACCATAGACCTACTGAATCAAACTCGGGATGGGCCCTAGCAATCTTTTGAATAAGCGCCCCAGGTGATTCTGATGCAGGCTGGAGTTTGAGAGTAACTGCCTCACACCAGCAGTTCAGACTGTTCTCAGAACCCCTGACCATCTTAAAATTTACCTGGACCCAAAGAGCTTGTATTTATGTGGGTAATATCTACCTATATTTACCACATTAGAAATTAAAACTAAGAGGTTTATTTAACAAAAAAATAGTTTATCAATTTATTTAAAGTAATAATGAGCCATAATTTTTATTATGAAAAATAACATCTTCAAAATTAGGAAACAGATTAGAAAGAAAAGTGGCATTGTTTCATGTTTGCAAACCTTTAATGTTTGGCTTAGTCGAAGGCAGGTGTGTTCTCACATCTACTTTTACATCAAGTCTGTCTTGACATAGCATGTCATATAGCTTCTAGAAAACTCCACTGTACACTTGTAAGAGAATGAGAAACAACAAGGCAAGTGACATCCTGGTGTCATTATAAAAATAGTCCACGGTCCCAGGGACCCTCGCTTCGAGAACCGCTGTTCCTCATCTTCTCTCCCAGAGCGGAGCCGGGCCTTTAGGGTCACAAACTGCTAGTCCTTCGTATGCAGAGTAGTTTTGGATTGTATTTGGAACGTCACACTCAGGAGATTCTGGATTATGTTATATCCTATGAAGAGTGGTTTGGGTTTGTTTTGTTTTTCCTATCTGACAGCACACGCGAGCTCGAGCTGTGAGCTGTCTCTCAGGCAGCAGTTCCTGAAGCCTGTTCTGCGTACACATGGTTCAGGACTCAGCCAGACTCGGGCAGAGTCGACACACACAGTTGAGGCTCTCTCTTTTCTGGGTCCCCCTTCCCTTTCAAGCAGCTGTGGTTGCCTCAAACTCAGCTCTTGGGTTTTTCACACCAGAATGATAATGAGGTTTCTACTGGAGTTTGAGGTACTCCACAGAGGGAAGATATCAGCCCGCCCTTGGCATCACACCCCATAAAAACTGCGCCCTAACCCATTCCCGTTCCTTTGTTCTGAGTGTCATCTCCCCTCCAGAATCTGCCTGATTCCGGTCACTCTCCAGTGTTTCGGTGTTTTGTTGGGTCTAGTTGTTATTGGCGGGGCGTCGGGTTGCTAGGACCTACCTGGTCGTAGGGGAGAGGCGGGGACACGGTGCCTTGGAGGGGACATTCTCAAACTCCTCCCCTCCTTGTCACTCCCCTCCGGGGTCCTATCAGAAAGGAAGAATATGAATGTAGCTTCTCGGACTCGGGTGAGTGGTATCTATCTCTGTGAGTTAAACAGTTGGTGGTGGCAAGGGACTCTCTTTCAGCTGCTTCCTTTCCTGTGGCAAAGGGGCAGCAGTCACAGGTCAGCTCCCTCCAGCTGACTCAGCCAGTGCCTGTTTCTCTGGATGTTCCTCTTTCTCCCGCCAGGCAGCCGGCCTGACACCTGCCTCAGGAGAGGCCCAGATAGCTCGGTGCTGCGTACTGGGACCCAAGCCCTTTCTCCCGCTGCCGCTCCTCTCTTGTAGTTGATGGGTTTGTATTGGATCAGCCTTTGATCTACAGTTCTTTAGGCCTAACGAGCTTAGGAGAAGTGTTTACCAGTTTACTAGAGTTCTCTGTTTTGGGGTTTGAGGCAAAAACCACAGCTAACAATACTTTGTTTTCTTATAGTTCCTGTACGTTATTTTTGCTGGACATTTCCCTTTATTTATCTCTCCCTTTGAGGCATCAGAGAGAGGGATGTGAATGGCAGGGAAGGATTAAGGAGTTCCCAAGTCCTCAGCAAAAGTAGTATCTAATGGAACCTCAGAATCAATGCGAGCTGGAGACACTGTTGAAATTTGGCGGCACGTGTCTTCTCTCTCAGGCCAGATCCCAGAACCACAGGATCTGAGGGACTGAGGCTGAGTCTGGAGTCTCTTCCCAAGCAGTTGGGGAGACCTAGGCGTGGGAGAGAAAGCACCTGGGTCTTGAAGCCTACGCACCGCACCACAGGCTTTTCAGCTTGTAGGCGCAGCTCTGTCACAGTGCCTGAGTTGCTGGGCCATCATTGTCTCTTTCTACATCTGTTCCCTCTGCTAGACAAGGAGGTCCTAGGCCTCCAGGAGCGCATCTCCTTTTCCTTCTACCCTTGTCGGGCGCTTGGTGCACATTCTTCTGTTCCTGTTCTCAGAGTTAACATGCCCAGAAGTCAGATTATTTCTACTTTGTATGAATGCCACATAACCTGCAAGGGGCCTACAGGACCCTTGTTTTACTTTGCATGACCCCCTTTCCACCCCCTCTTCACAGGGCCCCTCTACAGCTTCTCTGCCTGCCAGGGACCCCGCACCATCCTCAGTGCTGACTTCACTGACACCTTCTGCTCTTCTCTGTTGAAAGTTCGCCGTGTTATCTGTACCAGTCAGGTCCCAGCAGGGAAAAAATGGCCTACACAGATTGGATAATTTATGGAGAATTTGACAAATGGATGTTTTACAAAGGTATGGTCAGGGCTTAAAAAGAGATCAAGCCGTGGTGCAGACCGGGAACAGAGGTGACTGTTACTAGCACTTGGAGAGGGAGCTCTGTGGAGAGGGCTGGAAACTGATCTGCAGTCAAGGGACATAGCCAATCCATGGGCCACCCCACAGAGAGAGAGAGGGACAGACACCCCGACATCACGCTCCTCCTGCCTTCTGATCTCCTGCCGTGGCCTCCACAGCAAGCTTAGCAAGAGGGCAGGAGAGCCCATTGAAGCAATACAGAGGTCAGACTCCTGGGCACAGCGCACGGTGGTGAAGGGAGATGGGGGATAGGTCTGGGGGAGCAAAGAGAAGATGATCCAAGACACTTTCCATCGCACCCTACTTTATTTCTTAGGGAAAAAGAGTAGAGTGACTATTTTATCCCGAGAAAAGTAGCATCATATAATGGACAAATATTTTTGTTCGAATCTTGCCTGCTGTATGATCTTGGATGAACCATTTAATCTGTATGCATCTCACTTTTCACCTCTGCAAAATGATATCTCTTTATAGGGTTTTTATGAGGCTGTTGTGGGGGTATAAAACCTAGTACACAGGAAACCTCAGGAAATGGCAAGTACCCTTACTTTGCTTGCATGCTTTTAATCATGTCGATATTCTCTCTTGCTTTTGCAATTTTACTCTCTTCAAGGAATTCTTTTGTCAGCAAACATGGCTGGACACCCCTTTCCCTAATTCACCTTTAGTTAAGTTCACAAAAATAAGTGCAGTGATGGGCCTTTTCATAGAGCTGCGTATGCCTGGGGGGCTGGCAGGCTGGCGTGGTGTGCATCCTCGGACCAGCAGCATGCCCTTCATTTGTGGTCACCCCAGGGCCACAGCCAGCAAATTAGCTCATGTGGCTGGTTCAGACTGCAGGAACCTAGGTGAAGGGTGATGTTTATTGGCAAAGGCAGCACCAAAATTGCGTGGCCAATCTCTCCATGTCTGGTTGTGTTAAGTTTTCCACCGGAAATGGGCAAAAGACAAGTCTGGGAAAGACTGCCTATCTTTGGGTGTGACTAGTTATGAAGTACATGTTTCTGTTTTATTGGCCTTCTCCAGTTGTGTCCTGAGCATAAACAGTATTCAGGCCTTTGGAGCCAGGAGGCCCCTTATTGGTGACACAATAAAAAAGTCACAGCCCTTAAATAGACACCCAGCTACCGTCAAGGTTGGCAGCAGGTAAACGATACAAACTGTCAATACCCAGATGCCCCCTGTGTTTTCTGGGGCCGCTGTAACGGAGTCCTGAAGATCGGGCGGCATAAGCAACAAAGTGCCTCACGATTTTGGAGCCAGGTGTCCAAAATCGGTGTGTCAGCAAGGTCGTTTCCTTCCGAGGGCTGTGAGCCGGGATCATTCGCAGGCCTCTCTCCTTGGCTTGTAGGTGGTCATCTTCTCCTTATGTCTCTTCACATTGTTTTCCCTCTGTGTGTGTCTCTGCCCAAACTTCCCCCTTTTCATGAGAACGCGTCATATTGGGTTACAACCCACCCTAAACACCTCATTTAACTTAATTACCTCTGTAAAGACCTGTCTTGAAATAAGTTTGCATCTTCAGGTCCTAGGGGTTAGGCCTTCAACCTATGAATTTGGGAGGGGGAGACATTTCAACCTATGATACTGTGTAATGGTTATCGAGTCAGTGGAGTCTCACATAAACAAATATAGTTAATTTTCTTAAAAAACAAAACAACAAAACATTTTCCTGCCAAGGGCAAACTCCTTTCCCATTCTCCTGTGTAATTTTTTTTTGCAGCTAGTACCTATAGATGCCAAATAGATTAAAGAATTCACATGTATTGCAGGGATGCTGGCCACACTGGCCTCCTCCTTTGTACAATCAGAGCAGGCCCCTGGGTATCCCCAGATGAACTAAGTGGCAGAGAATTCAGAGTTTCATCCTGAACCTGTTTACCCGAATCTGTCTCTGTCATATCTTTGGGTAATACTGTATGAGAGCCATTATTTGTCTTGTCAATACAGACTGGGAAAAGAACATTAAATCTGAGCTCTATCAACCCTGTTTTTTCCACATCTTGTCCTATACTGCAAGTCTAGAATCCCAGGGGATGCCTGGCACCTATCCCCAAAGCAACATGAAAAAAAGGTTTTTTCTCTCCACGGCTTGAAGTGTCAGATACAGCCTCTGGCTCCAGGCTGCTGAGTCCGTAGATGTTCTGCAGAAAGATGTTTGTCCAGGGCTCGGAGGTGACAGTGCCTCAGAGGCAGGAGAGAGAGACAGTGGGCATCTAGTTTCCACAACCAGCACCTCCAGAGAACTGTGTGCCAGGGCCTGGGCAGGGAGCACGGGAAATGGGAGCTCTGTCCTCAGGGCAGTCACAGGTACTCCGAGAAACTTACATGGACAGTGGGGAGATTCACACCGTGGGGGGCTCTGGAACAGTGTCAACCTGGGTTTGTGGCGCTAGCTGGACTGAACTGTTTGTGTCTCACCTGAGGTTCTTGACACTGAATAACCTAAACTGAGGTGTATCAAGTGCTAGTCGCTTGTATCGTTATTGACTTAGGCCCTCAGGGCCAGACCAGTGATGGAGTTTCTGCCTGAAGGGACTGGAAACATGCACTGCCCATCACCCCGACCAGAAACGGTTTGGGAGACAGGTTTTAGATTGGGGTACAGCAAACCTTTCCTCCTCTCAAGGTCCTAATGAGCCCAACTCCAAGGCATGGAAGGTCCTGATTTAGGGGAGGGTTGTGGGGAGTGAGCTTACCCTGCCAAAACGAAGATGCTCAGTTATGAAAAAGAGGCAGTGGGCTGAGAAACCCCAGGGGCTTGCGTGCTGACGGCTGAATGCTGCTCCTCTGCATCCGACTTCTCTCGTCATTCTTGAGACTTTGGTGAAATTTCAGTTATAGCCTTGCCGATGCCCCGCTGCAGGCCATGAAAGAAAGGACAGGTCCCTTCTCATGGAGAAGTAGACAGGCATGGGGCAGAGTCACCTTAGGCTGCATGGTGGAGGGAGCAGGGGTAAGAGGCACAGAAGGCCTTGTGTTTTCAGACATGTGTCCCTCTGATGGGACCTGTGAGGACTTGCAGGCATCAGCCAGGGAACAGGTGGAAGGGGGCGTTTCCTGACAAAAGCTGGTGGGATACATGTCACTGTGGTTCAAGTTACCCACATAAGCCATCAGTTGAAATTCAGCCTGATAAATCCTGTGTGATAGGTCAGCACAGGTGTGAGGAGAACACAAATGCAGTGTGGTCAGTGGTTGGGAGTGCGTTCATTTGACTGGGCGGTGAGAATGGCTCAGAGCTTGGTTCTGGAACCAGGCACCTTGGTTCGAAGACCACTGGCACCACCTGCTGGCTGTATGATTGCAGGTAAGTTCATTTTTCTGAGTCTGTTTACTCGCATAACATGGGAATCTTAAAGAATTCAGTGAGATAGATAATCTATGTAAAGTACTTAGCATTACTCATTCACTTATTCATTCATTCATTCATTCATTCATAATTCAAGAGTGTGTATTGATCACCTGCAATGTGCCAGGCAGGCCCTGTTCTCAGTGCCAGGATACATCAGTGAACAAAAGGAGGCAAAACTCATCCCCGCCACTGAGTTAATATCCATGTGGTACTTAGAGGAAGCCCTCAAAAAAGATAGCAAGCCTTATTATTCTGCAGGTGGCATTTGGGAAAGAAACAAAAGGGTGAATGAGGAAATAAAAAAAAGCAGAAAGGAGGTGGAGTAAAGGCATTCAAGTGGAGCCATCAGCACAAGCAAACCTGGGAGAGAAATAAGGCACGTGGGGCTTGGGATGTGAGTGGCCATTAGGCAGTCTCCACATGCTTCCTTGTGACCAGCCAAGCCAAGGCAGCCCTTGAATTGGAGAGCACCTCACCAGCTCTGCAGTGTAGACACGCCGCGTGTGAGCCCAGGAATGCCGTTACTCACCTGAGTGTACTTTCCCACAGCCCCCGCCAGCAGTCGGCTGCACTGGAGTGAATGCTACGGCAAAAGGAGCTTGCCTCACTCTTCAAATTCTGGTAGCAAAGTGGCAACCTTCCTATTATTTTACAAGGTGGAATGGCAAGAGCAATTAGAGAATGAGAAAATTATGCAGAACTTCAGCCTGAGGGAGCATAGAAATTAGCAATTTGTTATTGGAATGGAAAATGTGTCAAGGGGATTTTGAGAGCAGAGGTACACTGGCCGAGATAGCCAGCCTGTGGAAGGTTCTGGCAACATAGTAATAAGCCGTTTCCTAATTCAGCTGAACTAAAGGCTCTCACTGCCTTAGAAGGTTGTCCAGCTTTCTTTCCCTCTCATCTCAGGCCCCCTGCCATTCAGAGCTAGCCGATGTGGATGTGATGTTTGCAGGGCTCATCCTCAGAGAATCTCCATTTGTTTATGACTTAATCAGTTTTCTGTGCCTTAAACCAGTCACCACCTGCAGTCTTTAAGTGGGCTGTTTGCGGCGTTTACTGTGCAGGAACATTTAACGGGATCCTAACAACTGCCTAGATCACAATACTACCCTGACAGAAAAGCCAGGCATAGGACGTCAGCGTGAGCAACATCCCATTCTGGGAACCAGCTCATCTTGTGACCTTTCCAGAAGAGATTGTTATGTAAGAAGAATAGCTAACATTAATTATGGTGTGATAACCACTAACCCAGCCTAAGTTCTTACTATGAATAAGGTGCTGTTCTAAGCATCCTGCATGTGTAACGTTACTTAATCATCACAAAACCTCTGTAAGATAGGTACAGCGATCGATTCCATTTTGTGGATGAGGAAACTGAAACCCTGGGAGTTGAAGGAACTCGCCCAAAGTCACTCAGCTGGTGAAGGGTGGAGCCAGGGTTGGAATTGAGGCGGTTTGTCCCAGGGTCCTCGTTCTTAGCTGCTACATGGTACTTCATCTAGTTTCTCCTCATGGTAGGCGTGACAGGTGACAATCTGGTTTCACAGGTTACTTTAGTCTAAGGTCTGTGCAGATTCTGACTTCCACCCAATTTTAGGGGGCTTTAGTCTAAAGCCACATCTTCATCTGTGAGGCGTGATCCCTTACCCTGGTTTATGTGAGTTTATTTCTCACTCCTGCAGATACAATTGAGATGGTCTGGAGATGACTCAGACTCATTGTTGGACTGTTAACCTGAGTCTACCTTTTATCTAGAACCTTTGTATGGACTCATGTGAGTCAGTCCAGCCACTTGAGGCATCTGGGTGGGAACATTGTCCAGGAGACCAGGATTCCTCTCCCTCTGCTATGGTGATTTTACCTTCTTTATTTTCCACATAAGTGAGAAGTTATGTCTTGTATTGCTGAAGTTGTTCCACTAAGCAGCACTGCCTTATTATAGAAAAATTGTAAAGCTCTGTTCCTCAGTTATATTATTCTCCAGACTCTTCTGAAATTTAAATGTTTAAAAAATTATATGTGTGTAATATACGCACATACCAGTTCTGTTATAGCACTTGGTTGAATGGGCAGAGGGAGAAAGGGATAGAGGGAGGGTGATAGATAGATAGATATCTCCCAGAGCCGAAGGGTATATGAGATCTGAGGAAAGAGTAGGATATGACAGAAATGATCTGAACACCTCAGAAGGGGCCAGTTTATGGGAAAAGGCAAGTTCTTATAAATGCCTGTATACCCCTTCCTTATGAATGAGGGAATGACCAAAGGAACTAGGCCAAGAACAAGTTAGCAAATGTGGAGGGGAGTGTGAGAATTTTACTATGAATTAAGTTAAGCATCAACAGGGCAATACTCTCCTTTGTGACCCTGTGAAGCAGTCATCACCCTCATGGAGAGATTAAAGAGCAGTGTCTCCAGCAGCTCCTGTTGCTTTGGATGAGTTCCAGAAATCTGCATAGAGGGTATCGTGGCACCTCAGTTTCAATCTAATGGGGTACCTCTTTATGTCTTTCCTGAGGGAGTAGGGGGGATTTCTGTCAAACCAAGAGGTGTTTCCCTTCTCCTACTCCAGACAGCAGAAGGATGCTAAGCCCTTGGGGATGAGGCAGTCACCTGAGGTGCAGACCCAGAATATTCCTCTTAAAGAACTAGAGCTGCCTCTTTCTCAGGGATAAAGAGCCAAGACTAAGATGCACATTGTCCCTTGATGGAAAGACCCAGTGTGGTTAAGATGGCAATACCCTTGACCTCATCTAAAAGTTCAGGGAATTCCAAATCAGGATCCCAACAGGATATTTCATAGAAGCTATCAAACTGATTACAAAGTTTATATGGAAAATTAAAAAAAAAAAAAGAAGAATTGAAAAAGTACAGCGAGAGAGATACTTGGCCTGACAGATATCAAAATATACAATAAAGGAAGAGTAATTAAAACGAGAAATTAATGAATACATCATTGGAATAAAGCAAAGGATACAGAAACGTTTCCATGTATATTCAAGAATTTACCTTATGGGAAAGATGGAATTTCACATGGGTAGAAAAAGAATGGACTAGTTTCCCCTCAGATGGAGAGTTAGTTGTCCTACCATCATTTATTTAATAAAGGTAGACATGCTCCAGTTCTCCACCCCAGCACCAAAATATAGTTGAGATGTGCTAAAGAACTCTATATTCAAGACAATGATAATATTAGATGAAATGAATGAGAATATTTTGATAACTTTAGAGTAAGTTAGGTTTTCTAGAATAAAAAGTGCCATAGGTTAAAAAAAAAATTATTAATAGATATGTGAAATACGAACTCTGTAAATATAAGACATTTTAAGGGAAGTAAAAAAAAAAAGCAACATTCTTTCAACTTGCTGCATGTTTGAAAATCTTCATAACAAAATGTTAAAAAATAAACAACAGACCAAGAGAAAATGTTTATGACACAAATTATAGGCAGGATTAGTATTCAGAATATATAAAAAGCACCTATAAATGCCAAAAAATGAAAAATTAACAAAGAATAGAGATAGGCAATTAAGAAGGAATATCAGCATATGAAAAGTTGTTCAACTTGACTAATAATCAGGGGAATGAAAATTGAATCAACAATTATCTACTACTTCTTACCTATTAGATTGTAAATAATTGGACATGCTGATCATATTCTGTGTTGTTAAGGAAACAGACACCTCACCCACTCTTGTTTGGTGTATCCATTGCAAAGTCTTTTAGAGGGCAACTTGGCAGTATTGTCAACATTTTAAGTGTGCATACCCCTTAATCCAGAAATTCAGTATCTTAGTATTCTAAAGAAAGACACATTTTCTTCAAGATTCATGTAAAAACATTGGGGAAAATGCTCATTATTAGAGGAATAGTTAAACTGTTGACACACATAAACTTGTCACTAGAAAGAATGTGGTATGTCTATATGCACTGACACAAAAATGTTCCCAAGACATTTTTTTTGTCAGTGAGAAAGACCAGTCAGAAAACAATTCATAGAACATGATTCCCATTATATGAAGGGAAAACAAAAGTATTTCTTTGCATGGAAACATAACGGAAGGATGGCTATCACGACGTCTAATTGTCTCTGTCTCTCTCCTTCTCCCAGCTACTCTGGCCTCTGGATCTTTCTGAACATGCCAGTCTCTCTCTCGGCTCAGAACCTTTTGACTTTCCTGGAACACTCTTCCTCTGACTTCATAAGCTTGCCTTCTTCTGATTTATGAAGTATTAAGTGGTACGTGTAGTGGTTATTAGTCAGCTGTCCACCCTCACCACTACCACTGATCTTCCTGCCCCTCTTCCTAACTGGACCACAGTGTTGCTCACCGTGTGGTTTTGTCAGGACTGATCCTACGTCCAGCTCCTGGAGTGAGTCCCAGCTGGCTTGAGCCAATCAGTGTATTCAGTCTCCCTAACCATAACAATTGGTTTGGGAATGGACCGAGTTGGCCCAAGCAGTTCAGTGAAATTTAATTCCTAGAGTATGTTCTGCAGTCTTGTTGAAGTAGTGGTTAAGAATAAGGAAAACCACAGTCCCAAGAGGTGCTGGAAGTTATATTGGGTCTGTGTGGACAGAGCCCACCTGAGAATGAAGCCAGTGCTGAGGTAGATATGCCAAAAGGTGGAGAGAGAATCCAATTCCTTGATTATGTCATTGCAACCACTGGGTCAGTCTGTGTCTCTGGAGGTTTTGGTTAGAGAGCCTGGGCTTTCTATTACTTCTAAGAGCATCACCACCATGCTTTTATCTCAAGTAGGCCCCTCTGTCCTACGTTTGTCTTCTTTACATAGATTGTCTGTTTATTGCTGTAGAATGTAAGCACCAGAGGGACAGGCACATGTCTGTCTTAGTGACCACTTTAACCCCAAGGATCAGCACCCTAGTTAAAGCTCAGTATTTTTGCATTCAAAAATACATGAATGAATGGGTACATGAATGAGTCAAAGTGAAGGAGACTTCAAGTTTTTCTCTGTGTATTAATGCATCGCTTGAATCTTTTATCTAAAGGATATACCATGTATTACTTTTATAATATTTAGTAAAAAGGTAAATAAAAGACTGAAAAAATATGCTTCCAATGGTGCATAGAAGTTATCTCTGATGGTGAGGTTATGATTGCTTTTCTTCTTCATAGTTTTCTGAATTTTCCAAAATTTCTACAATGAACACAGATTACCTTATAGTTTTTTTTAAAGGAATATTTTTAAAAGACTTTTCTGAGCTCAATAACAAGGTTTTGAAGTGAGAACTACACATCCATTGTGGGCAAACAAGGACAATGTTGGCTAAATGGGATCGCTCAGAACCGACAGGAGTTAGTCCCTCAGCTGCTCCGCGTGAGGGTAATGGCAAGCCTATCAGTGAGGATTGAAGCTACTGAAGTTCTTTACGATATGTTGTCATATTTACTCCATGCAGTAAACCTTCTGTAGAGGCTTGAGTAGGGAACGTGGCTAAGAATGCTGTTCATTTTTCAACTCCTGTTCTCTTTTTTAGTAATAAAACCCCAAAGTTTTAACTGAACTCATGGTCCTCTAGGGTAAAGACTCCATTTCCCAGCTTCATTTGTAGCTTGTGTGGCTGGGCTGCTACATTTTAGCCAGTGAGAGAAAGTAGAAGTGTAAGGTGAAGTGCTCTTAGAGGAAGGGAGCTTCCTCCCACCTTTTTCTTCTTCTTTACGGACACCCATAATGTGGTCAGGATGGCTGGGGGCCTGGGCAGGAATCTGTGTCAAGGATGACAAGACAGAAGCAGCCTTGGTCTCTGATGCCAGGAAGGTACATGCCAGCTCTGGACTGCTTGCCCGCGGTGTTCTCTATCTTATTCACGCTACTAGTATTTTTTTATTTTTTTCTTCTTTTTACCATGATGTAGTTGAACTAAAATCTGATATAGACTGTTGTCATTTTCAAGAAATTCTGTTATTCTCTTTCTCAGTCGATCCTATTATCTTTTTTAGACAATCCCAAGTTAATGAAACTCACTGAACATTGTGATATTTAGATACCTGGACTAAGTAGACATCCCCTGAATAACTTGATAAAAATTCTTATGTTCAAAGTAGCCAAAACCAAGGAAGCACCTTCCTCCATCTTTCCCTAATCCCTTCACACAAATACACATACACATACACACACACATGTACGCACGCATACCACTTACAGAATTCAGTCCTAATGGGTTTCTAAGTGCCTACTGTGTGTTCTCACAGCACTTTGTACTTCTGCTTCCCTCATCTATATCATAATAGTTCATTCAAATTCTCTTTTCTGTACTAGCTTCCAGAAGAGAGGGACAGTGCATTCATGCATTCTGTGGTGGTATACACACACACACACACACACACACACACACACACACATATACATATACATATATATACATACATACATATATACATACATACACACATATGCAACAGGTTATATGCTAACTCCAAGGGTTCCACTGTTCTTGGTACATAGCAGGCACTTAATAATAAATATTTTTGAATGGATAAATAACTTTTATAAGGCAATGTTGAAATACATTAATACATTGCTAATTAGTAAATAAATAACAGCCCTTATACCGAATGACTAATTAGAGGAAATTAAGAAATTCACATGTGACAAAGTGTAGAGGCTATTTCACAAACACCCTCAAAGCAATTAAATACATCGTTGTATTTTCTCTAACGTACAATGAGAAGGGGTCAGCTGTTTGTCCTTACTTTTCATGGACATGAGCTCAGGCTTCCCAGCTTCTTCTAGTGTTCTTTCATGCCTCTGATATACAAACTCTCAAAGGGGAAGAGACAGCCAGGGGTGGAAGAAGCATGTTTGCTTTTTTTTCTTTCTTTGCTTCTTTTTTTTTCTTACAGTTTATCAAGGCATCTCAACTTGTATTAGAAAAAAAAAGAGAGAGAAAATCAAGTAAGCAACGATAACGTGGAGTTTGTGTTCCAAAAAAACAGATAAACAATGGAAGAAATGCTTTCTTGTAAACACAGATAATGTATTATGACCAGAGAAACCTGGTATCTCAAGGGCCGAATAGATCTGAGAGGCTATCCATTCCAGTGAAATTATATTTATTATAACATAGAAAGCGGTGGTAGATGAGTTATCACTGTGCTATGTTTTCAGACAGGGATAAAGTTGTATGTTGGTGTTGGGAGGGAGACTGCCACATGGTAAGGACCGATGGAGCCTTTGGGGAAAACTGGGTAAAACGAACCCTCTTGTCTTTGTATTAATCTTTAGCCTGCTTATGGTCATGTTTGCATCTATTTCTAGCTGGCACTGCTTCAGTGGGCTTTGCAAAAAACCTGTGAGAAGAATGAGGCGAAATCATCATGATCACTGCTTGAGCTGGAATTCCCTGTGCACCTCTCTGTCTCACCAATCTGTGGAAATCTGTTAATTGTCTGGTGCCCCAGTGCCCGGCATTGCTGGGATGTAGTAGGCAATCCAAATAAGTTCATTCAATTGATAATATTAGATGCCTTCTTTTTTTTTTTTACATGAAAAAAGGAGTAGTCCTTCATTTGAAAATGATAAGTAGCTTTGGAAGACAGGAAAAAATAGAAAAGTTTGAATATCTCTTTTATCTCTGAATTGCCCTGGGGGATTTGGTGTATCATTTTTGCCCTATTTGTAAATAAGATTGGAGACCTGAAGGATGGGTAGAAAATGTTAGGCTCATTATCACTTGACTTTTAGAGGATTATTGTACATCAGTAGTTTGCCCTTGAGAGGGCTTGGGGAGATCAGAAGGTAGGGAAGCAAAAAATTGATTCCAAGTTTTTCTGTTATACATACTGCATTTTTCTCAGTAAGCTTTCTTGAATATTTTGGTTCTACTCACATCCCCGTTCTCTGGGAATTCCTTCATCTATACATAGCCTGTTGAAAGGGCAGAAGCAGCCAAGTTGTTGGGAGAGGAGGTGGATGAGTTTGCGGGGGGACGAGGAGGAAAAATCCAGAAGTTCAAACATACAGACTCTAGGACTATATATAATGACTTGACAATGGGAGACTGTGAAATTGCCACCCTATGATGAATGCCCTTAAAGAAGTCCTAATTTAGGTAGTTCTCTATCTTTGCTATCAGTAATCGCTAAGACATTTTTGTGTGATAAAAGTAGTCCTATCTTTCCGTGAATCCTCATTAGTGTGGGGTGGTTCCGTGTGTGCGCACGTGCATGCGCACACTTCCGGATCCATCTCCTGTCCCTGAGTGTTCAGCTACTAGCCTCTTCAGGTGTCTGTATATTCTCCACCAGAAAAGACACAAGTCCATTACCAGATATCTCTGCTTAAGTAGCAATTTTAAATTGAAGGGCTAGTTCTTTAAAAACTGAACTCCCTAAATATATGTTATAACACAGATTTTTAGGAATGTTCTTTCTAAAACAAGGGCGCTTTGAATACAAATCCCATTTTCATCTGCCTTTCTCTTGCCTGTGGCAGTGTTGCCTTTGCCCAGTTGCATATTTACATGATAAAGGACCTGGGCGATTAGGTACAGTCCTCTCCTTTGCAGATGAAGAAACTGAGGCCCAAGGAGGTCAAATGACCTATTTACTCAGGGTCCCACAGTGATCCAGGACAAGGCTAGCCTGGACCTCAAGCATCCTGAAATGCCAGGCTCCATGCCACACCCCCTTTCCTCAAGCTTTGTCCTTATCTTGCCAATGTTCAATTCAGCCCCCAGCCGCAACAGGCTGCTCTCAGCTGGCTGAATCTAAACTTAGATACACTTTATTTCTTTTCCACTAAAGTTTTTCCATATGGTCCTTTACATAATTGATCTGCGGCTAGCAGAGAAAATGTATGCTGGTGTCAAGGGTTAAACCCTCCAGCTGTTCCAAAGTTATCTTTCTATCCGCTATATTTTTCAGCTGTGGAGCCAAGTAAATCTAGGACAAATGCTTTCAAGAATCGCTGATGGGGTCTGTAAAGAAGAGTGTTTCTAGGCCCTCTGAGACCTGGCTTAAGAAATCAAGTCATTTTAGAAAAAGAGAAAGGTTGCTACTTTTCAAACTGATACTTTGTCCACCCTCTGAGTAACTGACCTGAAAGCACAATATTAGCTCAGTCAGACAGGATCCACTCAGCTTCACTTGGCTTGTCATCTCAAATCCCCAACTGTAGCATTTCACATGTGAGGAGTAACACTGTTTGGAGGCAGAAGGCAAGACTACAAAAGAACTAGAATAACAAGCTGGGGAGAAGCCAGCAAGTCAAGAGCGAGAGACACTGCGGTGGCGAAGAGCATGGGAGCTACTGGGCAAGGAGTGCAGGAGTGTCAGGAAATCTCATTCCCCTGCTATGTTCTTGCCCATGGCACAGGAAATTACAGGAGAAGCTGGGTTGAAAGGACGGGTCCCCAAGAGGAAGGGACTGAAGGTACTGAACAAAACATGTAAATCCTTGGGATGAAGAAAGCAAGGCTTCGGAAATGGGAGCTGATCAGACGTGCAAGGATCTCAGGCCCAGCCTTTAGGCCTGAGTTTGAGCCTGTGCTGGGTCCTTCTAAGGGTTGTCCGAAAACCATCCCAGCCCTGCTGTACACTGCTGTGCACAAACAGTAAAAACACTGTGGACTCGGCGTTCCCCTACTGCTGTGCTGGGCACTCTTTCCATGCATTAGGCATTCATTTAATCTTCCCCGAAAGCCTGTTAGGAAGGTTATTATTATTCCTATTTTCCAAATGAAAAAGCAAAACTCTGCAAAGTTAAATCACTTTCCCAATTTACATGTCTGTAAAGGAGAAAAGCCTAGATTTAAACCAAGGTCTTTCTGACTCTGGGACCCAGAGTTTAAATCATTGTGCTAATTATCTCTTGCAATGTTTGCTCTACCAGACCTCGCCAGATTACCAGGTTACCTCTTGGTAACTATACTTAGATGCTGCCCTTGGAGTTATTCAGGGGGCCCAGGCTTTCTGATCAAACTGAAGGGCATGCGTGGTGTTCTAGAGTGCTGTGCGTCCTCCCTTCTCTCCCTTCTGCCTTTTTCTCTTTTTCTCTTCCTTCTCATTCCTTCTTTCTTTCCTTCCGTACCTCTATAGATGCTCTCTTTGGTCATCAACGATATTGTTGAAACCAATATTTGGTTCCGTTTCAAAACGTTTCCTATTTAGAGACAAATATCCACTCTTTTCCTTTTGTAATTTCCAACTCTTTGCTTATCGGAACTTTCAAGGATCTAACATTTGCAGTAAAGTACAAATAGTGGGCGAGTCTCATAAAGGAGATGCCAAGAAATATCACGCAGAGACCAAAAACCACAGAAGAAATCAGATCATGATGGAGATTAAGTCATCAAGGAAAGGAGTCAGTCACCAAGAACTGAGAGTATCTATCATCAAGGCCAAGAGGGAGGATGCTTTTCCAAGAGGGTGGGGTGTGGGTAGAAGAGAGGGTTAGTAGATTGAGTGTATGAACTTCCTTAGATCACTTTTAAACCACAGGTTGACAGCACTCTTCCTTCTCCCAGGGCTGCTTCCCCATAGCCCAACCGAGGAGGAAATGGCTAGGTTGTCTTTTCTGCTTCCCCTGGAGAGGAACAAAAAGCTAAGCAGCTGTTTGTTCTGCTTCTGTAGATACGCTTGCTGCATTGGCCATACTCAAAAGTAACTAAAACCTTTGGTTTGCTCTATCTAAACAACAAATGTAACTGCTTGTGCCTTCTAGCAACTCCCGTGCTTTGTAATTCTTTGTAACTACCTACAACCATAGCAACTCTCATGCTTTGTACAGGTCTGAGGACAAATTAACCAATCAGCCCATGCCAGATAAGTTTTATATAAGCAATGTTGCAACTGAGTTCCATGCCCAGATCTTCAGAGTGCTAGCTTCTCTGGGACCGCTGGCGTAATAAATCTGAGTTCTCCAACTCTCCAAGTGCTGCTTGCCACCCTTCTTTAGCTGACCCAGATTCCTGTCTGACTCTCGAGGCAGCCTGATTCCTCCTGTCCGCTAGTGTGACTGATTCATGTAGGCCTTGGACAGGGAGTCTTTACGGACACCCTCCATTCTCTCCACTTTTCTTGCCAAGAAATTGTGTGGGAAAGTCACACCTAGAAAATAACATTCTCAGAGATAATCTTACAACTGCTCACTGTGGGGGTGAAGAGGGAGGTGAAGGGAACTGCTGCTCCAGCCGTGAAATTACAAAACTAGCCAACGTCACTAAGGGCTGTCTCCCCACATTCCTGTGTTTCGTCAGCTCAGCTCCAACTGACTTAACTAGAACAGACAAAGGCTCATTAAAATATCATGTTGGATGAGATGTAATTCTCAGAATAATGTTAACACCAAACAAGCGATTTGGAGACGGCATTGCTCTGTCCCTGATAGTGAGGAAGTATTTTGCAAGGTGAGCACTCTTCTTGCCGCTGGGGTTTGGATGCCGAGTGGAAGGTAAATGATTATGGAAGAAGAGACTATTGCTGTGAGGATAGAATCTTGAAGTCGACTCAACTCAGCCCTATCTAGTCAGCTCTATTCACTGAATATTTGGCTTCTCAAAATGTAACTCTTTTTAAACCTAAATTACATCTTCTCTAAATAGACTGTTCAGCACTTTTTTTTCCACACAAATCAACCACCAGTCCACTTTTAAGAGAAGCCACCAAATTAACTTTAGAGTTTTACAGAGTCATCTTCCCCATATGTAGGATCAGTCAGTTGTGAGGCATTATGGGAACAATCACTAAGACAGGAGTTTTAGAAAGAGCCAGTTAGGGGTACCATAAAGAACATTGTCTTGCATTTTAGCCATCTTTTAGTACTAGCACAATCAACTGCAATGGACTGAGGAGCATTGTGCCTCCCAAATTTTTGTCCACTCAGAACCTCAGAATGTAACCTTATTTGGAAATAGAGTTTTTGGAGATGTAATTAGTTTAATTAAGATGAAGTCATATTAGATAGGGTGAGCCATACTAATGACTGGTATCTTTATAAGAAGAGAGACGCACAGAGACAGAGGGAAGATGGCCTCGTGAAGATGGAGCAGAGACTGGAGTGAGGCAGCTACGAAGCAGGGAGTGCTGAGTGTCGCCAGGGACCAGCAGAAGCTGGGAGAGGCAAGAAAAGATTTGTCCTTAGAGCCTTTGGAGTGAGCATGGCCCTGCTGACACCTTGTTTTGGGGTTTCTAGTGTCCAGAACTGTGAGAGAATAAATTTCCATGGCAATCTGTTACGGTAGGCCTAGGAAACTAACACAGTCACTGGTCAGCTGAGTAAATTTGAGTAAGTAAGTAAAATCAGCTAGTTATTTATTCTCTCTGAGCCTGTTTTTTTTGTCTAGACCCAAGTTTCAGACAGTGACTGGGTAAATTATATAATTACTCAATTTTCTCATCTTAAAATGAGAGTAACATAACAATTTCTTTAAAAAGAGAGAATTAGTGTTAACACATGTTGAGCACTTAGCATGTCATAAGCATTAATAGGCATCTCACTAAGTATTTATTTCTGTATCCTGTCTTGATCTGAAAAGGAATTGAGATGGTTTAACAAATTCTTGCCGTAAAGCATGATGCACTTGCACATGATGCTAAGCAAAAAAGGGAGGAGACATGACATTTTATGTGACTGACACAACCACAGGAAAAATTTTCACGGTTTTCTCCTGGCAATCCTAGGGAAGATACTAGTGGGACAGACCGGGCACTCCCTTGGGCCCAAAGCCCCCCCACCCCCGTACAAGCACCAAGATTTGATTTAGCTTTTGATATTATTAAATGTCTGCTGTGCACAAGGCTCACAGTAGCAAGAATAAGGAAAGACCTAGTTTCTGTCCAGTAAGAACTAGTCCAGTAGTAGGGTAGTGAGCGGAAGGCATTTGTACAAGCTTCAGGAAACTGACGTAGGCAGGAAAGAATCATGTTCTCGATCTTTTGAAGGCTAAAAAGAGATGGATAAATCAATATCATTCTGAAACAACACAAACCATGTCTTACTTCACAGCCAGGGAACACATTTCTCTCCCTTAGTAGCGGCTCCAAATCACATCTTACCTCTTGCCACCAGCCCAGTGCCCAAACAGGGTAGTTTGAAGGGTAAGGGGCTTCATTTTCCTGAAGAACCCACTCTGAGGATGGCCATTTCCAAGAAAACGGAAGTCTAGGAATTGAAGCAAGAAACCAGGTGCTAAGTGCTGGGAATATACTGGTGGATAAAAACAGACAGGAGCCCTGCCCTGATAGAGCCTATACTCTAACAGGAGACACAGACATCAGCTGTTTATCACCAAATGAAGGGAAAGATGTTCTTTATCATGAGAGTGAATAAAAAAGAGAATGGTTCTAGTTAGGAAGTTTGTCCTGAAGAAGTGATGTTTGAGCTGAACTCTGAAGGAGAAGTAAAATTTATCTAGGTGAATAGAGCAGAAAAGAGCATTCTAAACAGAAAGGACAGCAGGCACTACAGCCCTGAATGGGCTCAGTTTGACTAGTAGGAAGTTCTAAATAGAACCCCACATCAGTGCTTTGGAGGGAGCGAGGCAAGGCATGGGGGGAAGGTGAGGCTGTTGAGTTAGATGGCAACAAACCCATTGAGGGCACAACATTTCAGTCGTGTCAAGTTTTGTTTTTGTTGCAACGTATAGCTGCTTGTGAGTTTAGGAGTTTGCCACACAGTGTGGTTCAGGGGTCAGCAGCATGGGCCTCCCTGGAGAACATGATAGAAAGGCAGAACTGGGGCCACCTACTGAAACAGAATCTGTACCCCAGGTGATTGGTATGCATATTAAAGTTAGAGAGGTACCAGTTGAGAACATTTTCAGGTAGCATAGGAATTGCCAAGTGTAGGACATCAACTCGAAACATTTGTGTTATTAAGTGTGAGTGAGTGAGCGAGTGTGTGTGTGTGTGTGTGTGTGTGTGTGTGTGTGTGTGTGTATTGGGAGGGGGTATGAGAAATCCCATCAAAGAAACCCAGTCAATGGTAGGCATGTGTTCTGTCCTGTGTACATGCTCCTTGAAAGTAGTAACAGCATTTCTACCTTGGTGCACTTAGGACAGTATGATCAATATGCTCCATAGTCACTGCATGGGCTCAAAGGAGTCCCTCCACTTGGCACCTTTGAGGCACTCAGACAGGGTGTCTGTGGGGCCGGCTCCCACTCCTGACAGCCATCTCTAATTGAGCATGCTCCTTTTTACCCTGAGTGTAGACATGGCCCGAGACTGCAAACAATTATCCAGTGCTTACCAATTGATCTGAATTGACACAAGATTAAATCAATTTGCCACCCCCAATTTGAGCAAGACATGAAAACAGATTTTAGCAACAATCAACATTTCTGAAGCTTCAAATGTGTTTGCCCAGGATCCTTTCATCTTGCAAGCCTAATTGCTGGGAATACCTTTCAGGATGGCACCAGAATCACACACCCTTGGAGCTTGGCCATGAGAGGCAGTGATGGTTGCCTGGCAGGCTCCCCAGCCAGAAGTGGGAGAATTGATACCCTATCTGAGACTTTGCTTCTCAGAGACAACAACGGCCCCAGGAGGAAGAACAGATACTTTTTCAAGAAATAATTTGTTCTTTCGAACCATCAGAGCTATCTCTGGGTCTGCAAAGAAGGATGACTGGAAGCCATTCAGAAAGACAACTTAGCAACTGGGCAACTTCAGCTACCACGAGCTTGGACAGAGATAGATAAGTTGTCAAACAGCACAAAATTAATCCTGCATCTCTGAAGCAAGTAAGCTTCCCAGCAGCATGAGGAGTCACCTTTATTTTTCCCTCAGTTGTTTTTATAGAAGAACAGACAAATCTTCCTCTCTTCCGCCACACGTAGAGGTGAATGATAAAACTAGATGTGCCACTAACTGTGCCAAATCAACATTTGGTCAGTTCTTTCAAGAAGAAGCATTTTTCAGGACAGTCAGATACATGACTGTAATCAAATGAGATTGATTATGTGTCTGAATGAATCAGCTTCATTATTTTGGAGTTACATGGACTTGGCGTAGGTCAGCATTTAGATTGTATCCATTTAGTACTCAAAAAGACCACTGGGTACTCTCATATTTGAGTTTCCTTTGAATCCTCATGGTAAGAGGGACGAGCAAGAAACTATGGACACAGCTCCAGTGCTCAAAATCATTGCCACATAATTGACATTTTTTATCCATTTGACGTCAGCAGAGGTAAATACATGGATGATTCTAATAAACGGAAATAGTGAATAACATCAAACAAACGAACAGAAGGCTTTGGATATTGAGAAAGAACCAATAAGACATAGTTAACAATACAGTACATATGGTTAATATACAGCACATTAAAATGCAGTAGAACAATATGGTGCAGTATTGTTAACTAAGGCTATAAACTCAGAAGAAGAGGGAAACTTAGGGTGAATGCTGAGAGTTGAAAAGGAAAAAAACGTTGAACTGTTAAACAAGTCATCCAGTAGACAATATGTGTAGGTTCACTGAGTGTGTTCAGAAAATCTCAGTTGACGCCGTACAGCTTATAGCCAGAGCAATGATCCCAAGGAGATGGTCCTGGATGAACCAGGTTGACAAATCTTGAAAGAATGATCATTCAAACAGGTAAGACATCTTTCTAAACACCACGATTCCTAAGTAACTTTTCTGCAATGTTCAGAAAGGTTTTCTCTAGAACACAAAATGGTAGCAACTAACTCCAGCTTTCATATCTGAGTACTGTAATTTCTATATTCCCCTGGGAGTTATTCCACTATAGATTTATTTTATTACTCTGTTCAGTTTTATGCACGGCGTGAAAACCTAACTTTGAGCCACCAAATGCCATGACGCTAATTCGGTAGTTTTTATACCTCAGCTAACTCCTCTGGGGAAAGTACTATTGAAATATATTCCTTTTTGAGAGAGCTGTGATTTTGCTAATATAAACAAAGCCTATGCTGAACAAAAGACAGGTATTCGAGTGTGTTTATTATACATCCTTGGGATGAGTGTAAAACTCTTTATACAATAAGGAAATTCTCTGTTCATTCTTCTATTAAAATAGTAACTTCTGATTTATTTTTCCAGATTTATTAAGATATAATTCATATGTAAAGTTATGTAAGTTTAAGGTGTAAAACATGTTGATTTGATATACTTACATGTTGCGAAATGACTACCACTACAGTGTTAGTTCACACCTCCATCATCCTGCATAATGACCATTTCTCTTTTTTTGGTGAGAACATTTGAGATCTGTCTTCGAAACTTTCAAGTATATAGTACAGTATTTTGAACTATAAGTGACCATGCTGTGTGTTAAATCTCCAGAACGTACTCATCTTAACAGCTGAAAGTTTATACCCTTTGAGCAACATCTCCCCATTTCTGCCATCTTCCAAGCCTTTGGCAACCAGCATTCTATTCTCCGTTTCTGTGATTTTGACTTTTAAAAAATTCCACATATAAGTGAGATCATATAGTATTTATCTTTCTCTGCCTGACTGATTCCATCTGATATGTTGTTGTAAATGGCAGGATTTCCTTCTTTCTTGTGGCTGAATAATATGCCATTATGTATAAAATATATAAAACCTCTTTTTTATCCATTCATTCATTGATGGACACTTAGGTTGTTTTCATGTTTTGGCTATTATGCATAATGCTGCGGTGAACATGGGGGTGTAGATATCTCTTCAAGATCCTGATTTCATGTCTTTTAGGTATAACAACGTAGGATTGCAGAATCTTATGGTAGTTCTATTTTTTAATTTTTTGAGGTAAATCTGTACTCTTTTTCATAATGACTGTACCGATTTTCATTCCCACCAGCAATGCACAAGGGTCGCCTTTCCTCCACATCCTCACCAGTACTTGCTGTCTCTTACCTTTTCAGTGATATCCATTCTAACAAACGTGATACCTCATTGTGGTTTTGATTTGTATTTTCCTGGTGATTAGTGATTTTGAGTACCTTTTCATGTACCTGTTGGCTATTTGTATATCTTCTTTGGAAAAATGTCAATTCAGTTCCTCTGCTTATTTCTTTAAACGATGATGATGATGATGATGATGACAGGGATTGCTTGAGTTGTATGAAATCCTTACATATGTTGAGCATTAACTGTTTATCAGATATATGATTTGCACATAGTTTCTTTATTTTGTAGGATACCTTTTCATTTTGTTGACTATTTTGTTGTGGTGGTGGTGCTGCAGAAGCTTTTTAGTTAGTTTTTGCTTTTGTTGCTTGTGATTTTGGTTTCAATCCAAAAAATCTTGGTCAAGACTAATGTCAGGTACCTTTCCCCCTGTATTTTCTTCTAGGACTTTTAAAATTTCAGGTCTTATGTTTATTTAATTCTTCAATTCATTTCAAGTTAATTTCTGTGTGTTGTATAAGATAGAAGTCTAATTGTATTCCTCTGCATGTGTTTACACAGTTTCCCAGCACCATTTAGTGAAGAGATTATTCTTTCCCTATTGAGTATTCTTGGCTCTCTTGTCAAAGAGATATGCGAGAGTTTATTCTGGGCTCTCAGTTCTATTCAACTGACCCATGTATCTATTTTTATTCTAGTACCATACTGTTTTGATTAACATAGCTTTGTAGTATAGTTTGAAATTGGGAAATGTGATGCCTCTAGCTTAGTTTTTATTTTTCATGATTGCTTGGCCATTTTGGGGGTCTTTTGTGTGGTTCCATACAAATTTTAGGATTTTTGTTTGTTTCTGTGAGAAAATGCCATTCCAGTTATAACAGGGATCGCACTGAATCTATAGATGGCTTTGGATAGTATGGACATTTTAATAGTATTAATTCTTCTGATCCATGAGTATGGAATATCTTTCCATTCACTTAATATCTTCTTCAATTTCTTTCATCAAAGTTTTTATAGTTTTTGGTGTATAGATATTTCACTTCCTTGGTTAAGTTGTTCCCTAAGTATTTTATTGATCTTGGTGCTTTTGCAAATGGAATTTGTTTCTTTATTTCCTTTTCAGTTATTTCATCGTTAGTGTATAGAAAGACAACTAATTTCTCTATGTGGATTTTGTAACTGGCAGCTTTACTGAATTCATTGATTAGTCCTAACAGTGTTTTGGTGGAGTCATTACGATTTTCTATATAAGATTATATCATCTGCAAACAAAGAAAACTTTACTTCTTCCTTTCTATTGCGGATACCTTTTGTTTCTTTTTGTTGCCTGCTTGCTCTGGCTAGGACTCCCAGTACCATGTTGAAGAGGAGTGGTGAGAGTGGGCACCTTTGCCTTTTTCCTGGTCCTAGAGAAAATGCTTTCATTCAGTCTTTTGCCATTAAATATATTTGCTGTGGGCTTATCATATGTGGCCTTTATTATATTGAGGTATGTTTCTTCTATACCCTGTTTGTTGAGAGTATTTTTTTTTTATCATAAAAGGATGTTGTATTTTGTTCAATGCTTTTTCTGCTTCTGCTGAGATGATCATATGATTTTTATCTTTCTATCAATGTGGTATATTACATTTATTGATTCACGTATGTTGAGCCAATCTTGCATTCCAGAGATAAATCCCACTTAAGGATGATGTATGATCCTTTCAAGGTACTGTTGAGTTCAGTTTGCTAATATTTTGTTTAGAAATTTTGCATCTATATTCATCAGGGATATTTACCTGCACTTTTCTTGCAGTGTCCTTATCTGGCTTTGGTATCAGGATAATGCTGGCCTCATAAAATGACTTTGAGAATGTTCTCTCCTTTTCAATTTTTGAGAAGAGTTTGAGAAGGATTGGCATAAATTCTTCTTTAAATATTTGGTAGAATTTACCAGGGAAACCTGGGCTTTTTTTTGTGGGAAGACTTTTGACTACTGGTCCAATCTCCTTACTCTTGATGGACCTATTAAGATTTTCTTTATCATATTCAGTCTTGATACATTGTATGTTTTTAGGAATATATTCATTTCTTCTAGGTTATCCAATTTGTTGTTATATAATTGTTCATAGTGGCCTTGTATCATTATTTGTATTTCTGTGGCATCAGCTGTAATGTCTCCTCTTTCATTCTGATTTTATTTGAGTCTTTTCTTTTATTCTTAGTTATGCTATTTCATGGTTTATTGGTTTTATTTGTCTTTTCAAAAACCCGCTTTTATTTTTGTTTATCTTTTTTATTGTCTTTCTGGTCTCTATTTCATTTATTTTTGCTCTGATCTTGATTCCTTCTACTAACTTTGGGCTTATTTTGTTGTTTTCCTTTTTTTAGTCCCTTGAAGTGTAAATTTATTTGGGATTTTTTTTTTTTAATGTACTTATTTGTCATCATAAACTTCCCTCTTAGAACTGCCTTTTCTGTACCCCGTAAGTTTTAGTATGTTGTGTTTCCATTTTCATTCATTTCATAATATTTCTTGATTTATTTTTTGATACTTTTGACCCATTGGTTATTCATACATATGTTAATTTCCACATAGTTGTTAATTTTCCAAATTTTCTCCTGTTACTGATTTTTAATTTCATTCCATTGTGCTAGGAAAGATAATTGGTATGATTTGATTCTTCTTAAATTTGCTTAGACTTGTTTTGTGTTCTGTCATATGATCCACCCTGGGAAATGTTTCATTTGTACTTGAGAAGAATGTGTAGTCTGCTGCTGTTAATGGTGGAATATCCTATATATGTCTGTGAGGTCCATTGTTTGTCTGTTGTGTAGTTCAAATCCAGTGTTCCCTTATTGTTTTCTGTCTGGATGGTCTATCCATCATTAAAAATGGAGTATCGAAGTCCTCTACTATTATTGTATTGTTTATTTCTTCCTTCAGATATGTTAGTATTTGTTCAATATATTTGGGTACTCATATATTAGGTTCATATGTATTTATGAATGTTATAACCTCTTGATTTATTGATCCCTTTATCATTATATAATCTTCTTTGTCTCTTATTAATACTTTTTGGTTTTAGTTCTGTTTCTTCCTATATAAATATAGCTATCTCTGATCTCTCTTGGTTTCCCCTTGCATGGTATATCTTTTTGTATTCCTTAACTTTGAATCTATTATGTGTCTTTAAACATGTAACTATAGCAAGTATTTTGTAGACAGCATATATTTAGGTCCTGTGGGTTTTTTTTTTCCATCCATCCAATCCACTCTATGCTTTTTAATTGGAGAACTTAATCCATGTACATTGAGAGTATTTATTGATAATTAAGAATTTATTGATAATTAAGAATTTACTAGTGCCTTCTTATTGTTTTGTAGTTTCCTTGTTTCTTCCTCTCTTGCTGCTTTTCTTTGTGAATTAATAATTTTCTTTAGAGGTATGCTTTGATTTTTCTTCTCTTTATCTTTTGTGACTCTACTGTAGATTTTTGTTTTGTGGCTATCATGAGTCCTGTCTGCCACTCTCCTAGCATCTTTCTATTCCTCCAGTCATGCAGCTCACAATTCAATGCTTTGGGTGGGGCAAGAGATATATCGGCCTTTTTGGCAGCATCCTGCACAGCTGGGGAGGCTCCGTGCTCACTCACTTGATTTCACCTTCCCCATTGAGGAAATCACAGGCTGATAAAATCTCTCTTTGTCCTGAGCTGTGCTGCCTTTGGGGAGAAATGATGCAGGAAATCTCAAACTGTTCCTCTTTTCCTTTCCATTGTGTCCAAGCTTGTATTTTTTTTTTTCCTCTAGCGGTGTGTTGAGACTTCTCCACTGGAAAGCTGGACATCCACAAAGGCTCCCTTATCCATGGGTGATTGCCTAAAACAGTGTTTTCTTGGGCTCCTGGACCATGCCTGAGAGGGTCTGGAATTGGTTCATGAGCCACTGCAGGGTCTGCTGCCCAGACCAAGGTCTATATGCCTATTAACCAATGCGCGGCTGGGCAAGACTCCTCCCAGGTCCCTTGGCATATGTTGCTTGATCACACGATGGCACTTTTGTCTGTGGATGGATGCCAGATTGTTGTCGTTGAGGAGGGGACACGACGAGGGATGTCTTATTCATCCACATTGCTGATATAACCTGTCAGTTCAGTTAGAAAATCGGTCAAAGCAGTTGTTGATTTCAACCCGTGGGAACATCTGGATGAGATATGAAATTTAAATGAATTGTTTGAAATTCACCAGTGCAATAGTTTTAATAAGGAGTGGGAGGATGTATCAAGGAGCCTTAATAATATCAAGCTCAATCTCTTGAAATGGAGATTTAAAACCAGAGTGACATGATATATATTTTAAGCAGTAGATCAAAGTAAATACGGTTTGAGAAATAATATTTTGCTCAATTCTGATCAGAATACAATAGGAAAAATACGTTTAGCTCTGGGCTTCTCTTCTTAACAAACGTAAGTATTCATGAGAAAGTGTCCATGGTGGTGAAGTATTTAGAAACTAAATCATGTGGGAAATGACAGAGGGTATTTAGCCTAATTTTAATCCTGGAAGGAAGGCTTCAGAAAAGTGTCTTTGAGTGATGAAAAACTACTTTGTGGAAGCAAATTCATTCTCTGTTGTTCTAAGATGGCAAAAGTCATAAAGAAGTAAGCACAGTGATAGAATTTTCAAGCGATTAGAACTGCCTGGTGTTTGAATCAGGGCTGGCAGAAGCAGAACAAGATGAGACATAGCAGCAGCAAGAACCATCTGGGACAAAAAAGAAAAAAGGGAACTAGGTTAACGACTGCAGAGCTGAGTTCTTTTTCCTGATTCAAATTCTCTACATAAAAGGAATGAGAACCAAGAAGGTTTTTTTTTTTCCAATAAAAAAATAGACTTTATTTTTAAGAACAGTTTTAGATGTACTAAAGAATTAAGATAGTACAGAGAGTTCCCCTAAATCCCACACTCATTCTTCCCTCTTATTTTAATCGCTTACATTAGTACATTTATCTTTTGTGAATCAACTGTGGGTTTTTACTTTGTGGTTACCATGAGTCCTATATGCCACTCTTCCAGCACCTTCTCATGGTACATTTGTTATAATTAATGAGATAATATTGATATAATATTATTAACTAACTGAAAGTCTATACATTATTTAAATATTCTTAATTTTACCTAATACTTGTTCAGGGTCCCATCCAGGATGGCCCATTACATTTATGTGTCATATCTCCTTAGGCACCTCTAGGTTGTGAAAGTTCCTCTTGTTCTTATTCTAGATGACTTTGACAATTTTGAGGAGTACCGGTCAAGTATTTTGTAACATGCCCCTCAGATGAGATTTGTCTGATGTTTTCCTCACAATTAGACTAGGATTATGAGTTTTGGGGAGGAAAACCATAGAGATAAAGTGCCATTTTTATCACATATCAAGGGTACGTATGAACACCATAGTTTATCACTGTTGATGTTGACCTTGATCACCTGACTGGGGTAGTGTGTGTCAGGTTTTCCACTGTAAAGTTACTCTCTCCCTCCTTTTCCTTTCTGTGCTCTGGGAGGAAGTCACTATGTGAAGCCCACTCTTGGATGGGGACTTATGCTTCCCCTGCTCAAGAGTAAAATATCTACATAATTAATTTGGAAGTTTTCTGCAAGAGAAGTTTGTTTCTTCTCCATATATTATTTATTCGATCATTTATTTATGTTAGCATAGGCTCATGGATATTTATATTATTTGAATTATAACCCAATACTACTTTATTTTTTTGTTCAAATTGTGCCAGCTTGGCCATTGAGAGCTCTTTCAGTCGGCTCCTGAGTTTTTTTTGACATGCCCAATGTAGTTTTTTTTTTTTTAATTTTTTGAGCATTTCTTTACTTTTTGACAGTTCAAGATGCTCCAGGCTCATTTTGTATATTTATTGTCCCAGTACTAGGGTCAATTGTTTCTCCAAGGAATCTTGGTTCCTTTTAATAGACAGTAGTATTGAAGACCAAGATCTGGGTGCTAAATGTGTTCATTGCTTTTGGGGTTTTGCTGCGTCTAGGCCTTCTCAGCTGACAGGACAAGGAGTAAATGAGAATATATGTGTGTATACTAAACCTCATATATAGATCTATCTATAAATATTTATATAGCCATCTGTATGTGCATTAATACTGAGTTCATATTGATGTCTTCAACTTTGGTCTATTACGACATGGATTTTTCCAGCCTTATCTGTAATTCTTACTTGAACAGTGAGAAACCTGGGCCCCCGCTGTCCACCATCCATGTACTTAACTTTTCAGTTCTGGTATCTGGATTTTCCATCCCATAGGAAACAGTTTTATCAACTAGCATACAGTGCTTAAGGGCAGCTCCTTTTGCCTTCAGTCTCACAGACGCCACTTACAGACCCCGAAGTTGCACAGGTCAGCACCACACCTTCTCACTGCCTTCAGTGAGGCAGTTTCATGTATTCGTGATACAGTTAGATTCTCTAGTCCAAATCTGAATTCCTTCTTGAGATCTCTTGGCCTCTTAATATTTTTAAACTTGTCTACATTGAATCACTCTTCATGCTGTAAAATTGTAAGAGTTTGGAGAATAATGTCATGTATCTACCATTACAGTATCATACAGAACGGTCACTCTGCCCTAAAGATTCCCTGTGCTTCACTGGTTTAATCCACTACACTCTCGCCCCTCTCAAACCCAGACAGCCACCGCTCTGTTTACCTTTCTAGTTTGTCTTTTTCAGAATATCATATAATTGGAACATACAGTATACAGCTTTTACAGGATGGCTTCTTTCATTTAGCAATATGCATTTAAGGTTCATCTATATCTTTTCATGGTTTGAGTATTCATCTTTTTTCAGTGAATAATATCCTACTCTGAACAAACCACAGTCTGTTCATTCATTCACTTATTGAATGACATATTGGTGGCTTCTAGTTTTTGTCAATTATAAATTAAGTGGCTGTAAATATTTACTTGCAGCTTTTCCTGTAGCCATAAGTTTTCCAATAAGTTGGGTAAATACCTAGGAGCATGATTCCTGGATCGTATGTTAAGAATATATTTAGTTTTGTAAAAAACTGGCAAACTTTTCCAAAATGACAGTGCTGTTTTTTATTTCCACCAGCAATAAATGAGAATTCTTATTGTTTTGCTTCCTTGCCAACATTTGGCGTTGTCAGACTTTGTTTTTATTTTTGTTTTTTGGATTTTGGCCATTTTAATAAGTATGTGGTAGTATCTCGTTGTTTTAATTCGAAATTCTTTAATGATAAACTCTATTGAGAATTTTTTCGTATAGTTATTTTCCACCTGTTTAACTTCTTTAATGGGGTGTGCATTAAGATCTTTTGCCGACTTTTTAATTGGTTGCTTGTTTTGTTGGTTGAGCTTTAAGAGTATTTGCATTTTTGATACAAGTCCTTTATCAAACACTTGTTTTGCATTGTTTTCTCATAGTCAGTTGCTGTCTTTTCATTCTTGTTAACAGTGTTTTTCACAGAGCAGGAGGTTTTAATTGTAATAAAGTCCAATTTATGAATTTGTTTCTTTTGTCGTGCTTTTCATCTTGTATCTAAAAACTCATGATCAAACTCAACGTCACCTAGATTTTCTTCCACATTTTCTTCTAGAAGCCTTACAGTTTTTCATTTTACATTTAGATCTACAATCCATTTTGAGTTAATTTTTGTGATTGATGCAGTGTTGTGTCTAGAAGCTTTCTTTTTTTTGCCATTTAGACAGCCAGTTATTCTAGCACCATTTGTTGAAAAGACTGTCTTTTCTCCATTGAATTGCTTTTGATCCATAGATCAGTTCACTATATTTGTGTGGGTCTATTTCTGAGCTCTCTATTCTGTTCCAATGATTTATGTCTTTTTTCCTCCCATCAATACCATATTGTTTTGATTACTGTAGCTTTATAGAAAGTCTCGAAGTCATGTAATATTGGCCCTCCAACTTCAGTATTGCATTGGCTATCCGGGGTCTTTTGTCTTTTGATATAAACTTTGGGATTTTTTTGTTTAATGTTTGTATATTTCACCTACAATTGGCATACAATATTATATTAGTTTCAAGTATACAATATAGTGATTAGAAATTTATAAAACTTAAAAAGTGATCACCCCAGTAAGTCTAGTATCCATCTGACACCATACAGAGTTTTACAATATTATTGACTATGTCCCTATGCTGTATTTTACATCCCTGTGACTGTTTCTATAACTGACAATTTGTATATCTTAATCCCTTCCCCTTTTTCACCTATTCCCCTCAAATCTCCCATCTGGCAACCATCAATTAGCTCTCTGTATCTATGAGTTTGTTTCTGTTTGTTTGCTCATTTATGTTGTTTTTTTTAGATTCCACATATAAGTGAAATCATGTGATATTTGTCTTTCTCTGTCTGACTTATTTCACTTAGCATAATACCCTCCAGGTCCATCCATGTTGTCACAAATGGCAAGATTTTATTCTTTTTCATGACTGAGTAATATTCCATAAACTTTAGAATGAGTTTGCCAATATCTGTAAAATAGCTTGCCTGGATTTTGATCAATATTGCATTGAATCGTTTGAAAAATCTCGGGAAGAATTGACATCCTAAAAATAATGAGTCTTCCTATCCACGAACACAATATTTCTTCATTATTTAGATATTTTATTTCTCATATCAGGATTTTCTACTTTTCTGCATATAGACCCTGTACATATCTTGTTAAATTTATAAATATATATTTTATTTTTGTTTTATTGTTAACAGTAGTGTGTTTTAAATTTTAAATTTTAAATCATTTGTTGGAATTGAAAGATGGCATTGGTGAAGGGGTGAGGGAGGGAGGGAAGGGTAGACGGAGGGGAGAAAGATGGAGGGAGAGATTGATTTGGAGGAATTGACTCACAAAATTGTAGGGCCGGCAAGTCTAAAATCTATAGGGCAAGCTGTTAAGATAAAAATTCAGGTTAAGAGTGGATGTTGCAGTCAAGTTTAAAATTCACAGGCAAGGAAGGCAGGCTAGAAACTCAGGCAGGGTTTTTATGTTGCCATCTTAAGGCTAAATTTCTTTGTTGGTAAACCTCAGTCTTTGTTCTTAAGGTCTTTCAACTGATTGCATGAAGCCCATTCACTTTATGGAGGGTGATCTGCTTTATTCACAGTCTACTGATTTAGACGTTAATCACATCTTTAAAAAAATGTCCTGATAGCAACATCTGGACTAGTATTTGACCAAACAGCTGGGCACTACAGCTTAGCTATGTTGACCCATAAAATTAACCATCACATTAGTGTGCACTCTGATTTTATTTTCTGGAAAAGATTGTAAAAAGTTGGTATCATTCCACTCTTAAATGTTTAATAGAATTCACCAATACAAATATATGACCCTGGTACTTCATTTTTTGTAACATTATTAATTGTTGAAATTCTTTAATAGATATAGACCTCTTGAGATTATTTCTCCATGAGTGAGTTTTAATAGTTTGTGTCCGATAAAAACATTGGTCCATTTCCTCTAAGATCTCATTTATGGTATAGAGTTGTTTATAGTATTTCTTTATCATCCATTTAATGTCCATGAGACCCATAGTGATGACCCCTCTTTTATATCTGATATTAGTAATATCCATTTCTCTCTTTTTTTCTGTTAGTCAAATAATCCATTTTTCCCCTTCTGTACAATTTCATTAATTTATGCTCTAATTATTATTATATTTCTTTTTTTCTTGCTTTAGGCTGAATTTAATATACATTGTCTGGTTTTTTTAAATGGAACTTTAGATAGATTATTGATTTCAGTTTTTTCTTTTCTTGTACTTAAAACTATAAATTTCCCACTTAACATTGCTTTTGCTATAACCCACAAATTTTGATGTTATATTTTCATTTTCACTTAGTTTAAAATATTTTAAAATTTCTCTTGAGACTTCTTTGAACCACGTGTTATTTAGAAATGTGTTGTTCACCAAATATTTTGAGATTATCCAGCTTTTATTAATTGATTTCTAGTTTAATTCATTGTGGTCTGAAAACACACTTCGTATGGTTCCTGTCTTTTTAAATTTGTTAAGTTATATTTTATGGCCCAGAATGTGGTCTGTCTTGTGAATGTTCCATGTGAGCGTGATAAGAATGTGTATCCTGATGATTATTTTAAATTCCCAGTTGGATAATTCCAAAATCTGGCATATTTGAGTCTGATTCTGATACATGGTTTGTCTCTTCAAACTGTGTTTGTTCTTACCTTCTAGAATGACTTATAATTTATGTTGAAAGGTGTACATGATATATCAGATAATAGAAACTGAAGTAAATAGGCCTAATGTGAGGTTTTGTATTAACCTATGAGTTGGGGTGTGTTTAATGCATCATGGAGCTGTGGGTGTCAGTAGCTTCAAATTCCTCTGGTGTCTTTGTTCCACCTCCTGTCCCTACAAATCTGGTGCCTGGGTTTCCCTAGGAAACCCTTCTCTAGTACACTCTGTGCCTTGCAGCTCTTTGACCTGTGCCCCACTGTGACTGTGCTAGGGCGCCGTAGATGTGGCAGCAAAGAGTAGACGAGAGAACTTGTTCCTGTTAGGTCTCATCCTTTTAGTGGCCTTATATTTCTGGGCTTGACCCACACAAGTGTGTCTTCTTTCACCTCCCACCTCCTTAGATGAGACAGCAAGGCTAACAGGGGCCAGAGCTGGGTAATAGCCCTTCTACCTTCTGCTTAGATGGGTTAAGGTTCTGATAGTCTTTTTCCACTGCAGAGTAGGTTTTTCTTATAGAGCATGTTCTGAGTGTATTTTAAAGTGTTTTCCCTTCCTCATGCAAGAATTATGAAGTGCTTTTTTTTTTTAGCTCTTCACAGTGAGAATCTGGTGGATACCTGATGTGAAAACCCACAAACTTGTAGCCCACTCAAGAGTGCAGCCCGCTGGAGTGTTTCACTCTCAAATTAGTCCATAGTCGGCTTCCAGCAATTCATCAAAATTAACATTTAAATATTCCTACACATTTGTGGCTCCAGGGCCTTCTGCTCTGGGGAAGCAGAATCCTGGCTGTAATTAATTCTCTGAATTCACCTGTCCAGATTTTGTGGTGGTGATTTGCCCGGCAACCTCGATTCTCTGTTAGCACAAAAAGAGTTGTTGATTTTCAGTTTGTTCAGCTTTCGTTGTAAATATGGCAGTGATGACTTTCAAGATTTTTACATGTTTGAGCTAAAACCAGAAGACATTGGGAGAATGAGACAAGGAAGCAAATCAAAGTTAGATGCAGATTCAAAATTTTGATTTTAGTCTCAAAAGAATTTTCAGCTGTGTCCTACTTTTCTTTTTCTCTCATCGAATAAAGAAGGCTGTGAGCAAACAGCGTAAGACTTTGCTGTTCAGCCATGGAGATGGTTAGACATCAATTCACCTAATTTGAGGTAATTAAAAATCAGAGAAAACAGATTTTGTAGGCTTTCCTCAGATGTGCCATGGAGGGAGAGAGAGAACTGCTCATGATACCTGTGTCATATTATGTCTGGGTGTCTTAGCAGATGGCCCAAGCTAGAAAACTTCCTGTCCTCATTTGTTAGCATTTTTTAATTAAGAGAAATTTATTTATTAATTGCTAAGCCTTGGTCATTTGCTCTATTTTTCTCTGTATATAGACAAGATACTTTTTTTCTGACCCATTTGAGAGTTAGTTGTAGCCATCCTAATGTTTTTGTATGAATCTCCAAAGAATAGAAATTCTCCTGAATAACTACAATAATCACATTCAGGAAATTTAATGTAGATTCAGTATGATCATCTAATATCCAGTTCATTTCAAATTCTCCTAGTTGTCTCTAAAAGGTCATTTATTGCAGTGTTTTAATCTGTTTTCGAATCAAATGCATTTAATTGGCATGTGTCTTTAGTTTTTTTCAATCTAGCATAATTGCCCAAACCTACCTACCTACCTTCCTTCCTTCCTTCCTTCCTTCCTTCCTTCCTTCCTTCCTTTCTCCCTTCATTCCTCCCTCTCTTCCTCCCTCCCTTCCTCTCTCCCTCTCTCTCTCTTTCTTTCCTTTTGGTGGTGGAGGGGTTTTTTTATTACATTAAAATTTTTTAAGAATTCAGAACATTTTTCTTTTCAGAGAGAGTGTCCCTAAGTTCAGATTTTTTATGATTGTTTTCTGATGATTCTTTTCACTTTAAACATCTTGGGCAGAAATAATGCATTTTTTATGTTGTATCTGTTTAAGGAATCACTTCAGGGAACAGGACATCAGTTTTTCGCTCCATTGGTGACATTAAATTTGATTAATTAAAAATCTGGTGGTGTCCGTCAGATTTTTCCATTGTAGAAGAATCATTTAAAATTTGAAATTAGTAAGTAATTGGTGGGGAAACATTTCGAGATGTTGCGAATCTTTTGTTTCTCAACCTTCTTTCCTTCAGTAGTTTAAACATCCATCGATCCACTGAATCCATTGTTACTCTTTGGCTATATAATCATGGTGATTTTTTTTGTCATTTTTTCTATGTTTATTACTTGGTATTCATCTATAAAATAGAGCTTTGTGGTCTCTACACACACATATACATCTATATATATTTAAATATCAGTGTGTGTGTGTGTGTGTGTGTGTGTGTGTACTGGACATTGGAGGAATTTGAAGCCCCTGGCACCTATAGCTACAGACATTATCAGCATGGATGCACAGGCCCTTTATAATTAAGTCTATCTTAATCCACTCCTGTAATTTTACATTTTCATACTCAGACATACTCTAATTTGGCTCGTGAGTATCCCTTAAAGCTTGCTCTTGCATCTTTTTGACAGTCTTTGAATGAATTCTTATTTCCCATTACAATGAGATGTTTCAGGTTTGCTTTGTTATTTCTATATGGAAGATTTAGAATCAGCCATTTCTCAAAGAGCCTAGGTTCCTTTTAGTGGGAAAAGTATTTAAGTTTTGTTTTAATTTTTCAATTACAGTTGACTTTTTCCTCCCCCTTTCACTAGACATGAATGCTTAAGATCAATTTTGAAAGCAGATTTTTTTTGTCTGTATTATGGCGGGGTGGGGAGGAATGTAAGAATATTTTGGTTATGCAAAATTGTCAAAGCTGAGGCCATGAGGAGTTAAATTCTTAAGTGTAATAAATAAAATGTTTAACTTACCTTTTGTAGAACTATATCGGGAGGCAGGCCTAAAACTGGGAGTAATGAGGAAACCAGATTTACTCTCACTCAAAACAAAAGGCTGAGACCAGCAGGGTTGCCACACTATCAACTGCACAGGTGCTATTCATATGGAATGGAGCTTGAATAATATCCCCCAGAGTTATGACATGTGACAGCCCTGGGAAGTTGACCTCCAGAGAGGCCTGTGAGATGATTGGGGCACTGAAGCGGGGGTATCACTAAGGACTGGAGAGGTTAGGAGCATCTAGACAGCAGCAGCAAAGTCTGACTGGAAGCAACTAGATGAAGTCGACTCCATTCAACTCAGAGTTCTTTGGCACATACTGTATACAAGGCCCTGTAGGATACAAGGGAAGTGCTCGGTGAGCACTTAGTAATCCCACAGACTATAATGTTCGTTATTTCAGTCAGTGTTAACAAGCTTATGGTTAGGTAATATTAGTACTCATCATATAGATGGGGAAGCTAAGATTCAGAGTATTTCTAATATGTCAGGTCAACCTGCTTTCACATTGCGGTTGAGCTCCTTACTAACCATGTGTTCTTGGGTAACTGAAGTAATTAGAGACTCAGTCTCCTCATCTGTGAAAAGGGGACAATAATAGGGACATTGGCAACACGAGCTAGAACAACCTCGCACGTCAGCATCTGTATCCCCGGGGAATATTTTAGAGATGTATGGTCTCAGGCCCCACCTCAGAACCAGAACCTCAGAGTTTGGGTCCACCGATTAGTGTTTTAATGAGTCCTCCAGCTGATTCTGAAGCATGCTGGAGGTGGAGAACCAGCAGTGTGAAGGTGAGAAGCATGGGCTCTGGAACCTGACTCCATGGTTTGAATCCTGGTAAAGGTCTGCCTTTTAGCTGTGTGACTTCAGTTACTTAATCTGTGTCTAGTTTCATTCATTTATAAGATGGAGATAATAATAGTACCGACCTCATCGAGATTTTTATGTGTATTTAATATACATAATAATGAGGATTTAAATAATAGTGTCTGCCATATAGTGAGTTATAGTGAGTATTTTATAGCTGTTTGTTAAACAGAATAAAAGTAAGGGCTGTTGGGGGAATTTAGATAATATATGTAACTTGGGCGTGGTGCATACTAAGTGCTCAAAAAACACTAACAGTTGTTATTGTTAGCAACAGTAATGTCATAATAGTAATGTCATAATAACTTGTTCCGAAGTCCCAGAGCCAGTCAGGTGCAGCACTAGGCCTGCAGTGAGCCGTGTCCATTTCTCACAGCCATGCTTTCACCATACGTTGCACTGTGTCCCCCATGAGCAGAGGCTCCGCTTTCAAAGGGACATAAACATAGGCAGTCCATGCTCAGCAGGCGGGCATCATGAGAGAGAAGCCTGGGAGCTGTGGACAGATGCAGCCAGAGCTGCAGGGGAGCGATGGCCTCGGAAGGAGGATATCAGTACAGAAGGAGTGGAGGGAAGAAGTCGATGACCTGCTGGGTCAGAATTAAAAGGGACAAATCATTTCAGCTGGAAACACTGAAAACATTATTTCGAAATTGCTGAGCACATTCAATGGCTGGTATTGCTGTGCTAATGTGTTAATAATAATTCTGCAGTTAGCATTCAAGGCCACTTAAATTTTAAAGTCATTTTATGGAAAGTTTTAATTAGCTCTGGATTGTAACTAACATTCTCCTTAAAACTGTTACGGTGTTTGATTAGGTCTGGGTTCCAGTGCCTGGAAATTAGAGCTGGATTTTACTCAGTGCTCTGCCTTTGGGTTCAAGGCAGTTCATCTTATCTGTGCCTCAGCGTGAGCTTATGTAGCCAGACATTTTACCCACCAGAGATCAGACCTGAGTGTCCCCTCGTCCTCTGTGCAAAAGGAGAAGCGTAGCAGGGCCACTCAGGGATGAAGGTTGGTCTGATCCCTGACTGCAGCCCCTGCCTCTCTCCTCCTTCAGCTGGCATTCCTCCTCCTACACCCCGGATGCCCCGCCTGGTCTTCGGGACAGTCTCCTGAGGACAGCTGCACCACCCAGTGTCCTGCTGTTTCTTCACCTCTTGTCTAAAATCCCTCCTCAGTGTGCAGGCCCCGCTCTGTTCACCTTTCTCTTTTGCATTGTGGCACAGTGGGACCAACTCGAATAGGGTCTTGGTGGATCTAGGTTTGAAAACTGGCTTTGCCACATAGAAACTGTACACCTGAGGCTTATTCATCTCAGACTCCAGTTTTCTCATCTGTGAAAGGGGGGGATACCTCACAGTGTTACTGTGAGGATTAGAGATTATCCAGTGGTTGGCACATAGTTGATATTCAAGAGGCAATATTTATCATCATCCAATCACTGCCAACCATTCTACCATCTGTTCTGCCTGTGTCTTTCTTGAATTACTTTATGGTGTCTTTCCTTCAGCTCTTGAGGGGGTAGACCTGGCTGACTTTTTTGAAGTCCCTCATATTGCTCCCCTACCTACTTGCCTCCTTGGTAGACAGATTTTCCTGTTGACTGGAAGACCCACAGCTTGTGAGCACCCCTGTTACTGGTGGAATCGGGGTTCTTGCAGGTTGCTCAGGCTCATGATGGGGGAGTATAAGATGGCTCTGTTGTAGCACTTAAGCAGAAAGAAAAATAACTGTGGTGGTGTAAACAGCCCAGGCGCGAGGGCTGGTTGATGCAGTTCCTGTAGCTGTGTCTTTGAGGGTCAGGGAGGCTCACAGGAAGTCGAGGGATTCTGAGGGGTGACATGAATCTCACGCACACCTGTAACCGTGCAGCAGGGAGCAGAGAGCCAAACAGAGGCATAAGTGCATGGAAATCACCAGCAGGGAAGGGTGTGGCTTCAGGCAGCTGTCCTGCAGGGGATCCCAGGGCTCCAGCTGGCAGAGTAGAGAGGGGAAGACCGGAAGAACAGAGGAGGGACGCAGTGATCGTCCTTGAGTTTCTTCCCTACAGTGAGTCACCTCATACCTCATGACTATCTGTTCTGGCTGTGCGCCTCTTTCAAATGTGGCTGTGAATTCTTTGAGACCCCAAGCTCCGATTTGTTAGATTCTGAAATTTGGGCCCCTGCCCTGTGCCTAACCACAGCAGGCAAGCTAAGTGGAAACACGAAGAGAATGTGGCCTTTGGAACGACCCTGACCTGACTTTGAATCCAACCTGCAGCATCTACCAACCTATTGGACAGGTCACCTCATGTCTTTGCCTCAGTTTCTTATCTGTGAAGTGGGCAAAATAAGGCTTATCTTTCAGGTGTGAAGTTTCTTTGTTAAGGGACGTGTAGCATAGTGCCTGTTTGACGAATAATAGCTACTTGGTCCTCTGTCACATTAGTGGCTCTGGTAAGGTCTTGGCCTAGACGATTCAGTGAATTGTTCAGGGTGTGACAATAACCCCAAATGACGAAGGCTCTTATTTTTTTCAGCTAATTTAGTCAACTATCTATAGCTAATTCAACCAGTTCTAATTCACCAATGGATAAATTGTCCTCATCATAGGCTTAACCATGCAGCTAATATGGTTTTGAGATAAATTGATTAATAAAGCCATAATTGGAGCTCGATAAATTAGGTAAGTCCAGAAGACTATAAGATCATCTAGCAGTCCAGAAATGACCACCAGCAATATTCAGTTACTCAATTCATTTAGCAATATTCCAGCAAATCTTTACTGTATGTCTCCTTCATGCATGCCGGGGCTGGGACTAGATCTCCTTTGTCAGAGTTGGATATTAAGAGAATGCCAGCGCAGCCGCAGTCAGTCCGAGTAGAATATAATTAGGAAGGGTGACTTCTGTGGGGTCAGAGCTAGAGCAGGAAGATTAAAGCCAGTCAGGAGGTGGAGACAAACTGAGAAAGGAATCAGAAGATAAAGCCAGGAAGCCACAGGGGGTCGAACAAAAGGTCCAGAGGTCGTCCCCACCTGCCAGAGGTGGTGACAGAGCAGAAATGGGAGCAACGTAGATCCTAGTGATCAGGCCAAGACCAGAGTCTGTGTGTGTGGTGGTGGGTGGGCGAGGGCTAGGACTGGAAGGTGGAAGAGTGAACACACAGCCTCCTTCGTGGCTGGCTGGGGAAAGGTGCATCTGTGCATGTGCGATGAGTCAGTGTGATGTATAGGGACCAAACCTCTCACTTGTTAAAATCAACATAAAATACTACATTCTCAAGTCAACTGTTGGCTTTACAGCTGTGAGTCTACCAGCCTTCTGCCGAGGATAGGTAACTGCACAGCCAAATGTGTATGTGTCTGTTTTCCTTGATTTTAATTGTGGTCTCAGCACTGAGCCCATGCCATCTAAATTTACTGCACACCATATTTTCTGAGCAGGGCCATGTCACACGCTTGCTCGGCTTGCCAAGGTCAATTCCCAGCACTAGATGTGTGCCTCTTCCAATTGGCACAAAAGAGCTGTATGTAAGTTACTGGAAGTCTCCACTCAGTGTTCAGTTTATTGTCCAATTCAATTTGGGCTTATACTTTTTTCCTAATAAAAATATTATCAGTGTTTATGCAAATCCTGGCACCTCTGTTCCCTCTGGCAGCTATGGCTACAAACAGAGACAGAGTAGAAGACTGCATCTTCCCTAAAGGATTTTAACAGGGCCTTGATTACCCCCATCTGCCCCATGCAAACATAGCTCAGGCAAGAAGTGTTTGAACCTCTGCACATTTCTTCCCTCTTGTATAATCAGTTGACATTCTTCTATTTCAGCCCTTGGGTAGAATTGCTCCAACGTTAGCTAACAGAGGCTATTTCACCCACCTAGGATCTTTATATCAGAATCTTTATCTTCCTCAGAGAGTTGTCTGCTATTTAAAGGAAAGAGTTTGTTGAGTGATGCCAAATTGTTCTCTGTCTTCAGTTCTGGAAAACCAAGCTCCAGAAAAGCTGTCAGTTTGAGGAAGTCTCAATAAAAGTTCCATGAAAAAATAAAAGTATTCTCCAGCAATATGTCTCAGAATCCAATTGGTGCCTAAGGATGCTCTAAACTTCTTCTGATATTTGACTTCATTACAGCTGATTGATCAGGGATTATATCTGCCACTGAAATGCTGGTTGTACAGGCACACCTCAGAGATATTGCAGGTTCGGTTCCAGACCACTGTAGTAAAGACAGTCATAATCTTTTTTTGCTGGCAGAGGGTCTTGCCTTCAATTTGTAAAAAATGCAACTTCTGTGAAGTGCAATAGAGTGAAGCACATAAGACCAGGAATGCTGGTACTCAGGGAGCTGGTGGGACCCTAGGAGAAGGTTTAGAGCTCTCTAGTTTCTTCATAGGTTTTTTTGAGCTTCTCTTTCTTTATGCGAAAGAGAATTTCACTTCTTGAATCCATTTTATTTATTTATTATTCATTATTATCATTTATGCCTACAGCACCTGGTCTTCCTAAGTGGTCTCGCATCCGAGTGCTAACCGAGCCCGACCCTGCTTAGTTTCTGAAATCAGATGGGATCGGGTTTGTTCAAGGTGGCATGGCTGTAGACCATGGCCCATGGCTCCACTAGGGCGCGAACCCAGGACCTTCTGTGTGTAAAGTAGACGTGCTAACCACTACACACTATGGAACTACATCCACTTGAATCCATTTTAGAAGTGCCTCCTACAAAAGAAAGCTTTTCTAATAAGTCGGTTTCCCAACTAATCTTGTTTACATTTGAACCAAAGCAAAGATGAGGGTGGGGGGTGAAAGAGATCATTAATTTGCAGGGAAATCAGTGTCCTTCCTATTTAACTCTAGCTCTGAAGGTTACACAAGCCCAGAAGAAGCTTCCATATAGGAACATTTGTATGTGCCCATCACAGATATTAGATGTCATCCATGAAGCCATTAATGCCACCTATTTAATATTCTGAAATGCAAGTGAACTTGCTCTTCTAAGGCAGCTATTATGGAGAGCTTGAGGAATAGAAAAACTTGGAACAGAATGTTTTCTTAGTGGTTCTGACTAGTGGGTGGGCATTTGAAGTCCTGTGGCATGCACCTTAACCCCTTTGCTTTGAGTTAGAAGGCCGTTCCTGCACAAAGCATCTGTTGTTTCTTTTGTTAGCTAATGATTTAAGTTGGCCCACTACTGTTCTCTCTCAATGGTTGAAAACCACTCTAACAGCCCTATTTCTCAGCTCATCTACTTTTCATTTAAATTCTTAGAATGTATTTTTAGAACAAGTATATTTAGAAGTAGGTTTTTGACATTTTCAAATATTAGAATTTGGAGCATTTTTTTCTGTATCAAATGCACAATGGCAGAATGTACACTTAATTTCAAGAAGACTCATTAAAAGCTTCCATCTTGATACATAATTATTAAGAGTCAAAGTGTTCATGAGTAGTCAAGCCTCACAATTAAAATCCTGTTTGATGAACTTTTGAAATAAAATGCCATTATCATCTAAAACCTCAATCATCTATGATAATGAAGCTCTCAATTAATTCTTTTGTTTTTCACAAGGAGATTAATAATGCTAGATCATTTTTTTTTAAGGATCAGCATCTGGAAGAGGCATACCATATACACCATATGTAACTAATCTCTTTCAAAGGGAACAAGAAACAGATTTAGGCATATGTTTTATGGACAGCTAATATTTTTCTATAGTAATTTTTCATGCTAATTATCTTTCTTGAACTGACTATGTTTGCAATAAGTTGTATCTTTATGATTATTGCTAGTTCTGGGAAATTTTTTGAGAAATAAATGAGAAAAAATTTTTGAGAAAAAAAATAGTCTAAATGACCTTGCACAGAGTTAGTGTTTTCAGATAAATGCCACGTTAAGTGGATAATTATTGTGATCTGATCCTCATCCTTAATAGCTTCTTCTGGTCCAGCTGTTGCTTTAGAAGTCTTGAACGCTGAAGCTAAATCTTATAAGTGTTAAGAATACACTGGAACCTAATGGGTAAGTCCTTACGTTTATGTGGAATATTATCCTGGACATTATCGTGACTTTAACTTAGGTGGCCAATTGTGACAATAGTGATGGTCTTCGCTTTTTCCAAGGTAGTGATCCATCATGGAGGCCAAGGACAGATTGATACCTTGTTTGCCTACAGGATCCATGGCTAAAAATACAATCGCCTAAGGCGATATTTGATCATCTCTCTATATAAACTCAATGACCATAGTCTTTGTGATCAAGATCTCACTTTATAATTTAAATTTATTTTTTATCTTGTTTTGTTCTTGGTTGCAAAAATTACTAGGGAATAAGTGCTCAAGCTCCATCAATCACTTATAGCCACTGAGAGAGGGAAATTATTTATAGAGAAAATTCACATAGCTAACAGTATATATTGATTACCTATTCAACAGACCCTTATGTTCTCATTGAGGAAACAACTCATGACATAATAAGTATAAATTAGATATAAGCTAAATGTCTGGCTCTACCATCAGCAAAATGAGCCTAGGATCCTAATATTTCTCAGGTCTTATTTTTCTCCCTAATGTATCACCACCACAGCAGCATTCAGCAAATAGATGAGCCATTCATTATGCCAGACTCTGCAGAGCAGTTGTGAATAACACATCTATTTCCTGTGAGCATTCTTCTGAGGGATATCAAATAGGTAATGACAAACGAAAAGGTAATGACAATACAGGGTGATGATGTGGTTACTCTGTGGGAGACACAGCGAAATATCTGATCACAGAGAGGTACACCTAGCCTAGCGGGGGGAGATGGAAGACTGCCTGGTAGAAGTGACATCAAAATCGAGTTCTGAATGATGAACAGGAGTGAAGTGAATGCTAGGTGAGCTGGGAAGGCTGCAAGGGTTGGGGAGGAGTCTAGAAAGTCTGTTCTGGGTTCTAGACAGTGAAAACACATATATAAGTTCTGGAGACCGAGACGAAGAAAGCTCACTTTGAGCACAGTAATGGAAATGAGTTCAGTGTGGCTGGAACAGAAGGTGCAGGTAGGAGCTGAGGCCTTAGAGCTGGAGGATGGGCTGTTATGCTGAAGGAAGAGGGTGCTAGGAGGGAAGCGATGTGATCAGATGTGCATGTTAGAAAACACACTGTCAGCGATGTGCACTATGATTAAAGGAGGGCAGGAGAGGCCCATAAAAATCCTGGAAATATGATCTAAAACTAAGAATGGGGCCCACTTTCCCATGTTCCTGCAAGCAAAAGCCATTTTGGGAACCAAGTCAACAATTCAAGAGTGTTTTCAGTTATCCTGGAGCAATATCATAACCTACTTCCTACGAGAAAAATGCTGTTTGCCATAGCTGAAAAATGCTCAATTGGTAGTTCTCTGAGAGAAACTACTCAGTTCGCTAAAATTTAAATACCCACAGAGTAAAAACAAAAGCAGCCAATAAGAAATGTGTCATTGAAATTGAACAGAAGCTAGCGAAGTCCCATTTCTTGTTCTTTTTATCTTCTCAAAAGCGTGGCTCCACGGTAGTTTACCACGTTATCATTCATCCTTTGTATCATTAAAATTTGGGGAAAATGCTTGAAGCTGTCATAGTGAGCCAAGCAACATGTAGAAACTAGAAATGCATTTGGGGAAATTAGAAAATAAAACCCTTAAGGAGAAAGATTCAGCATTTCATTAAACATAAAGATGATGCTGAAAAAGAAACAATTCTTCTTGACTTCAGGAGTTGTTGACTGCTGAAATGTCATCATCAATTAGGTCTTTTTTGAGTGCTCTGTGGTACAAAACCAGTTACTCCTACAGTCCCTGTCCTTACAACACAAAGACCACTGATGTGAGAAGACAAAGCAAAGGCCAGTTTTGAGCCAGACATATATTCAAACAGGTAGAAGTTTTAAAAATAAAGTCATTGGTAATTACTTATTCATTCATTCATTCATGCCAGTCCCCAGCATGCACAAGGCAGCGGGGTATGGGGGAGGTGCCAGGAGAACAGGGTGTGGGCCATGCTCACGGTAGGCTTAGTTACAGTTTGGTGGAAGTGTTGAGTCATGGTCTTAAATGGCAAAAACAACATGGAAAATAGTAAATATCAATAGAGAACATGCTTTCAGTAAAAGTGGGTGAGGTAAATGGTAGAGAGTAGTGAGTAGAAGGAGGAAGAAAGTAATAGCAGTTAACATTTTCCTGGACCAGATACTATATATTTAGTGTATATATGTCTTATCTTAAAAAATAGATTTCATGGGATAGGGATTATAATTACTCATCTTTTAACATGAGGGAACTAAGAGTTAGGAAGAGTCAATAGTTTACTGGTCTTGGGACCTTGGCCGCTGTTAGCACTGGGGATCACTGTGATACCTGTTGGACTTCATGGTACATCATTTTACTTGTAGTCTACTCTGGAGTTGAGGTCTCGAGGGGAGGAAGAGATTATGAGTACAATTTCAGGGTTTTGAAGACTTTACTAGGTCAAGGAACCATAAGAATTCTATCTACATTCTTCAAATAGTAAGACAGAAAGCCAGAGCATAGTGCAGATGAGTTATAGCGTCTCTTCTGGTGTGGCGCAGGATGAGCAGTACAGATAATGGGGGCTCTGGGATTCTCAAAATGCCAAGGAGGCTTCTCAAAGGAGGTAGGGATATAGCTAGACCTTTGACAATAGGACCTGGGCAAAAGGGAGAACAAGGGACTCCTAGGAAGGAAGAGAGCTGAGGAAATGAAACCATTCTTGCATCCACTGGAAGGGTAACATTGATTTCAGTTCAGATAACTGAACAAAGACCTCTCTGTATCAGCGTCTGACTTGAGGTGGGTGAGGGGACCAAGACACAACATCATGAAGGCTACACACCAGAGCAGATCTGGGTTGAAAGGAGACATGATGTGGAGAAGCAGTCAGTGGTAGACAAAGAAAAGCTGAGCTGTCACCTTAGTCTCCACTTGCTCCTCTCCACTTCGGGTATACATAGTGGCCATTTTCTTAGTTTGACAAATGCAGTTTTAAATCTCCCTCTTGCCCCACCTGACTTCCAGTCAGAATGTATTCCTAAGACCCTTTGAGAGCCAATAAAATTTCAGAGAAGGGTAAGTTAGAGGGGAGAAGGTTGGAGATATTAAAGCATATCACTGATTCCTGGCTGTTTCTCACTCCTACATTTCAGATTTACCTACCTGGTCTGTAGGTTTCCTCCCACCTCTGGTTGAACACGCCAGTGAACATGTTCAGTGCTGGAGAGCTTGGTTCCATCTGAACGTGGCACATCCCAGTGACAGGGCAGAGGAGAGAGGGCCAGTTGTTGAAGGTAGAACTTAGAATTTGGAGACCCTGGGTACCTGGGTACATTCTGGACATTGAGTTCAATCACAGCTGGAACACAAGAAGAGGTTTTTATAAGAACTGATATATCAAAGAATTTCTCTTGTTCTTCATCTGATTTATAGGAAAGCAGTTTGGAGGCAGGGTTGTGAGGAATGTCCTACACAAAGCAGGGAAGTGTGGACAGAAAGAAGAGGGACGAGTTGGGTTCTCTAAATAGCCCTCTGTCCTCCATCTGAAGTTTGGCTCATTGATATGTTGCTTGGATGTCATTGGCAGATGACCTATAAATGCACTGAATTCTAAAGAGCTCAGCCCTGTCTGCAATGGTGGTATCTCAGCTGAAATGATCCTGGTGTTCGCAGATGGAGTACACTATAGAGGTAGAAGACTGCTGACACATGCAACTTAAAAACACAGAATACATTCAGTAGGAGCATACTTCTTGCCTCAAATGTGCCTTTCAAAAGACCTTGGGGCAGCAGAAAATTTCTTTAGTCTCTCATCTGAACTCCAGAATAGCGAGGGAGCTAGCCTTGCTTTGGGTGCGTTTTTGTTGGGAAAGTAGGAATCCATGCTTTCTCTTGTTACTGCCTTTTGACATTTCAGATGTCTTCTTGGTCAATAAATTTGCTTTTCGAGACATCTTAGTGTCTCAAACCCCTTTCTTCCAGGCTTGCTGTCATTCTTTTACCATGGCTAGTTTTATACTCCCACTTAAGAGTAGTCTGACTCCATGTGACAAGAGGAGCTACAGTCTGGGCAAGTTTTCTGCAAGAACTATCTCAGCTGGGCTGATACCCAACACATGGCAATTGTGCAGTAATTCTGGTTGAATTAAATAAAATATTGCCCCAGGTGCCGGGGGCAAAAGTAAAAATAAAATCTCTCATGTTAAACACCTAGATAGATTCGTGCTTTTCTTATTCAAAAATTATAAAATATTTACCTGTGCCCAAGATATCTTGCAAAATAAGTCAATGGCACAGTTCTGTTCCTTAAGAGCCAATCGACTCTACAGAGTTAGCGTCCACATAGGGCTGTTTTTTGATGTGTTAGAGAAAAAAGTCAACACAATTAGCAAAAGTGGCCAAGTAAGTTTTACTATTTTAGCTGTTATTTTTCTTCCAGTCTTCTTGAGCAAGTCAGTGGAGGCTTAAGACAGAGCTAGAGATAGAGCAGTGATAAAGAGAGAAGGAAAAGAATGATGAAATACATTCAAGGGTTGGGTAGAAATTACCAAGTCGTCTGTAAAAAAGATTAATTAATGTTATCCTATCTAACGTAATCACTCCTCCTACCACTGTGAACTAAGAAATCAAATAAAATGTAAGTGAATAAAATATAATCAAATCTATTTCTTTGAAATGTACTTTATACAGGATTAATCCAAATTCTTGAACCATCTCTTTATTGAAAAGAATCCACATATTCAGTAATTACTCTGGTATCACTGGAAAACTATTAAAATTTTTGAGTTAATTTTCTACCTCAGATTATACATTAAAATAATTCCCAGATGAGCTAAAAGTTCTTAAAGAAAAAGTACTTAAAATTAGTATGTTATAAATGGGGGACAGAGCTGGCCTTTCCAAATGTGACTCTGAAGAATGAACCCACCGAAGAAGTGGGGAGGGAGGAGACTGAACTGACTGCGTTAAATTATTACTAAAGCTTCTTCATACAGAAGTCACTAAGTAAAACTAAAAGGAAAATAATGAAAAAGGAAAAAGATACTCTTGCAACATACTACAAAGGACAAATTTGGGGGGAAATAATTTTTAAAAGAAATTTAAGTATCTAATAAGTGTACACAAAGCATTCAACTCCCCTGGTGATAATGTTAAAGCTATAGTAAAACAGAAAAGATTTTTAAAAAATAATAATCCTAAGAAAAATAGAGTTATAGTCACTGGTGCTGGGAAACAATCTTTCTGGGTCACAGTTTGACAGCACATTTCAAATTTGGGTCTATCTTTTGACCTAGGAATTCCACACAGGAATTTATCCTATGGAATAATCAAAGATTAGAGTATAGCTAATGTCTACTGCACATTTACTATGCTCGAGGCTCTGTTGTGCCAAGCAATGTATCTACTTTACCCCATTTAATCTTCCCAACAGTCCTATGAGGCAGGGACCGTCATGTACTATTGAGCAAAGTATCACCCAACTAGTTGGTAATTAGAAAGTGAAATATTTGCTTCCTGTTAAGTATTGTTTTAATTATATTAAAAAAAAAAACTTGAAACAGCTTAAAATTCTAAGATAGGGAGTTGTTAAATTACATCACAGCTATACAATGGAATTCAGCCATCTCGACATTGAAAATAATGGCATAGAATATTTTTGACATACACAGATGTCTATGATGTATTAAGTGTGAGAAAATAGGTTACAAGGGAGGGTCTACAGTATGATCTCATTTCTGTTTCAAAAATAGGTATCTGTATACTTTCCTGTGTATATACAGATACAATTTTATAAACCTCAATGTGGGTACATCAAAATATTAATAGAATTTATGTCTGGAGGGCGGGATTACGTATGGCATTTATATTCTTTTTGTTTTTTAGTTTTTCTGCATTGAACGTATTTTTACTTGTTTAACGTATAAGATTGCTCCCTATCCTGAAGTCTTTTTAAAAAATAGAACAAAGTTAGTCTACAGCCATGCCACCCTGAACAAGCCTGATCCCGTCTGATCTCAGAAACTAAGCAGGGTCGGGCCTGGTTAGTACTTGGATGGGAGACCACCTAGGAAGACCAGGTGCTGTAGGCATTAAAAATAAATAAGAGATTGTAGGCTGACAAGTTCCTTGCAATCTGTGAGGTCGACCAAGGCGGGTTGCCTCGCCTAAAAAAAAAAAAAAAAAAAAAAAAAAAAAAAATAGAACAAAGTCAGTTCATAGTTGTTAATTTTTATCTCAAGTGAAAAGTAGAAGATACAAGGGCATTGAGCTCAGTGGACAGTAAAACAGGTCCAAGAGAAATAGGTTTCAGTTGGACTTTATATTTTCTTGACTAGCAGTGAGTAAAAATTGAAGTTACACAGCAGAGGTAGATTGTGGAGTTGCATGGCTTTGGAAGAGGTTCTCTGAAGCTGAATTGCACAGTCGTTTACCCAAGTACCTCTGTCTGGAACAAAGGTTCTAAACTTTGGGCTCAACAGGTCTCTGAATCAAATTAAGAGAATCCATGAATTTGGGTGGAAGGCAGCTGCATATTTATTTTCACTAATGTCTAGCTACAAATTAGAATTTCCTTCAATTATAAATGTGGGCAACAAACCATCATTAGCAGCACCTCTGACTTTGTCACCATAGAGAGCTCAGATTTATTCATGTAACATTACATATGTTTATATTATGATTTATTACTTTGAAATTATGAGTTATTAGATCTTCTCTTTAATCTTATTATTTAATGCAATAGTAAAGAAGCATATATATTGCCATATCACATTTTTAAAATACTTTGCTATTTCAATATTTTCTTTTCTTTTGGAGTTATGTGTATCTTAATTTTATGTGTGTGAAAATGTGGTTCTGAGAAGGGGTCAGTAGACTTTAGCAGAGCGTCAAAAGAGCGGATGGCATGGGTAGGATAAGTGCTCCTGATGCAAAATCTGTGGATCAGACAGGTCTGGACAGTCAGAAGTTACTTTTGGCTTTCTAAGGTCCTCCATGAGGCCTCTGGCTTTGAAACTGAAACATGCATGGGTCAGAGCTTCTGGGTACGAGAGTGTGAGCCTAGCGGTTGGCACGCAGTAGGCACTTTAATTTAGGTCTGTTATCTTCTTTCTTTTTCTTACCTGCCTCTTCGAGAGGCCAAAGGCAATCCCTGCCTACAAGCCACTTAAAAAATAAGTTTATAAATGGGTTTTAAAATTTTTAAAAATAATCTTTTCAATTACAGTTGACATACAATATTATATTAGTTTCAGGTATACAACATAGTAATTCGACATTTATATAACTTACAGAGTGATTGCCCTGATACATCTAGTACCCATCTAACACCATTCAAAGTTATTACAATATTATTGACTGTATTCTCTATGCTGTACTTTACATCTCCATGACTATTTTGTAACTGCCAATTTGAATTTCTTAATCCCTTCCCCTTTTTACCCATTGCCCCAACCCCTCTCCCATCTGGCAACTGTCAAAATGTTCTCTGTATCTATGAATTTGTTTCTGTTTTGTTTGTTCATTTATTTTGTTTTGTTTTGTTTTTAATGACCATCTGTTTAATTGTGCTCAGTGAGGCCTTATCCAACTGACACATGTGTAAACAGATTATCCATTCGCATATCTGCTGAGCATGCAGCAGGTACAAGGCCCATAGTGTGTGGTCCTTGGAGGCACAAACCGTTATCTCCTTGTCCTCAAGGAGAGCACCATCTGACAGGGGAGAGATGAGGTGCACGCAAACCATTTTCACAGAAGGTGGACAGTGAAAGGGGCATCTGATTTTGGGATGTGGTGGCACACTTAACTTCTGGGTCTCTGTGCTTGTCTACATTTTTCTTTGTAGAAGTTGGCTTCTTTTTGTGGCGGTCTTGTGAAAGAACATCAACAAAAACATACTAACCATCCTTTCTCACCTCATATTTGAGTTTGTTTTTCTGCCCCTTTTACTCTTATGTCCTCACACGCGGTGGGTGCTCGGTTACTGTTTGCTGATGAAGGTAGCATGCGTTCTAGTTTACAAAGCAACTTCAATTCACATCCACTGATTTATACCACTGTTTCTTAGAGTATGTGCCAAGAAACAGGGAGTGGATTTCTGAGACTGACCTCAACCTACCAAATCAGAATCTCTGATAGTAGACCTCAGAGGCCTGAATTTTAAACAAGTCCTCACTCTTTCCTTTCTAGCCACTTCTCCAGCGATTTTTATGAACAGGAAAATTTGAAATAACTGCCTTACATGATCCTCATAGAAATCATATAAATTAGGTAGGGCTAACACCATCAGCCCATTCTAGAAGTTCAGAAAATGGATATAGGAGAGGGTAGGTGGTTCTAAGATGACACATTTATATTGTAGCAGCTGGTAAAGGTATCGTTCAGAGAGGAGCTGGGCATGGAAGGGGAAATGTAAAGAAAATTCCTGTCAGCCAGAACCTGTGCATTTGGGCCTAGAGGATGGGAAGAATAAGATGACATGGAAAGTCTGACGTCGGCACAGAAAGATGCCCCAGGAGAGTGACTGCCATTAATACAGATGAAGTGGGCTAGGTGTTGGGTGTGAGAAGGAGAAAGTACAGTCAGTTCTCATCCTTCTCAAATTGCATATTTGCAGATTTGCCTGCTCACTAAAATGTGTTTGTATCCCCAAAAGCCACACTCAAGGTGGTTTCGCTGATATTCACAGATACACACAGAGCAGTAAAAAATTTTATTACCCAACATGTGTGTTTCCAGCTGAGATGGAACAAAGCGACACACTGTCTTATTGTTTCAGCTCTCAAACCGTACACAAGTGTCCTTGCAACCTACTTACTTGTGCCACTTTTTTTTTTTTTCATTTTTGTGCTTTTTGTGGTTTATTTCTCTGTTTAAAATGGCCCCTGAGTGTGGTGCTAAAGTGCTGCCTAGTGTTCCTAAGCTCAGGAAGGCTGCGAGGCACCTTTTGGACAAAATATGTGTGTTTGATAAATTTTGTTTAAACATGAGTTATAGTGCTGTTAGGTGTGAATTTAATGTTAACAGCTCAACAATGTATATTAAATAAAGTGTTTTAAAACAGAAACAAACATAAAACAAGGTTACATATTGATCAGTTGATGAAAGTGCTGTGATCTGAGGCTCACAGGAACCTATCGCTGTGTTGTCCTGGGAGCAGTGGTTCGGTGTTCACCAACTCACTGTCCGTGAGGCTTCATAGATCGTAACCACCAGGAATAGCAAGAGTCATTTGTAACTATTGTAGCATCAGCAGCTGGAAGTATCTACGCTGTACCAGTCTCTCTGTTCTTTAGTGTCACAGCTATTAACTTTTACAACGCATATAGTGTGTTTGGGATGATCTACATCAGTGGTCCCCAACCTTTCTGGCACCAGGGACTGGTGCTCCTATGAGAATCTAATGCCTGATGACCTGAGGTGGAGCTGAGGCGGTGATGCTAGCTCTGGGGAGCGGCCACAAATATAGATGACGCTTCGCTTGCTTGCCCGCTGCTCACCTCTTGCTGTGCAGCCCAGTTCCCAACAGACCACGGACCGGTACTGGTCCACAGCCCAGGGGTTGGGGACCCCTGATCTGCATGGTAAGGACTGGGAAACTGAGGCTCAAGTAATTGAGTTGATTCGAGGTCACTTAGTGAAGAAATGCCAAACGCTAGTTTGCCATAAATATTTCAGAGTCAAAACCAACAGGGCTTGCTTACTGTTGAGACAGGTGGGCAAGAAAGAAGGGAGAGTCTTAAAGATAATCCCAAGATGTCACGCCCCACTGACCAGGAAGGTGGTGGGGCCACTAGAAAGAACGGGCTAAGATTTTAGGTAGAAAAGCAGGACTTGATTTTACCTATGAATTTGGAAGTCATCCCCCACAAAGATGCATTTGTAGTCATGGGAGAGAATGAGATACTATGCCCAGCCCCTAGAAGAAAGAGAATTTGAAGAACATTTATGTGTAAGGGAGTGGAAAGAAGAAAGGGAAACAAGGAAAGAGAACAAAAACCACAAGCAGAAGTAGGGAACAAATAAGGAGATTGCAGGATGATGGAAGAAAAACGGGTTTTCAAAAAAAAGGCAAAGAGGAGATAGCCCATGGTGTGAGACACTCCGAAAGGTCAGGCAGCATGAAGATGGAGAAAAGGTCACCACATTTGCTGATAGAATGTCACTGGTGACCTTTAGGGGAGCAGTTGCCATGACGGTAGGGACAGAGACAGAGAAGGAAGCAGTGAGTAGGCCTGAGGACTGCTCTCTCGCATCTGCAAAAGGATGAAATGAAAGGAGAACTTTCAGAGGAGACGGGAACAGCCTCGGAGACGAGGAGATGGAGTCCAGGAAATATGGAAAGGCAAAAGAAGACATCGTTTTGAAAACACAGAAAGGCCTAAGAGGGAAAGATTTGTCCCTCGGAAGGAGAGGGAGATATTTCTTCTTTTAGAGTCACCGTTCAACTTGTAGGAACATTCTTGGAGAGACAGAGAAATCTGAAGTTTTCAAGCCAACATCTCAATCGGTAACCAAAGTCATTCTAAAAGACAAAAGTGAATAAAATGCAAGGCTTCGGGATACCTACTATGTTCAGGTTTTTCGTCTATGATTGGAGAATGACAAGTCATGTTGGAAAATGACGTTTTTGGAGAACTACGCTATCACTTTAAACAGCTATAGGTACTTGGCTACTTTTAAAAAGTTATGACCTAGAAATCTTGTTGATTCTGCTTTTGCCATTAATAACAACTATTTAGGAGCTGGTGTTTTCAAGCAGACTTCTTGTTTAAGTTCTTTACAAATAAAACAAAAAATCACTTAAATCTCTCAAGTAGGTTAAATGTTTCCCATTCTCACTTGCCTGTTTTCCTTATGCGTCAAGAAACCTAGCAGACCTTTTATCTGCAGATGTCACAGAGGCAAAACTTCAGCCAGGCTTATGTTAAATTGTCACACAACCCCAAATTAATAAGATCTGACTGCCTAACGCCACAGGCCTGCTGGACCTGAATGCCCTTAATTACCTTGCCCACGGGGATAGGAAAGTGGGCTAGGCGATTTTAGTGCGTCCTGGCTAAGCCTCCTCAGTGATAAAATGCTTCCAGATAGAGAATGTTCCAGACAGCCTGTTCCCTGGGAAATGCTGTATAGAAGCTGATGGGTAATAGCAGCTCACTCAGGCGAGCCCAGTCATGAAAATTGAGATATTAAAGTTTGATATGCTAGGGAAGCACTTCTAACGCTCGGTCCAGCTCGAAGCTGTCACTATCACTGCCCTGCCACTGGGCGCAGAGGGGAATTGCTCACGATCACCGGATACCCCTGTTCAGGAGCCTCCAGCTTAGCCTCTTGGTACCCGGCAGCCCTCAGCCACACCCTTCCCCCAGGGTTTCTGCAGAGGCCTGACCTAGATTCCAAAGTCAGCTATGTCTTTTACCAGTGTTGCAGTTGTGGGCAACTTAACTAAGCATTTCTAAGCCTGTATAATGGTAGCATAAGGTCATTGTGAGAAGCAAATGAGTGTAAAACACTTAGCAGTGGGCAAGATGCATAATAATTAGGCTGCAAGGGCAGTGCTTCCTTTTCTCACTGAGTACTATTTACTAGATGCTAAGCAGTTTAATATTTCTAATTCTTTTTATTCTTTTCATCTCAGATTCCAGTAATATGTGCTCATTGTGACAAGTCAAACAATACAGAGGTGTACGAAGAAAACTTTCGCTTTCTAGCACCTCATCCATCCTCCCAGCAGGCTCCACTGCTGACTTTCGAGGGCATCCCACATGCCTCTCTCTACTCACACTAACACGTACGTAAACATCAGGACTTTTCCCCCTATATGTGTATGTGTGTTGTTTCTGTTGTTGTTCTATACAAATGGACTCATCGTGTCCTCAAACTTACTATTTCTGCTTTCATAAACATCTTTCTAGATCAATATTACAGATAACACTTGTTCTTTTGAATAGCCACATGTTATGTTAAATGGCCTATTAATAATATAATCAGTGCTTACTATATGCTACCATAATTGCCTCAAACAGCCTCCTATTGATGGAAAGTCTGGCTATTTATGGATTTGTTTCTCCAGCAAAAATATTGTTGTTTTTATTATTATTTCATTATAGGCATAAAACTGGGCCTCCTATAATATCATAGTTTAAATGAGAAAAACCAGAATCCATAAGTCTCACAGTCTGCATTTTTTTTTTCCTCCATTCTACCCATATCTGCCTTCAGTCCCCCCACCTCCCCGCTCCGTCTCTCCTCGCTCTCCTTTCTTTCTCCAACCCCTCCCCAACCTGCTCTCCACGCAGTTCCTCCTCACAGCCCCGATAAACCTGGGAACAAGGGGACATTGAAGGCTTGTTTTCATTTGCGCTTTTTATTGGATCTGGCCTTCAGGGAGCCTGTAGTCATTTTTATGACAAACTATTAGTTGTAAGAGGGCTTTGCAAGCGTGAAGCAAAGGTCTTACGTAACTAATTACCAGGCTGTGCTCTACCTGCTAGGAGGGCACTGTGTCCCATCCTGACGGGGTCATTTTATTCCTTTAGTCTCTTCAGGAAATTAAGAAATTCCCATAAGCAGAAGAGAGCCTTTATTTCACTCTGGAGAAGCCGTCGGGAAATTTTTATTGTTGTTTTTTTGTTTTATTGAGCTTTGCTTTACTTTTTTTTTTTACATTTTTTAATTTTTATTATTTTTATTTTTTAATATTTCAATTACAGTTAACATGTAATATTATCTTAGTTGCAGGTGTACAGCAAAGTGGTTAGACATGCATATAACTTCTGAAGGGATCCCCCTTCCCATAAGTCTAGTAAAAAATCGAGAATTTCTGTCACAAGTTGCATTTTTTGACCTCAGGCTCAGATATTTGGAAACTGCTTTTGAGAGTTTAGTTTGCTTCCTTCATCCCACATCCTCTGCCTCTAGCACACATGAAGACTGAGCTGATGTTAAGACCCAAAGGCTTGGCCCATCTACCTACAAAGGTGGCGCCCACAAGTGGCCAGCAGTGGGCATAGAGTGGCAGGTGGAGAGGGATGGGACTGGTCCCTGGTTGAGGGCAAATTTGGCTTCTAGGAAAGGGAAGTACTATCTCAGATAAGCCTTAATGCCTCTGCTTTGCAAAGAGAAAATTAAATGTAGCCTAATCGCTATATTCAATTTAGCCTTTGGCATTTTAGCCACTTGTAATTTCAAAGTCTCTTCCAGGTATTGAGTTAAATTTATATTCTGTCATTATTTAAGAACCAGTCCTAATTCAGAGATCTTCCTCCAGGCTACCTACCTACCCATCCACCTACACACCCGCACACCCTCCCACCCCCTCCCCCCACCACCCCACACACACACACACACAGAATTATTCCAAGCTTGAGTCTGCCCACCAAATAGAAAGTGCAGAAGGATGGAAGAGGTGTCTACCTATGGGTGCCTCTCTAGGCACTCCTTCCCCACGCTCCTGGAACTGGAGGCATGGAAGCGTCGCCAGCCTTTGTTATACCCTCTGACTTGACCTTTGCTCTCTTGAGTTTCCTTGCAGCTACTGGGCACATTGACCCATGACCATGTGACCTTCTCACTCACTCCAAGCCCACAGGAATCTGCCATGCCAACTCAGGCTTGAAGGAGGTTGGAGAGCAAGCCTTTTGCCACCTTCTTTCTCACTTGACCACCCTGCCATCTCTGCTGCTTTGTTCATTTCCCTCAGGGCTGCTGCTTAGGAAATACCAATTATAAAGCGGGTACCAGACCCTGTGTTCATGGTCACTCAGAGAGGAGAGGACAGCCCAGAGACTTAGCTCATTCTCCTTGACTTTCCCCAAAGCTCCCCGCTCTCTTCTCCAGTCTTATTTTATCCTCTGTCTTGATGTCAAAACCTACTAAACAAGTTGTACTTCGTTTTCTGCTTGGTGGAGAGCTAGAGGATCTGGTCCCAGGAAATATATCTTTTCTCACTTAGAAGATGAAGGATTTCATCTCTCTGGTTATCAGCTATAAGCTTGCTTTTCCGTAATTGGACACACTGGTTGGGGAAGGGACTAGTGGATAACCAGACAGGGCAGGGAAGGCATCTTTTGGTGACACTGTACATCACCTTGTCCCAGAATTCCAGAATTAGTGACGTGACCATTTGCTCTATGTCGGTTTCCCATCTACTGGGGGAGGCAGTGTATCTGTGTGAGCAGTGGTTGTACCGTTTTTCACTGTTACATCCCTGACACCGCACAAGACCCGCCTTGCTGTAGGTGCTCAGGTAATATTCGCCGAATGGATGAAGGGGCCATCAAACCAGTGCCCAAGGTCAGAACCTGTGTGCCCACAAACGTGAGTTTTGCCAAACCTAGGGGGGCTGAATGGAACTCCTTCAGGTCCTCGTCTGAGGGCCAGAGCTGGTGCTAGAGGCCAGGACAGCTCTCACGAGTGGTTGGGAGGAGAGGACTAAGGATTTGGGGAACCAGGGATGACCTAGCAAAAGATGGAGATGGAATGCCTGCTAACCAGAAGTCTCCTGGCCTGAGATGCAAGCATTTCCTGTCTGAGTATTAGGGCAATTTTAGCTGTCATCAGTGGCCATTTTCTATACCTTAACTTGGATTGAATTCGTAAAGGAAGGGGAGAAGGGAATGTAAATCCCATCCACTTGGCTCTTTTCATTTGAAAAGGCTTTGTCTGTGTGCCTGGGTACACGTGACTAAAATCCACAAGCGTGGCACTCTCCATTTTTTTCTGGCATTTGTTATTCCCAATTTGATATGAGAGGCAGCATAATACAGTGTTTAAAAGCATTTGAAATCCAAATTCTGCTACTTGTTAGCTTTGGGACCTGTTGCTAACCTCTCTAAGCCTCAGTTTCTTTATCAGCAAAACAAGGGAATGTGCTTGAAATAAACATTCAATAAATGTTAGCATATATAACGGGCAAAGAGAAAACACCACTCACACACTTGCCTCTCTTGCTCAGTTAGTCTCATAAACATGCTAACCCAATTTCATTCATTCATTCATTCATTCTCTTACAAACTCATTCATAACACAGATCTTTCTTGAACCACTGCAACGTAGTTGCTAACACAGACTTTGGAGCTTCACTATCTGCGTTTAAATTCTTGCTCAAATACTTACTGCTGGGTCACCTTGGGCAAGTTACTTCTCTATTCCCCAAATTCTCATTTGAATAAGAGTGCATTAATAATATTTATTTCATAGGTGATTGTGAGGATTAATTAAATTAATGCATTAAGAGGGTGGAAAGCACCCACTAAATGTTAGTCCCTGTTATGAGCCAGGCACTGTACTAGAGGGTGGAATACAGTGGTAAGTAAAAATAGATGCAATCTCTGAACTAACAAAGCTTCTAATTCAGCAGTAAAGATGGTTTATAAAAATTATACAAATATTCTTACAATTATAGGAAGTGCTAAGGCAGCAATGTAGAGGGTGCAGTGGGTCGATGGAACAGAGACTTGATCTGGAATGGCTGGACAAAGGGCCTGGGGGAAGACTTCCCAGCAAAATGACAGTCAAGCCAACGTCTGAGGACTGGGGAGATTTGTCCAGGCAAAAGCAGAATTCTTTGTACTAATAGCAGGCACAGAGGCTCTGGTGTGGACAGGAGCATGGCAAAGTAGAGCAATTGAGACTAGGCTGGTGTTGCGTCAGGGGAGACAGAAAGTGACTAGGCTGGAGATGAGTGCAGCCTTTGGAATCAAGGTACAGATTTTCAACTTGATTCAGAGAGCATCAGAAGCTACCAGGGGAGCGGTGTGGACTCTCACTGCCTCATTCTATCTTTGGAGACACAAGATGAGATTAGGACTTGGCCCTCTGGCCACTGAGTCATCTTAATGCCTTCCTTCAGTATATCTCTATTAGCAATCCATCTCAGGAGTCTCAAAGCCAGGGACATATATGGGAAAACTCTAGTGGCTGGACATTCAAGTCCTCAGCCATTTGTGTTTGGCATCCCCCATCAGAGGACTCACTTTTGGAAGAAAGTGATGACACATTTTTTTCTCCTCTAATCACAGCATAAGGTGTGATATAAAGTCACCCGCCCATGAACAGTGGACATTGACAGTCAACAAGAGCTCATCACACCACGCCCGGCTCATGTTTCCTGGGGCCTTTAATGGCTTTGGCAGGTGGGGCTGGGGCAGAGGGCCTGCCTGTTGGACTCCTTCCCGAAGCCCTGGCACTGCATGAGTCAAAGTTATTTCCAATTTAAGGAAACTGTGATGTTTCCAGAGACAAGGCACTGTGACACGGCTTAGTTTTATTTCTGCATTTTGCTATTAGCAGCCGTTTGTTCCCTCCTTTTGTACCTCTTTGAAAGCTTCTGATTCCCGAGAAGGACTGAAGCCATTTGCATTACAGTATGTTGTATTCCAGCCAAGGTGTCTGTGCTGGTGAAAACTTCCCTTGATCAAACACCTCAACTACTGTCGAGCATTTGGATCAGCACGCTTTCTTTGCGATGCCTGAGGAGTGTATTTCAAGAAGAAAACATTGCATTCTCTGTGTAACAAATCATACCTGTCAGTTAGGCTGCCCATCTCTGGGAGCATTAAGCAGGAGGCCAAATGCTCCGCTATCTTCCCTGGACCGCAGCTGATTTCAAGAGCACTGATTAAATGGCAAATGCAAAGTCTGTACAGACAAATATAGGTCATCTTCCCCTTTGATGGCAGAATTGCTATCGTGCAGCCGGAGCTCCTGCATGTCGGATCTCTAACAAGGTTTTGTTTTACATTCAAAACACAAGGAGGCTCACGGAACCTCCTGCCACCCACGTAGGCTCCTCTCTTAAGCTCCCCCTGCATAAATGCGACCCTCTCCTCCCACAATCCAAGGACTTGAACCAAATGAAATGACAGTACAATTCAATTCGGATTCAGTTTAGGGAATATTTTGATTTTCTGGTTGAATAATTCTAGAAAAGATATGGGTTTAGTCCTAAATCCAACTGGCTTATTGGATTTATGTATTTAAAAACAACTTTGATTTGCTTCGTAGCTTTCTTTAAAATAACCTGAGCTCAATCTGATTCTGGAAATGAGTGCGAACTGGTCCCATTTTCTGCTCAGAGCTCAATTCGAGACCTTGTGTCCCACACATGAAGCTAAATGAAACTCAGTTCTGAAAAATAAATTGTTCAGGGTCTTTGTATGACTGTGCTTGGGATCGAGGAGAGTTGGAAAGGCCCAGGAAGCCCATTTTAAGCAGAGTTGGCCTACACCCAGTTTTAATAAAAACACCTTTACTTTTGGGTGGTGATCGTAAGTCCAACCTCCCATAGCACAAGAGAAACTATAGAATAGCAACTACCCTGAAAACTTAGCAGCCGATCTGAGCTCTTCTAGGAAATATAGACTTGACTGTGGCCCAATTCAAATCAATGATGGGCTGATGCTTCTCTCTGATCTTAGCGTTTGTCTCATCTTTTCTTGATCCTTTATAGTCTATAAGTTCATTATTTCTCTTGCTATCCCCAGAACCAAGCATTGGGTCTTCTATGTAATGGATGTTTGCTCTAGGTGAGTTGAATTGAATCCAAATCTTATCTTACAGATGTTAGGGTAAGATTTGGCTGCAAGGAACAGATATCCCCTAAATGGTATCTTAAATGAGATTGACAGTGGTCTCCCTGTTGTGTAAGAAGTTCAGAGCTAGGCGGTCCAGGGCTGGCCTGGCATCTCCATGATGGTCAGAATCCCCATTTTCTCTCTGCCCTGTGTACTGAGTGGCCCTCTCCTCCATCAAGGAAGGAGGGGGCGTGCCTGCTCACTCTTTTTTTTTTTTTCATTGCGAAATGTAGCACACATACAGAAAAATATTTAAAATACACACACACACACACACATACACACACACACACACACAACTGAATACATTGTCATAAACCAGACAAATGTGTAACCAATACCCAAGTCCATATTCTCTTTTAGGTCCCTGCCTAATCTCTCTCCTTACTACCTCAAATACACTCCATCCTGACTTCTGTAGTTGTCCGTTTATTACTTTTTAAAATAGTTTTGTCAGTTTAGTTTATTCCAATACACTACAGTATAGTAGTGTATAATATTGTCTGTTTTAAAGTTTTTTTATAAACGGAATTAAACAGCATTTGTTGCTGTACATCTGATTTCTTCAGCTCAACATGTGTAAGAGGTTCACTCATGTCGCTGTGTGGTGAAATCGTTTGTTTTTACTGTCGTGGAGCATTTTGGGTGGTGAACAGCGGTATCTCATTGTGCTACTAATTAACATTTTCCTGAGTATTAAGGTAGTTAAATACTTTTTAAATACGGATTTTAGCTGTTTGATTAACTTCTTTTGTGACTTACCTGCTCAGATCTCTCACTTTAAAATTCGCATTGTCTGTTTTATTAATTGTAAGAACTCCTTGTGGATTCTGGGTACAGTATTACAAATATCTTGTCACACTCCATGGCTTATTATTTCACTGCCTAAGAGTGTCTGTGATGATAGAAGTCCTTACTTCTAATGGAGTCAAAATTATTAATTTTTTTCTTTATGGTTAGTGTTCTTGGTGCATGGTTAGGAAATCTTCCTGTATCCCAGATCATAAATTTTCCCTCTATTTTCTAGAAGCTTTATTATTTTGTCCTTTATATTTAGATCTACAGTCCTTCTGGGATTTATTTTACATATGTGTAAGGTCAAGTGTTCCCTCCTGATACCCAGTAGTTCTGGTACCATGTATTATAAGGCCTATCACTTCCTCCGCAGTGCTACCTTTTACATTGACCAAGTGCTCGTATATGCAGGTGTCTGTTTTTGAGCCCTCTGTTCCACTGATTTGTTTCTCTCTCCTGCTTCATTACCACATTGTAAAAATTATTGTAGCTTTATAGTAGATCTTCATATAAAGTAGAGCCTGTTCTTCTACTTTTCTTCAAGAGTGTCTTGGTTTTTCCTGGCTCAATGTTTTTCTATATAAATTTCAGGGTCAGTTTGTCAGATTATACCCATACACATACATATACACCTCTTGACTGGCATTTCATTAAATTTATATATCACGTTTAGGGCAACTGACATCTGTAAAATACTGAGTTTTAAATCCATGAACATGACACATCCCTCATTTAGTTAGGTCTTCTTTAATTTTTGTCAAAGTTTTGTAATTTTCTGTGTGAAGCTCTTACCCTTAGGCTATTCCCAGATGTTTGATCATTTTATCATGATTGTAATTGTATCTTTTAAAATTTCACTTTCTAACTGGTATATAGACATGCAATTAATGTTTATAATCTGATTTTGTAACCAACAATTTTTCTACACTCAGTTATTAATTGTAATTATTTCTCTGTGGATTGTTTGGGGTCTTTTACATATATAATTACATCTATAAATTTCATTAAGTAATGTAGGTCTGATCCAGTTTTAAGTTTATTCTTGGGTCTATTTTATTAACTGCTTTTGTCTTTTTCTCATATGGGCTGCTTGCTTGTGTTTGATTTGCTCTTTTTTTTTTCTTTTTCTTTTTTACCTTTTTCTTAAGATGGAAGTTTAGATCATCAATTTGAGTTCTTTCTTTACTAATAAAGCCTTTAAACTTATTCATCTAAGCAATGTTTCAGCTGCATCCCAGGATTTTTAGTATGTTCGTAGTTTCATCGTTCCGTGAAAATGTTTTCTAATTTCTTGTGTGATTGATTGGTTTTAAATTTTTATTATGGTAGCATTGGTTAATGAAATCCAGTAAGTTTTAGGAGTATAATTCAGCAGTAAGGCATATATATTGCATTGTATGTTCACTGCTCGTAGTTAGAGTTCTTTCTGTCACCACATATTTGACCTCTTTCACCCTATCTACCATCCCCCGCCCCCACCCTCCACCCTGTGGTAACCACCAGTCTCTTGTCTATGTCCATGTGTCTCCGTTTGTCCTGATTGTTTGTTGCTTTTAGGGGTATATCCCACATATAAGGGATATCATGTGGTTTTCAACTTTTTCTGTCTGGCTTATTTTGCTTAGCACGATTATCTCAAGGTCCATCCATGTTGTCACAAATGACAGTATTTCATCTCTTCTTATGGCTGAGTAATATGCCATTGTATATATGTACCATAGCATCTTTATCCAGTCATCTATTGTAAGGCATTTCGTTTGCTTCCATGTTCTGCCCACCATAATTAATGCTGCTGTGAACATTGGTGTGCAAATATCTTTTCAGATATATGTTTTCAAGTACAGGGATTGCTGGATCATGTGGTAGATCAATTCTTAGTTTTGTGAGGAACCTCCATACCATTTTCCATAGTGGCTGTACCAATTTGCAGTCCCACCAGCAGTGTATGAGGGTTCCTTTTTCTCCTCATCCTCTCCAACACTTGTTATTATGTGGCCTGTTAATAACAGCTATTCTATCTGGTGTGAGATGGTACTTCATTGTGATTTGGATTTGTATTTCCCTAATAGCTAGCGATGTTGTGCATCTTTTCATATATTTTTTGGCCATATGTATGTCTTCTTGGGAGAAATGTCTGTTCAGGTCCTCTGACCATTTTTTAATTGGATTGTTTGTTTTTTTGTTGTTATTGAGTCATGTGAATTCTTTGTATATTTTAGATATTAGGCCCTTATTGGAGGCCTTGCTTGCAAATATCTTCTCCCATTTGGATGTTTGTCTCTTTACCTTGTTGATGGTTTCTTTTGCTGTACAGAAGCTTTTTAGTTCGATGTAGTCCCATTCATTAGTGGATGATAAAATTCATTTATTTTTGCTTTTACTTCCCTTGCCTTTGAGGCCAAATTCATAAAAATCTTCTTTAAGTCAAAGGTCCTTGAGTTTAGTTCCTATGTTTTCTTCTATGCATTTCATTGTTTCAGGTCTTATATTCAGATCCTTAACATGTGATTTATTTTTTTGAACCAAAGGTTATTCATAATTGTGTTGTTTAACTGCTAAATAGTAGGGATTTCCTTTTTTAATTTATCATTATTGTTTACTTTAAATATATATATTTTTGCACCTTAACTCTCTCTTCTATGACATTTCAAAAATATGTATGTTTACTGTTTGATATCATCCAACAGGTTCATAAGGTTCTGTTAATTCCTTTTTCAGTCTTCTTTATCTTGAATGGTTTCTATTGACCTATCTTCAGGTTCACCTACTCTTCCCTCTGTCGTGTCCATTTTGATATAATGTTCATACCATGATTTTTTTTTAATGTTAGAAATTATATATTTAAAGTTCTAGAATTTCCATTTCTTTCTTTTCTATTCTGTTTCTCTGCTGAGATGTTTCTTTACTGAAACGTGTTCTTTTTTATATTTTATTGAGAATAGTTATAGCGTTTTAAAATCTTTTGATGTTATTTTCAACATTTAGTTCATTTTTATGCTTGGACTCAGTTGACTCTTTTCTCTTAAGAATATGCTCCATTTTCTCGGTTCTTTGAAAGTCAAGTATTTTCAGATTATATTCTGAACATTCTGAATGTTAAGTTATGAGAATTCTGGAATCAGTTATTTTTATCCAATTTTTATTGCATCCTTTGTTTTAGCAGGTAATTTTTTTGGCTGGGTTTGAATTGCAATTCTATTTCTTGGGCAGCAGATTTGGTCTTAATGTAGATATTTTGTCTTTAGCTCCAAATCTAATTCATGCCTAAATTGTTCAGGTGTTATACAGATATATGAGTAAACAATTTCTGGATCCCTGATCTGGCTCTTTCCCTCCTGAGGGTTTTCCACTTCTGTGAGCACCCGTGATTGCCCAGGTTCACTTTTCTGGTTCTTTAGGCCAGAAAGACCACAGGTTTATTCAAGCAACCCCACCTGCCTCTGTGCATACAGCTTAGCCCCTGGCTAAAAGCCCTGGATGTGGGAATTTATCTGTATGGCCCTCTAGCGACCTCCTCCAAGCTGGCACACACTCCCCACCAGTCAGTCTGCTTCAGGCGGTTTGGTTTTCTGTTATGTGCAGGATTAGTAGGTGTTTTCTGCAGGGGAAAGGGGATATTTTAGTTGTTCATACCCAGAAGTAGACATTTCCCTTCAGAATTCCATCAGAGTAGTAGTACAGAGAGGATGAATCCAATAACAGTGAGTCAGGCTCCAGATTGACCCATTGTTCTACTTGATATAAGTAATTTGCCAGTAAATTTCCTTGTTTCTGACACTAGGATATGGGTAATAGGATCAGATCACTTCTCTTTCTATCCAAAATACCCAGACACATAACCTTCTGAGCAGGTGGCCTCAAAGTGTACTCAAATCACACACCTATACTCTCTTTAGAAAGTTGGACATGAGTTAAGTCTGGCAGGTAGAATCTCATGTTCCATGGGGAAGAACCCTCCTGACTCTTGTCACAAATGTTCCCCAGTAAGGACAGTATATATGGTCTTGTGGAACTCAAACACAGGCAAATTGGTCAGGAGAGGCTGGAAGTTGGAGGAAGATAAGAAGACCCACCATAAAATTTAAATTGGGAAATAGAAACAGAAAAGGCACTAGGGTTGTTAAGTATCGACTTATTGAGCCATCTAGGAAATAAAGTCAGGAGTGAATTATGGGCAGACAAGGGGCTGCTCAGTTGGTCCATTTGGGGCATGCATTCCAGAGAGAGTGGACAACTAGATATTGAGTGCCCACCATGTTCTAGAACTGCTGTGGCTGCCTCAGGGCCCCTGTTTGATGAACAAAGAAACTGAACGTCAGTCAGATTTTATCACCTGCCCAATAATTCACAGCTAGGAAGTGCCAGAGTCGGGGTATGAATCAGGGTCTGCTTGGCCTCAGAACAGGCAGGAAATCAAGTTGGTAGAGAACTTTGAAGCATTCTCTGGATCAGAGGTTCTCAGCCTTTCCTGAGCCTCAAGGCTGTAATGTAAATAAGACATTAAGTAGATTTTTATCACCCACTAAAGAAGGCAAATTAAAAGGCAAACAAGCAAGACTGCCATTGTTAAAAATTGACCATGAACCTCAATGTATTTAGGAAAAGAAAAACCATTTGCACATTTCAGTATCTTGGTCATTATTTACAACAAATTACTTGGGCCACCACCTCATAACTCATCCCTCGCATCAGGGTGAAAGCACTCAAGGTCCAAGGGGAGTTAATGCAAAGAGAAGAAAACGGCCCGTGTTTGGAAGCAGGGACTCGGCAGAAAGAAGCTGAATCAATTTCCTCTGGGGCCCTGGCAGCAAAGCAGCAAGAGGCAGCCACCCAGAAGCCAGATTTCCCCTCTGTACTCCCAGCCCCTCTTCACCTCTTTGGCTCTTTTGCTTACTCCTGCCCCTTAGTGCCATTGACCAGGCTGCCTGAAAGTCATTGCCCAAATTCCATCTCCTCTCAAATCTATTTTCCCCACCTCAGAGAGAGCCAGTTGGATTTCTCAATTATCATTTGTACAGTCGTGAGCTTATATACTTCCAAGAAGTAATACGGTATAAGTTCCTTTTCCATGAAAATGTCATATTGGCTCCTCTGGGGAGTGAATGAAATATTTAAAATACTCTTTCAGTCTCAGTAGCCCATTACGAGGGAATCAAAGGTGAAATGTCACTTTGCTAAGGCTGGACTAGAAAGGCGTGTCCTTTGAGAAGCTCTGAGGCAGCATTGCTGCCTAATCTTTTATTATTTTTATTATTATCAGTTTTTCTACCTGTACTAAACACTACTAAAATGGGCAAATGAAATTTCCCTGTTAACACTTATCTTTCATACACATAAACTAATTTTTTGCAATATATTTTAAGTACCATTAAGGCTGATTAAATCACTGCTTGTTCAATTTTTAAAATAATAAATGCAGCTACCATTTGTTGGGTGTGTACTTCGTGCCAGGCAATACTTAGGCACTTTACAAATGCTATATAAGTTTTAAAATTTTTTTGTTATAAAAATAATATATAGATATGTTCTCCTCATAAAAATTCAAACAATTTCAATAAAACTGAAGTCTTTTTTGACCCCAGCCCCTGTCCTACGTAATGATTCTGTGGTCCTATCAAAAAGTAACATCTTTTTCAACTTTTTGTGTCCTTCCAGAATTTTCTGCACAGTTGTATATATTTGTTCCAGTAGAAGAGATAAAGAAGATATATGTGTGTGTGTTTTATAAGTAGAATTATCAATATGTTTTACGCTATAATTTGTTTTTCACACTCAGCAATATGTTTTGATATGTCCCTATGTTGGTAAGAGACTTCTGGCTCTCTTTTTTTAAACTTCTATTTTGTTTTCCATAATGTCAAACTTTATTTAGCTATTCCCTATTAAAGCAGAACGAGGTTGGTTGTTTTTAGCCCCGTTTTCTTTTCTCTTGCTATTCAACATAAGAGTAAATTTTTATATTCAGGTGTTTAGTGTTCATTAGCTGCCAATAAGTAGATTCCAAAAGTCAACCAAGCCTAGGGTGAAGGTTATACAGACAGATTTCAAAACCTCACTTCTAGTGTTAGACTATAGACAGGATCGCCTGCATTTTATTTCAAGGGTGGTAGGGGCAGGAGGAGGGGACCAAAAAAAAAAAAAAACACTAAAAATCACAAACAATAGCTATTGAGAGATCACCTCTGGGATCAGTTACCTATTTTTCAAACAATAAAAAGGAAAACCAAACCATAGGAAACACATAGTTGTTTTCATTTTGGTTTCTTTATGTTTTTAATTAGAAACCAGCAGACATCTCCTGTAGAGATGAGAAAATCAAACTTTTCATTAAAAAGAGTATGTTAGGTATGTGGAGGCCCCATTTCTTTCTAGACACTCCATGAAAATGCTGCTTTCTGTCCCTCACCAGCTCTAATCAGTGCTACTGTCCTTGTGGCTCCAGATCTCAAGTAGCTGCACTTCCACCTTGCAAGCTTCAGGGCAAAACACAAACATTTGTAAGTGTTTATCTTTTCTTTTCAAAATTAACAGCATTGTTTAGGTTTAATTATAAATCTGGTTTATTCTCATTTGACATATTTAAGCACTGTGGATTTGTTTAAAGAAGAAAGTAAGATAAAATCTTCCCCAATTTCTCTATTCCAATATGAATTAACATTTTTGTCAACATCTTACAGACAGTGCATTTTCTCTCTGAGAAATATAATTTTCTGTAAATGAGATTATAGCACTCATGCACTTTGATAGCTAAGTTTTTTTTTTTCACTCAACACATTCTATAAATCTTTAACAGTGTTAATAGATGTGATCTCTTCTTGATAGTTATTAAATCGTAATCAATCACATGGTGGTATGATACATTTAACTATTCATTCATCCCACAGTCCCTCATCCACTTATCCCCCAAATCTTTGTTTTGAGGCTTGTAACAGGTCAGGCATCATGCTAAGGCCTGGGCACACGTGACCGTGAGCAAGACAGACACAGTATGAGGCCCGTAGGAATGTAGGTCTACTAGGGAAAAGAATAAGCAATCGCAGCATGTAATGAATCCTATGGAGCTGGTTTAGAAGTTGTGATGAGGGATGGCTTCTTGGAGGAAATAATGACTATGCTGAGAAATCACAGAGAGTGAGTGTGAGTTTGCAAGACAACAGGAGAGGGGAGGACGTGTGAGCCAGAGAGAACAGCATTTGCAAAGACTTGGGAATAAGAGAGGTCTTGGCCATGCTGTGGAAATGGACACTTTCAGTCTAGCTGGAGCACAGTATTATGGTGACGTGGAAACGTGACACTAGGGTTCGGGCAGTGACGTTAGCCTTGGTCCGTGGCCTTCTACACTGAATCAGCAGTTATTTCCCAGCGTGAAAGAATTACATCCCTAAATCAAGTGGTTAAATGCAGACCTGGACATGTCTCAAGTAAGCTGAAGCAGAGGTTCATGGAAAATTGTAACTGTGACCAGAGAAATTCATGAGTGTTCAAAGGGAAGCATAACACTTTAGCAACGAGGGAACATGGATTGGTTCTTTTTCTGGTGCATGGGACTGTTGAATGAGACTGTACAAAAAAGAAATCGGGCATGTGTGGGAACAATTGCTCAAATACCTATGTCTCCATTGTCCAATTCTAGTTGAGCTTATAAGGATTGAGTTGGAAGTAAAACAAACCCCATGAAGAGTATTAAAGTATTACTATTATGGAAACACTTGACCACTGAACAAACTTCCAGCATTCAGGGGCACGATGACATAAATAAAAAGGAGCAGCCAGACCAGCAAGTCGGCTGGAACCAGATGTGGATCCCTTGTACTTTGGAAGCATGTGTAGGTGTAGAGTAAAGAGAATCAGGTGGGTGGTCTACTTGGGACACATGAGCCAGCATGAAGAGGAGACCCCACCCGAGAAAAGCAAAAGCAAAAGCACAGCAATCAGCTGTGGAGCGTGTCAGCCCAGGAAGCCTACAGGAAGTAGGCCAAGTGCAGGAAACGGGCTGAGGAGATAGGTTTATCCTCGGGAAGCAGGATGGGGCTGCAGACGGGCCCTCAGTTCTCACCTGCCTGTATGAGTGTGACCGCAGGGTCATTGGAGCGCTGCTGTTTCAGATGTGCCCTTCGAGTCCTAGGACTAGATTCAGGAGTCTACAAGCTGGCTCTACAGCAGACAAGTCAGGGTTCTAACCTCAGCCTGTTCCCTTGCCTGTGGTTGTCCTTGGGTGCGTAACCTCTGAGGCTGTTTCTTCTTTAAAATAAGCTATTGACACTGCCTAGCCGAAGCCAGTGATCTGTAGGTCTGGTGGTGGTCGGCAGTGGAGGTGGCAGCCACTCCAGTGTATCATCATGGCTTCGGTATTTGGCTAGAAAGAGAAGGTATGAGTAAGAAGCAAGAGCACTTTCTCTGCCAGAGGACAGGGCTCCTGTCCCATCAACTACCTCCAGGAGGGAGAGGATAAGAAGCCACAGAGAAGGGGCATGAAGAGCTCTCCTTGGGCAAAGCTCCAACAGGCTCCCGCCAGCCTAAGTCCCATGGGGTCAGAGTGAACTGAAACGTGTGTTGGTGTCAAAGTGAACATGCATCAGTGTCAGAATCACTGGCTTTGGAAGACCAAGGGACAGTTAACGAGATTTTAACCTTGAAGATGGGGATAAAGGGCCTAACACAGGGAATCTGGAACTCAAGAGTAATTTGTAATTTAGGCGTGTAAAAGTGCCCAGTTTCCTCAAGCATGACTTTTAGTGGGCTTCTCTCTACCCCCCACTGAGGGCAATTCTGGTAAATGAAGGTAACGCCGTGGTCCTCCCTGCTTTCCAAATTCTGCGATTCCCTGAGCTTTCTGGTTAAAACCTCCATTTTTTTTACTCCGTGTTGAACAAAAATGTTGAGTGCCTAGCAGGACACTGAAATAAGTAGGTCACTGTTCAAAGTATCAAAGGAAAGAATGTCTCTGGATACCGTTGGGCTCCGGCAGTCAGGCTGGAAGCGCATCATTCCCAGACAATGGGGAGGGGTTTGCAAATGAAATAACTTCCACGGAGTGCTACTACAGGTAGCTGGCACATCAGAGGGAAATGTTTATTGACTATATATTACACCGAGAAATAGGAAAGATAAATATTTGCACTTCCATTGAGACACATTTAAAATTCCCAAACACCCATTGTATAATCTGCTAAGCAGCTGTTTTGCATTCTTTCCTGAACAAGTGATTATAATAAAATTTGTTCTAGTCTGTGTGGATTTGTTATTGGTTGTTATTTGTGGTTGTTATTTATCTGTTGTTAGGTTTTTTCTTTTTGAGAAGGTGGTAACACCTTAATAGAAATTATATGTAAGAAATTTTAATTAATAATGAATCTCTTCTGATTTTTTTTGAACCAGAATTTGGTTTCTCCATTGACAAAATACACAAATTCACAATCTCGAAAACTGTTTGTGGGACAAAAATATTAATTAGGTAGTTTAAACTCTGCTTTCAAAGTCGTGGGACTGGGTTCCTGCTTCATCAGAGAGACTGGTCCCTAACAGATTCCCACACGTGCAGTACAGCCAGAATGCAATAATGTGTGTGCCACTACATTAAGATCAAACAGATATTTTTCTTTGATGTTAAGGAGGAACCGCAAGACCTTTAAATGCCTTGGGGGTCACCATTCATCATATCTTGCTATTTAGAAGATCCGTGGAAGTAAAATGCACTGGAGCGCTCCGATTAGCCAAATGCCAACCAGCCCCAGCTCACTTTTCATTTCGCTCATTTCCCATTTTCATGTTCGGAGGTTGATCGTTCAGAAGACTAAACGGAATGAAATATTTAGGAATATTGGCCTAGCAGGCGTATATATGATAGGATGAAGAAGAAAAGGGAACATAAAAGACCCAGTGAGAATAATTCCAGGCAGGAAGTGAAGAGAGCCTTGACGAAGGTGAGGGCAGTGATGGTGAAAGGAAAGGGTAGAAGTTGGCTGGGAAAGGTGCCAAAGAGTAGGGAAAAGGGGTCGAAGTTCACATTTTAAAGCAGCAGGGATATTTGGCCCTGGGAGAAGTAGGCATTTGGTTTATTACGTGCAGAGACAGCAGTCATCCGAGAGACTCCATGCTTGCTCTAGGTCCTCCTGTATCTCAGAGTTTTGTTGGCAGGATTTAGTCACCATAGAACTTCCCTTGGTATTGTAATTGCCTTTTGCTGTTCTCTTTCCCCAGCGTGAGCTCTTGATTGGCTGGGTTTTCGTCTTTGATCTTTGAATTCCTCTGAAAGCACCTTGTACCACATGAGGCGCATAGTAAGTATATATTAAATGTTTGAAAAAGGAAAGATGTGGTCAGGAAATCGAAAGACGTGAGAGATTAAGAGGAAAAGGGCATTTGCCATTTGATACTTGTCTTAAAATTTAGTAACCAAAAGGAGCAAATTCTAGAGCAACATCCTTAGTTTACAGAATGTTAAACCGAGACTCAGGGAAAGGAATCGACTCGTCCAGCCAAGGTCATAGTCAAGCCGTTAGAGGTAGAGGAAGAGTCAGAAACTGGGTTTGTGCTGTACTCTGCTCTGTATCCATCCTTCACAGAAAGTGGTGCCTGTTTTAGTTCTCAGTGGACAAGGTTTGAGACATAAGCAACTTCATGAAAAATATCTTTTAATAAACAGTAGGCCATAGTGACTCCAACAGGATGAAGGTCAAGCCCATAAGGCCCACAGAACACATGGGTAGGTTCTAGAAAATCGACATTTTAAATTATTACGTAATTAATTTTTGATAGGTTAACACGGTCACTTGATTTGAAACCTTAAACGAATAATGAGGTATAAATAAATAGGCAGCGAGAAGACTCCCTTGACCTTGTCCCCCTCCAGGCCAGTTACTACCTACCATAGGGGTATGTACTTTTTTAGTTTCTTAGGCATCTTTCAGAGTTTCTTTATGGCTCTACAAGCCAAATATGAATAAATATTTTTATTTACCTCCTTTTTAGGACACAAAATGTAGCATATTACAGATACTGATCTGCACATTTTTTTTAACTTATAATACATCTTGCAGAACTCATATGAGTACAAAAATAACTACCTTAGCAACAATGTATTCTGTTGGATGGATGTAACACAATTTAATTAAATGGCCTCTTATTGGTGAACATTTGGGTGGTTTCTAATTTTTTTGAAAATTAGAAAAGTAACCTTTAATGGCTAACATTATACATACACAAGGATTTGTGCATTTGTAATTCTGACATATCACCAATTACCCTCCAAGTGGTCGTACCAGTTTACATTGGAATCAGCAGTTTGAGAGTACCTGATTCTTTACAGCTTCTACATTACGGCGTGTTATTAAACTTTAGGATGTTAGCCAATCAGATGGGTGAAGAAAGCTATTTCAGGGTAGTTTAATTTGCCTTTATTTTAGGAGTGAGGTTGAACATTTTTAAAATGCTAGAAAATGGAAATATAAAAACTAAAATAGGATTTCCTCTTCTTACAAGGATCAATAACTGGCACACAGTTGGCCCCAGAGAGCCAGACCTCTGCCTCCTCTGTTCCCTCAGTGCCAGCATTTCACGTGGATCATCGTGCTCAAATTCACAAGCCCTTGAATGGTACGCACAGTCGTCTTCATTTTACAGATGAGGAAACTGAGAGTTAGAGAGAGTAACCTTCCTGAGATCTGGTAAGTGACAGAGTAAGGGCTTGAACCCAGAAATGAGAGGACTCCAGCACCCCGGATCTGCCACTACCCCCCACTGTTAGGATGCTGTATTTATTCAGCGAGTTTGAATTAGGTCATTTGTATGCTGTCCTCTCATGGGATTTATGCTCCTCTCCCTGACCTAGCCATCTCTCAAGTCTGCGCCTGGTTCAGAAGGACATATTTTTTCTTTAATGTAGCGCTGGTTCATTGCTTTTCCTGTAGAATTTTGAGATACAGCAAGTTTACTCTTGGGTGGTCTCTCCCTCACTGCACTTTACCCTTTTCTGTTAGCGTCTTGATAGAAGCCACTGTGTTTGTAGCAAATTATAAATATTGATCAGTTTTCTCTCTCACCTTTGTATATAAATATGGGAGTCGGGGCGTTGGACTGCAAAACGATAATAAGAAAAAACCAGTTGGGGGACATTTATTATTTTTCTGATTTTATATGAGGGGGATTAACTCAACATAGTCATGTGAAAACAAACTAATGTAAGACTCGTTGATTTATAAGCTAACTGCAACTAGACTTTTCCATAATTACCTAGGAAAGGCTAGTTCTCCCTAGGAAGAACTATTACTTTGAAAGGAATGAATAATTTAAAGATCGGTTCTCGGATATATGGCAGATGTGTCTTTACCATCAATGTCAGAGAGAATTACTAGTCATCTTCTGAAGTGGCACTCATTTCCTTAGAATTCGATTGGGAGCAGTAGCAGCCGCAGCTGTCCACGCAGGGAGCCTTCCCCAGGCTATAAAATAACTAAGGTGTGCTCGCCTCCCTCCTCTCCAGGTCTGTTTGCAAACGCTTCCGGCTTCCTCGGCTCTCAGTCTTGCATCTAGGAGTCTGCCCCGTCCCTGTAGCCACACTCAGAATGCTCTCCGCGGTAACACAGGGGCAGCACTCCTAGGAACTGCTTCTGCCTCCCCACTTTGACCCTCTCAGTTCCTCCTCCTACCCAGACACCTCGGCACACCTGCTGAAGGGAGGGAAGCTTTGCAGAGGCTGGGTCCCATCCCCATAAAACCTGCACTACCACCAAATGAGTGTCACAATATCAGGTCAAAGATATCAGCATATCCTGGAAACCAGTGACCAGGTTAAGGCTGTTTCTAATGAAAATCACCTGGGCAGATCACGTGACATGAAAATGGCCATGAAAATGCTGATTTCAAGGGCCTGACATGCAGTTCAGTGGAGGGACTAAGGAATTTAAAGAACTGCCTCCCCTCACCCTGCCCCGGCACTGCTGCTTGCCTCATCCCAGGGTTCCATTTGTTTTCTGTCCTGGGGACTCAGGAAGAAGGGGCTTGGCAGAAAGAAAGAAGAACCAAGATGTAAACACAGTTGACCTCTGAACAATGTGGGAGGTAGGGGGCGCTGACCCCTGTGCCATCAAACTTTTGTGCTTATAACTTTCGACTCCCCCAAAACTTAATAGCCTACCATTGACCAGAAGCCTTACCGTTACCATATAGTCTATTAACACATATTTTGCATATTATATGTAGTATATGCTGTATCTTACAATAAAGTAAGGTAGAGAAAAGAAAATGTCATTAAGAAAATCATAAAGCAGATAAAATACATTTACAGTATTTATTGAAAAGGATCTGCATGTGGGTGGGCCCGTACAGTTCAGATCCATGTTGTTCAAGATCAACTGTACTTCTGTTTTTCTTCTCTCCGCTTCCACTGTAAATAACCTTCTTTTATGTTAAATGGTGGTTCTTTTTCTTTGGCTGCCCACTGGAATTACCTGGAGAGTTTTTAAAAATACCGATGTCTGAGTCCCATCCCCAGAGACTTGGATTCGGACACTTTAGGCTACACCTGAAGACTGAACGTGAACACCGAGTTATTTAAAAACTCTGCGGAGATACAGCCATGTTCACAGCAGCATCATTCACGGTAGCCAACAGATAGAAGCAACCGAAGTGTCCATCATTTGGATGAATGAATGGTATGTACATAGCATGGAGTAGTTAACAGCCTTACAGAGGAAGGGAATTCTGACACGAGCTACAGCATGGATGAAGCTTGCTTACATTATGCTAAGTGAGATAAGCCAGTCACAGAAAGACAAATACTGTGTGACCCCCCACTTACGTGAGGTACCTAGCATGGCCATGGACTTTTGGCTCCTATCATGGTACCCACGTGACAGTCTCCAGGTTAGATCTATGAGAGCCCCCAGAGGTTTCTGCTTTCCTTCCTAAAATTATCGAATCAGAAGAATTTCAATGGTTGGAGCTTAGGGATATGAATGTTAATAATCTCTCCAAGTCATTCTGGTATGCTGTAAGGGTTGGAAATCACAGGGTATTGTAAAATCCAATGTCCTTGATCTCCCTTGAAGGTCTTAGGCAGTCTGGCTCGAGCATGTTTTTTAGCCTTACTTCCTGTCTTAGCCTCAGACAAGATTTTTTATCCTCATCATAACACCCTGCACTTACACGATGCCCCTGTTTGGAATTTTCTTTGTCTGTAATGCCTTCTGCTCCTCCTTTTCCTATTGCGATCCTCATCAGCCTTACCTCTTCTTCCTCAGAACTTTCCTGGATTTCTTTCCCATCCTCATTTCTTCTTTCTCCTCCCTCCTCCCCAGCGATTACAGTTAGTTTCGAGCTTTAGGGCGCTTTGCGCTGTATGTGCGTATCTCTCACTCTTGGCATCTCCAGCATATGGTCTTATATTTGAGTCTGATTCTGGGAAGACAAGGTCCTAGCATGATGGTTGGCCCAGAGTAAGTGTTCAGTATTTATTACAGTCAATTGAATTTGACCTTCCAGCCTTGACCTTACTTCTAAACTCCAGATAAATATGTCTAATGGTTTATATAATGTCTCAAGCTTTTCAACCAAAGCACACCCAAACAGATTTTGATTTAACCTGCAGATTTCCCCTTCCCACAGTGTCCCCCTATTTCAACAATGGCATCTCCTCCACCTGATTAAATGCTCAGGTCAAAATGCTGAGCATAGCCTTTTATAATCTCTATATTTTCACCTCCTACATCCAATTAGACATCAGGACCTGACAGTTCCATCTCTAAGATAAATTTCAAACCTTCCCCTTTCTCTCCATCTCTACTGGTATTCCACGTCTCACTCTATAGTGAAATGCCTGCTGGTCTCAACCACCACCCTCCTCGCCCCTTCCAGCTGGTTCTCCTCACTGCAGTCAGACCGAATTTATAATGTGTGTGGCTATACTACTCCATTGCCCAAACCTTTTCATTGGCTAGCCGGTACTCCTGGCAGTCAAAGCTTTTAATAGGATCTAAAAGGCTCTCCTGTGCCTCCTGTTACTCACCCCGTTTTTACCTCCCATTTAGCAATGCTAGCTCCATTTTCGTTCTTTACTTTTGCTTATGTCTTTCCTTCCTCAGATAATTTGCCCATAACATTCTTTCTGTCTAGAATACTGTGTCCCAATCCCAATTAATGGGCCACCTACCACTCTTCTTTCAGACTTTACTCTAAATGTCACTGCCTCAGAGAGACGTACCCTCAGCCCACGAGTGGTAAGTAGGTCCCAGCTTACCTTCTCAGAGCAGCACTCTTGATGTTCCCATCATGGTACATAATACAAGTGTGCTTAGCATGAACCAGCTCCATATAATCCGCCAGCCTATACAGATCATCCTCATTTGTGGACCCCATTCCTTTCTAACCCCAAAGTAGAGAAAAATATTTATATATCTGCCACAGAATTGCTTCTCTCTTGAGCTGGCCCAAGCTAATCACTGATACATGAAGTGGGGATGGCGGGCTTAGGAGGGAAAAATGCTGGAGTGGCCCCCGGTCCCCATCATGCTGACAGACCTGAGTCTTCCAGCTCATCTCCCTTGAGTGCCCGTCATGGCCGGGAACACAGTTCTGCAGCCTCTGGGACCCTGCCTGCCAGTCCACCTAGGGTTGAAGGATGGAGGGAAGCAGACCCCACACACACCCTTTCTCTCTTCCTCTCTGGGCACAGTTATCATGAACAAAGGAGGGAGAAGGGAGATTATTTTCTTGTGATGAATGCTGCATTTTAAATGAAGTTCCTTAGGCATTTTGAACATCATATTTATTCTACATGCAACAATAGTTTCATTATATATAGTGAAAATCCTTCTAAATGTTAATGTAACATTGGCCCAAGAACCTCACATTTGGAATAAGTAAACCAAGATATGGCCTCGCATTAGTGAACACTTACTGAGCCCAGTTCTCTGCTGCAACTTGTTTTAAGGAGAAAACAATTTCTCATAGTTGTAAAAAACACAGCCTTTGAAATCTGAAAGACCTGGGTTCAAATCCTTGCTTACTAACTGGGTGACTTTGAGAAAATTATTTACTATTATTCAGCTTACTTTAAAAGTTTTTTTTTTTTTTTTAAAGATCACATGGGAGAACATATCAATGGATTAACATATAATGCTTTTAGTATACAGTAATACTGCTGTACTATATGGGCAATACTGAATAAATAGTGGTTATTAGTAGTTACTAGTATTATAAATTTTTTATCTTCTAGCTCAGTAATCGAGCTTACCTTGGGTTAAACTGAAACTCGCCTCCTAACATCCATCATTTATTCAGTAAATATTTCTCAAGCCATACTACGCTCAGGCAGTGTGCGAGGTACTGGATAATATTTTGGTGAATAAATTGGCCATGGTTTTGTCCTCATGGTGCTTAAAGTTCAGTGGCAGGGAGAAAAACGAGCAAACTAACATATACCTGTAACATGTGAGAAGTGTCACCAGAAAGGGAGTGACGTCCTCTGAGAGAGAATGATGGAGAGGGGCTGCGGAGATGAAGCAGTAAGAAAAATGGCACATGGGCAGCTGTAGCCAGCTGGCTAAGTCCACTGGCCTATTCCTGTTCTCGTCCCCACAACACGGTGCCAAAAGAGACTTGACTAAACACTTTATTTGTCCATTCTGGTGCTTTTTAAATGTCGCGATACATTTTACAAAGCTAGCCTAACTCTGAGGCTCTAATCTAACCACAAATGGTGAATACACGCCCAACCTACAGGTCAGTAGATTAAAAAAAAAAAAATCCTTAAATAAAATGCTAGCATATTAAATCCTGCAGCATTTGAAAAGGATAATTCACCACAACCAAATGGGTATATTCTCAGACTCCAAAGGTAGATCGACATAAAGAAATCTGCTAATATAATTTATCCTATCAGTTGGTCAAAGGCTAAAGACTGTTCTCATGTCCTACACATAAGAAGTCCTTTTGTTGTACTCAACATTCAGAGTAGGGCTTCTCATTACTCCTTGCTGTGATTAGTTTGCCTGAAGTTGCAAGGCTTTGGCTACCACATATGATGATTAAGATGAGCAAACCTTTAAGATTAGTAAAACAAAAGTGTGTGTATAAGTGGGTATAAACTAGCCATCTCTTCCTGATTAGTTAAGGTTAAACTGGTATCCATAAGACTTCAAACCAATATAAGCACCATTTCTGCCCAGTCCATGCAGTCAGCTCAGCCCCACTGCTTTGACAAAATTGACAAAAATAACCCCCCAAAGGCCGTTGGCTGCTCACCAGCGACGTGGTTTATGCCGACATATAACTGACTGACAACCTCTGTTTCTGAAATTAATTACTTTTCTTTTGGAGTTAAATTTGCTGATGATGCTTCTCACAAAAATATGAGGTCTTTACATGGAAAATGCTCTAATTAAATAAGAATAAAGGCAGAAAACTTCCAGACCTAAATGAGATACATTTATTCCATGCATGTGGTTGAATCTTTAATAATTTGAAATGTAACAGTCTCTTCCCTCCTGGGATAGCGATGATATCTTGCTTTTCCCTGTATTTGCATCTGTCTCCCGTCTAATGTTTATTTATGACTGCGGCGACGAGGAGGGATGCATTTACTTCGTTCTTTCCCCACCATCCCCTGCCCAGTCTTCCAAGCCCCAGTGCTATGCGCCGAATCAGGTCCTCACAAAATTCACATGTTCAAGTTCTAACCCCCAATGCGACTACTTGGAGATAGAGCTTTTAGAAGGTAATGAAGGTCATAAGGGTGGGTCTTAATTTAGTAGCATTGGTGGCCTTATAACCTTATAAAAAGAGGAAGATCTAGATACCTATCCCTCTCCCCTCCTGGCCTCCCTGTCCCCCGTGCCTTTCATGTCCACACACGAAAGAAAGGCCACGTGAGCACACAACAAGGAGATGGGCAGCTAAGACACTCAGGAGAGAAAGGGGGAGCTGCGAGTCCAAGAAAAAAATGCAGCTTTCTCTTCCTTCTCTCATCTAAACATTCTTTCTGCTTTCAATACTTGGCCCACTCAGGGAGGAATGTTGGGTTTCTTGTGTCCTTTGAACTGGCTTCTAGGGACCCAAGGGCTTGTGTACATTTCTCTACATAGAGGCCAGACATCCTTTTTGTCTGCGAATCGGCATCTCTTTTCTGCATGCTCCCTCCTCTCCTCCACTCTCTTCTTGTGCGGTTGCATAGAAGGGGCAGTGAGCGCCTCTTTGTGCCAGGTGCTTGGACCCGGCACCACAGCCCAAGATCAGCCGTTTAGTTCTCATATCTGTGCAGTAGAAGAAATGTAACAAAGGAGCCCCATGCCAGGCCTCTTTTAAGAATGCAATTTAAGTGTGTCTGGATTTGAAGTCAGTGCTATTGTCACAGTTCTCTGCCCCATATCATGATCCTCTCAAGAGCCGCTTATCACAGGAGCTGCCGATGGCCAAGAACAGGTGTAATGCAAAGACCAAATTGACTTCCAAAGGGCCAGGCTGCTTTCAACTTCTACTCTCCCACATTTCCCCCCTACCTCACCCCCAGATCCATATCCATCAGACAAAAGAGACAGAGGAATCCTAGGTGCTCCAAGCCCTCAGAGCCCCCAAAGGTTGCTCTTTGACGTTCTGGAAGGGGGTGGGTTGGGGTGGGGGAGAGGAAGAAGCAAAAGAAAGAAAAGATGTCAAGTAAGAATCTTGGAGTTGCAGCCTAGCTCGGCTAGAGGGTTTAGAGGGATTTAATGAATGAAGAGGGATGTCTCACAGAACACAAGAACGGAAGAGCAGCCGGTCCTTGGGGAGTAAACTAGCAAAACTAGGAACTAGAAGCTGAACAGGGCACCCTCCATCTTGTTTTCCGCCCTTGCTGCTTGGCTGTTCCATCCTCCTCTCTTTCCATATACCACTTGCTCTGACTGTCTACAAGGTGGAACGTGGGTGCCCCACACAGTCAAGGTTACATGTTATTGTCTCAGCTCTCCCTGTGACCTGATTGGCCCAGCTTGGATGGGCTTTCCACCCTTGGTCCACATTGCCATGGCCCAGGGAGTCAGGATCACAGAGTAAGCAAGACAAGTGGGCTGGGGACAAAAAGACCTCTCCCAAAAAGTGCATACCACAAACAAAGGAGAGGAAGGAGCACAGAGAAGAAACTGGCCAGCTTTTGTTGAGTTCCTAACAGATATCTTAATGTGTTCTAATTGCTCTGATGAATTCAAGGGAATAAAAGCATGATCCTCTAAGGGAGAACCATACAAACCTAGAAAAGCTAAGTTATGTGGCCCGGACTCAGTCCTCAGAAGTTCAGATGATAATTAAGGTCCATGACAGTAAGAAGGAAATTCAAGTTTACTGTGGCAAGCATGTACTAGATGTGTTAACATATTTTGCCTGATTTCAGCCTGTCGACAATTCTGTAAGATAAATTTTATGTGAGAAAACATCCTGGAGGGTGGAGGGGAGGGGGTAAAGCCCATTCTAGTGGAGCTAACAGCATGAGCGGAGGCTTGGCAGTAGGCAAGAGACCATGGTTTATGGAGGGGAGGGGTTCAGGTGACTGGTCTAAGTGCAGTAGAAAATGCTTTAGAAAGGGTGGAATTTGTAAGAAGGACACTTAATAAGAATGCAAACTAATAAAATCACCACCATTCATTTACTCATTTTACTTCTCGATCCCTACTATGGTATGCAGGGCTCTGGAACTCGGCATTGGGGACGAAGAGATGAATGAGATCCAGCTCAGACTTTGCTAAGTCCACAGTCCAGTTGACAGAGAAATAAGCGTTGGAAACAACAGGCACACTTTTCGTATATTTTATGAAACATCACCTGTGGATTCTTTTTGGCCATGGCAAATAGCAACAGCAGAGGATAAACCCAGAACATCACTATTGTAGGTCTCATGTGTCTTTATCATGTGAAAGGGCACTTAAGGAGATTTTAAAAAGAAATTTAGTAATCTAATAGCCAAGACTTTGGGGGTTTTAGGGTGACCTGGTACCCAAAACAGCAGCATGCCAAAGATATTAATCTGCAGTACCAACTTTACATAATATTCCAAAAAAAGTTTATGCCATGCCATTGGGCAGCAACTTTGCAATGCTGTTCATATAGAATAAATCTCATTTTTAATAAAAATGTATCTTTCAGATATATACAACGATTACCCTAGAAATAGATTGGACTGTCTATTATATTGATATATACACAATCTCGGAAATTTGTCTCCAGAGCCTGGTTTACTATACACCAACAGAATTTAGAGCTCCATAAAAATACTTTATAGCATTCAGGCACCAATGTTCCTATTTCTCATGCGGAAACATTGGAAATGTGGTCAGGGCTGTCATTCATCCCTGGCACTCAAATGTTTTTCACAAATAGTTGCTGCCTTAAGAAAGTATCACCAAATAAAATGCTCTTATTTGGTTCTTTGATGACGTTTCAGTAGACATTAAAATGAGAACTTCTTTGTATTGAGGTTCGATAGCCCCCTTCAGAATGTTTTACAGGGGAGCTAGAGGGTCAGTAAGGACCCACCAGTGGGCGTAAGGAAGCAGAGCTGGGGGGTAATTACCTTTCAGAAGGATGGCTTTGTTGGCCACTTCGCCTTTACTGGGAAGGAGGGAACATAATAGACTTTTGTTGAGATGTACCCTCACCTGTCCAGAGGAAGACCGTCATATCCCTGTGCCTCGCGTCTCTGCCAGCATGGGAGGGAGGACCAGCAGGGCACACGTGCCCCACCTCTTCAGACACCAACAGTATGCCGGTGTCCCTTTCTTTAAGCAAACTCAGTCCCTGATGATATCTTTACCCACTGGTTGTGGCTGAAGAGGGAGATGGTACGTAGAGTTTACAAAATGATTCATCTACAATCTAGGAAACACAGAGGCCTGATAGGACATTGAAAATAGACTTTTGCATCCGTAAATTAGATTTGCCCGCCCAATTGTATTGCTTGGAGTGGGTCAGATAAATATAATAAGGATAGCATCACTAAAAATAACATTAAAACTCCCGTAAGTCCCCTTCCTTGCTTTAGTTTTCTCCATAGCAGTTATTCTCTGATTTAGTGGTTATTATTTATCGTTTACTTTCCTCCACTAGAATGTAAACTCTATACAGGCAAAGGATTTTGTCTTTTTTTTCTTCACTACCTCTATCCTCAGTACCTGGAACATTCGTGGCTCCAAGTATGTGCTCATTAAATACTTTTTAACAAATGAAAAAGCTAACTGTTATTAAGTCTTGATTATATCCTTTGTCTCATTTAATTACAATAATGTGAGTAATAATAATTATTCCCATATTTTCAACTTAATAAAATAAATGAATATGTTTTTAATATAAAGAGTTAAAATACTACTAGAGCCACGATTATAGTCTTAAAATGTCGGTTCCCAGTTAAACAAACTAAAGCTTTCCTAGAGAAATGGCTGATGCCAGATCTGGAGTGGGAGGAAAGTGTGCAGGATGAGATTGGAACATCTTGTTATACAGAAAGCAAGGAAGTTATCAAAGACAACTTGAGTTGCATCAAAGGGGTTTTGAGGCCAACTTGAAGGGGCTCTCAAGTGCCAAAGATGGGCAATTTAAGTGTAAAAGAATAACTGCAATAGACAGAAAACCCTGAAGTCTTAAAATCCATTCGTTCATAACAGTAGATCTTTTTTTTTTTTACAGTAGATTTTTTAAAAACCTGATTGGTCCACCTTTGGAAGATGCCAGGGGACAAATTCTTTATTCTGGAAGTGGTAAGTACGGAGAGAATCAAGACTTCAAGGTTTAGCTCAGAGTTGTAGAGAGCTGGAAGCAGCGTTGTTCTCACACAGCAAGAAAAAAAGCTAGGTAAACTGCAAATGAATGACTTCTTGAGTTTTCAGATAACAGGTCACAGGACGACTAACTTGAAATTTGGTGTCAAAGACAAAATACACCAGACTATTAAGGCAATGGTTTATTAAGACTATTACAATAGCCAGAGCACCCCAGATTCCAAGATCAGAGTCTCAGCAGAGTGGTTTTGCCCTAGGCTTATATAGAGAAGGGTAGACCTGGGGGTTCACAGGTGGAATTGTTTTGCAATCGGTAAATCTCAGTCAGTTGAACTAGAGATGTTTCTTTTTGTGTCTAGGGCTTCAGGGGGACAAACAGTTCTAACTTTAGCTATTCACTCAAAGAACAGGAAGTTGGCTGGGGGTGAGAGGGGAAGGGTCTACATCTGGCTTTGCCAGTTGGTTCAGGAAAAAGGTCTATGTTTGGCCTTGTCACAGGTAAACACAGGAGTCATCTTGAGTCTTCTGCCAGTCATGACAAAGAGAGGACCACAAATCTTATCTGAGTCATACGGGCAGTGGTGGTTCTTTGTGGTAAGCCACTTCTGGGAACAAAATGATGGAAGGATTTCTTGACGTTTGTTGTTTGTCAGGAGCATAGGGCTCCGGTCAAGTTCAGCGTTGTCACTGGAGAGACAGGTACCTGTAGATATCTAACAATCTGCAGCTGTTTAACTGGGGAGACTACCAGATACCAGAGACTAACAGATACAGGTAGTAAGTTTTACACATCTATTTTTGAAAGTTGAACCAAAGGGGTTTGCCGACAAGTAAGATGTGGAGTGTGAGGGAAAACTGGGTCTGGTCTGTGTTAAGAGTGTGAATTGCAGACATGGAGGAGGTTTGCAAACTGTCACAGGTGTGTTTCTCTCAGGAACCCTCCCTCCCCCAAGTGTTTGGTTCAGTGCTGGCTGGGGGAGGGGAACAAGCGGTCCCCACTGAAACTGCACTGAGACCTATCTACTCTCTGAAACAAAAGCCTTAATCTTCAGGTGGAAGAGGGACAGAAACAGAAGACTTAGGGGGCTGGAGGCGATCCACTACAGCTGGGTTTGGAGAAAATAAATGAAATAGCTCTACCCTAGGGAGAAGGCAGGAACAGTGCAAAGTGCAGCACTAGGTCTGGGGGCGGGGCAAGACCACGCGTGGGGCCACGCCCCCAGCCCTCAGGGCACAGTGATTGCTCGTGGACTGAGGCTCAAGGCGGAGGATTAGAGATGTAATCTGCCCCTGGGTCTCTGGCCACCACACTAAGAAAAGTCAAGAAAAAATAGCGGAGGGATACACAGAGGAGAAGCACAAGAGGGAGATTTTCTCTAGGAAGACTCAGGGCCAAGCAAGGAGACTCAAAACCCAAGCAGCAAACATACACGGAGAAAACACTCCTGAAATAAACCCACACCCCAAACAAGGTAGGACTATTCCTGATGGAAATAGGTTCGCGGTTTTTCGTTTGTTTTTTTCTTGAAGCAGTAGAAAATATTTTTATTTCATCTTCTATTTGCCTCCTATTCTACTTCATCATATATTAGCAGTTAACTTTCTTGTTACTTGGCTCATTTTGTTTCAGATGTGCCTCTGGTGAAAGCACATGACTGCTTTTGTTTGTTATTGGTATTTGTTGTGTTAATATTTTATAACAGCCTCTCTGAATCTCTCCAGAGATGTATGCTTTGAGGGTTTAGATAGGAACCTAACCTTGGTTTAAGGTGATTTGTTTGGCATAACGACTTGTTAGAGCGTTTACTTTAGCTTTCATATTATTATATTTACCTGGGCTCAACCTGTATAAAGGCCACCTCCTCAGGAAGGAGGATGCATCCATAAGTTCCTCAGCTTGCTGTCCATTTTTGATGCGGGTTCCAGCAGATGTGAGAATCCGCCTTTATTTCCAAAGCATCCCAAACTCATACTACTTGCTGTCTGTATGGATGTGTGTACTCTGGTCTTTGGCTAGTGGACAAGCTCTAGTGCAGACAGTAAGTTCTGTCATCCAGGCTGATTTTACCCCTGGTAGAGGACTTTATTTTAAGAGATCTTAGATCAGCGATAGCATCTCCTGCTTGATAGCCTCCGGTTTCACTTTTGAGATTATCAATAGAAGTCTAAAAAATCAAAGCAAGGTACAGAGACTTCTCTAAGGCAAGACAATGATGAGGCACCCCTCCTGGTGGGGACAGGAGGTATTGCAGCGGTGGTAAAGTGAGAAGGAGAGAATAATAGACTTTCATAAGTGGGTTAATCAGCTGGCGGAAAAGTTCTGTGTGTTCTGTCACCAGTAATGTCTGTACTGAATGATACCCATGAGGTCAAACGGGGGTCCTAGTACCAGGTGAGCAGGAGCATTGACAAGTTTTGAAGAGGCAGCTATTGGCCCAAGACGAGGAGGATAAGCCTTTGCAGCTGGGTCAAGCATAAGGCTATAATAAATGATGGGTGTTTGATGGTTCCCGTGAGGTTGAGTTAAACCTCCACGGACTTGTCCAGATTGCTCACACACAAATAGATGGAACAGCTTTTTGTAGTTAGGGACGCCTGGGGAATGAGGCCGATTCCTATTTGAGCCCTCAGAGCAGAGGGCCTCATACTGAGGACTCAGTAAATTCATAAAGAGGTGTTGCAGTCTTGGAGTCATTTGGCGCCCATCATCTGCATTATCCAGTTAAACCTGAAAGTCCTCTCAGTTGCCATTTGTGGGGAGTCTAAGATGTTTGAACAGCCTTCAGTCTATCAGGAGAGAGTGTTTTTCCTCTTTAAATAGATCATGCCCTAAATAATGAACTGTTTGGAAGAATTTAAATTTCTCTTTTGAAATTTTATGTTTCTTTTCTGCTAAGACCGAAAGCAAGTAAATGACTTTCTTTTCATAGCTTCTCTGTTCTCTGAACAAAGTGGGAGATCATTTACATATTGTATCAGGACTGAATCACAGTGGAATTTAGATCTTTTAAATCTTCATTGAGGACCAGGGAAATGTAGGAGGAGACTTCAGTGAACCCCTGGGGCATGACCGTACAAATATACTGTTGTGCTCCCCAGGTGAAGGCAAAAAGATATTGACCATCTTGGTCTAGAGGCACCCTAAAAAATGTCAGAGCAAAGATCCATGACAGTGAAGCAAGTGGCTTCAAGAGGAATTCATGACACGATGGTATTTCTACTGGGAAGCGAGGGATGATAATTTTGTTGATGGTTCTGAGGTTCTGAAAAATGGATATCCACATCTGCTTGGTTTTTCTACTGGCAGGATGAAAGTGTTACAAGGATTCGTGTAGGGTATGAGAAGCCTTATGATTAAGACCTTGTAAGGCTTCCAAATAGATTTCACTTTTTTGCTTCTGGGCGCAACAAATATTGGCCAAGTTTAGGTACTGGTTTCATAAGATTTCTCTGAACTCTTATAGGTTCTGTTCCAATTATGTTGCCTATGTCAGTGAAGTTTTTAGCCCACAGAGTGTCAGGTACAGTGTCAAGATCCTTATTTGGGGTATGCATTAAATATAATGGAGAAAGCAAAGGTTCATCCAAGCAGATACAACTTGAACTTGAATAGAAGAGTTCTCTAGAACTTCAAGGAATAGTCCCTCTGGTGTGAATTTGATTTTACAATTCCATTTGCAAAGTCTGTCTATTAAATTCATGAGGGTGGTATCACAGAAGGAAGGCATGTTTTTCAGTCCAAGCAACAGATTAAGGGCTTAGAGATAGGGAAAATCTGTGGGTTATTTGAAATAGGCACCACCTGTGTGGCGTGCTTATTCTGAGGAAGGGGCTTAGCAAAGGTGGCAGTTTAACATGGAGAAAGTGCCTGCACCTCTGAATGTGAGTAGCACCAGAAATTGAGGAGATGACTGTAGTTAATTCTCCCTGAGTGTGTGAAGGTCTGTGTCAGTGGTTTAGCTAAGCTCCACAATATCCTTTCCCTGGCATCCATTTCTTGTGGCCAGGTGGGCTAAAGGGTCCTTGAACTGACATTAGCCCCTGGAGTGCATGCCGTAAATAACAGCCTACAGCATCACAAATAAGTGTAAGTTCTGATATGACTCCCCTGACAGCCCTTGTGATCAACAGACCCCCGCCCCAGGCCTTTCCCTGTGCCTTGGTGGATTAGACTTCTGCGGAGCTTACCTGAACCTCACTCTTTTTTTATTTGAATTGACCAATCCGGCCTTAGCCCAAGAACCTCCAGGCACTCCACTCAACCCTAATAAGGACATGTGCCCCAGGTCCCAATGCTCTCTCTGCCTGCGCCCTGCCTTGACCTTCCAGCGTACTCCACCCTGAGACATACCTAATACAAATACTCAAATACTACAGGGGCTCCACTTAAAAATGTTAATTTAACAGAGTCACGGCAGTATGATAGAATATTGAGCACATTTTCCCTTCCTTGCAACACCCTCATTGATTTCCACTGAGGGATTTTCCTTTGTCTCGTTTTTCTTTGATAAGAATCTTTTCTCCAGTGTCCTCCCTTAATATCTGTAAGTGTCTTTGTAAGTGGCTGGTTGGCAAGCGGGCCACCTAGCCGTTTGCAGGGCCAAGTTTACTTTGGGTCTTGTCACGTTTTTGTTCTGAAGCCCTATCAACATTTCTGCCAGGTATTATAGTTTAGGTAAAGGGGTTATTTGCCATTTTAATTTCTGCTTTCAAATTAGGTCTCCAACTTCAAGTTGAACTCCATTGACAAAGTAAGATGAAAGGGCCGCTGCGACATTAGCATCTTCTTTAACTCTGAGTGTTGTTTGAAGTTATTTTCTAGTCAGTCCTGAAAATTTCCTATAGTTCATCTTGTTTGCATGATTGAATTATGGTTCAGCCAGGTTTTTTGTTGTTTTTTTGTTTGTTTGTTTGTTTTTGTTTTTTTAATCAGGTTTTGCTTTTAGGAGACATTGAGATACTTTTCTGTCCCCCCGCCCTTACTCCCCTCCCCCTCGGGTTTATTATGGAAAAAGGATCCAGTAGGTCCCGTTCCAGATCAATCTAATTATCTTTTGCCATCTAGGACTTAGCATCTGAGGTTCTGACCAGCATGTGTACAAGTTGATACAGGTTAGATAGTCCTATAGGATTATAGGTCATACATACCCAAATAATTCTAAATTCTTCAATTAATATTTGCTGATCATGTTTGGGTTTAGAGAAACTTTAATCTCTTAATTCAGCTCAAGTCCAAGGCTTGAATTCTACAGTTGCCTATACACCTGGGTCATAGGAGGGATGGATCCTTAAAGGCAACTGGCATTTTGGGTTTTTAAGAAAGTGGTTGGGAAAAGATAGGGGATCTGGATGAGGGGAAGAGCAGGAAGGAAGTGTGGAAGGAGGAAGTATGGAAGGACAAGGGGGAAGAGTGAGGGTTGGGTATATAGAGGCGACTGAGGGCAAAGAGTGGGAGAATTTACCAGAGAAGTGAGTCTCCTTTTCTCCTGCAACTTTGTTAAATTTTCCTCAGCTTTGGCCAGAGAATCTTTTAGTGGATTGTTCATTCGGCATTTCATTCGTAGGCCTCTGCATACCAATCAAAAAATACCACACATTGGGCTTGTGAAATCTTATTGCCTTTTTTATCTAAGGCACCTCTCAGATGAACAATTTTGTTCTAATCAGATTTTCTCAAAAGTGGCCATTGAAAGCCCAGGTCATTCTCAGTGAAGTTATGTCATTTAGAAAGATAGAAACAAGAATTAGGATGCTAACCACAATACACATAAGAAGCAGGAGTTTTTCCAGGTAGAGGAGCAGATTTAGACCACCCCATGAGAGCGGGAGATGGCTCGCAGGAAGGTAATGCTTATGTTCCCCATGTCTCGGGCACCTGACCTGAGAGTTGTCTTCCTCCCAATGTGGACCTGACAGTCAGTGCCCCCAGCAGGTAGAAAACCAAAGAGAACACTGAATCAAAGCCAAGCTCTCAGGACACAAAATAGAAGGAAAACCTTATCGTGTTCTACTGGTGACTCACTGATCTAGTGAGAACTGAAAATTCAAAGGTCAACGAGGCTGGCTCAAACAGTAGGCGTATCAGGCCTTCGCCTGCATCCTGCCTTTTAATTCTTTTATGACAAAAAATACTTTTTGACACCACAACACACAAAAGAAACACAGAAGACAGTAAAAAGAGGTGAAAAGGAACAATACAATTCAAACAAGAATGCCAATAAAATATAAGCCAATAACAAAACCTACATACCAAACAATAATAGCCAAGGAACAACACAAATTGAACAGAGTTCAGCCCAGGTGCTGTGTCGCAGACTGGACAAGCAGCAGGTGTACCTTGGGGTACCACACTTGGTTGAAGGTTGGGTCCGTGTAGTGCACAGTGCAGATAGGACTTAGGGGAGTGTCCACAGCAACTGTGGAAGTAACAAGGACAAAACCAGTCAGAACAAGCAAAGGTTATTCAGAGCTCGCTAGAGCTGAGAAGTCAGCCACCATCACTTGCATTTTGGCAGAGACTCAAACAGGAGTAGAAAAGCTTTATGGTGTGGAAAAAGCAAAGGTTTCTGTGCCCTGATGGGGGTCTGTTGGGGTGAGGAAGATGCAGGCGGGCTAAGTAAAAGCAGGGCACCCTGTGTGATTGGTCGGGGTACGTACATGTTTTGCTTTCTCAACTTGGTTCTAGGTGGGAGGCAGGGACAAGATTAGGGAAGGTGTCAGTTATTAATAAAGTCCTGGCCTTGTGGAGATGATTATGAAAAAAGTTACTGTTTGGCTTCCTGTAAACCTAACTCAGAAACCGAGAAAACAGTCTGGCTTCCTAGGAAGGGTACTCTGGATACTGTGTTGACTTCTTGGTCCGGTTGCTGCACTTTGTGGGTGAGAGTTCTATTTTTATTGCATGGTTTGGCCATTCATTGTACATGCAGTCTCCTATGTCAATCTGATGTTTGTTCATGCTGTAGGTATTCAGCGTGTCATAGCAGATTTTAGAGTTTTACATGTGTCCTTGATATTGTTTTGCTTGACACTCAGTGGTCTCATGTAAACTGAGGACTCATCTGTGCCCATCTATTCTTGGCTGTTGTCTCTTCCCTTATTGCTGTCTCTCCATTATTTATTCTCACCCTCTCCAGAACTTCCCCTGGAAACTTCTTGGTTTCTGAATCTTTCATATTTTTTAACTTACTCTTCTTCTTTTTTATCTTATTATCCTTTTGGCTACATTATGAAAGAATTCCTTAACTCAGTCTTCCATCTAACGAATTCTGCATGTTTATTGGGGTTCTCAGTCCATCTGTTGAGAATTTTTCCCCCATCGATTTTATTTTCACTTTAAGAAGCCGATAAACAATGGGCTTTGTTGTAAAGGTTTTCTCTGAGGATATTAATTATCTTTTTTGAAAAGTCCTCTTCTGAGTGCCATGCTAATTCTTTGTCCTCAGGTATACATTTTGCCATTGGATGAGTTTGTTGCCTCTTTCAGTACTGGATGGCTTTCCTGAATTTCCTCCACTATTTGATGTTTTCTGACTGTGCGTCATCTCAGTAATTGAAATTTCCTGTTAAACTCTCCATTTTCTCTACGCCGTGGGACCTTAGCTGGTGGCACTGTTTTGAATGAACTGTGTGCAGTGAGAATGGGGAAGGGTGGACTGAGTGTCTGGGTGGAGTCATTGCATTGTGCGTCTGAGCACCTGTTCCGCCTGCCCTGAACCCCTTCCCTCTTTGATCTTAGCCCCGACCTCTCATCGCTGCTGCCTGATCCCTGACCAAGAGGAGGAACGATGTGTGAGGTTTTATGTGCCCGAAGTGCCTCAACTTAGCTGGCACCCTGCTCATTGTTCTGGGTCACCTTCAGGTTCTGAACTCCATAGTCTCAATGCGTGAGACCTTTTTATGCCATCTCCAACTTTTTATGCTATAACTCTTTGAATTCTCCCATCCCCTCTCACACACACACCTAGTTTTTAAGTGCAACCACATATTTTTGTTTAATAAAATTTTGGTAAGTTATTTCAGTTTACTGTAGGAAGCAGAAGATTGCTACATGGAAAATTTTAGTCTGGTGGTTGTTGAAGTGTGGTCCGAGGATCTCTGGGGTTCCCAAGACACTTTCAGGGGGTCCACAAGATTCTTTCTTTTTCAACTATATATTTGTGTGAAGCTAAATTCTCTTCAACCAAAACAACATATTGCTACAGATTGAATGCTGAAGCAGCTGTGAGAATTTAACTGTCTGCTATTAAATCAGACATTAAAGAGATTTTAATAAATGTGGAACAGAGCTGCTCTCCTCATTTAATTTTTGTTTTGAAATATATTTTTCATTAAATATGTTATTGATATTAACATGCAATAGGTTTCTCATTATCTGAATTAATAAACAGTAAATATTGATAGATATAATGATCCATGTTAACAATCAATCCTTGAGGTCCTTAATAATTTTTTAAGAGTTTTAAATGGGTCTTGAGACCAAAAAGTTGGAGAACTGCTGTGTTAAAATGAGGTTAACATTTTACATGTGAGATTCCTTACACAAGAGTCTCAGCTAGAGGATGGGTACCAAGAGCCACACACAGTGTTGGCAGAGCCCTTGTACAGACTCCTATACACATTTTTTCTGTATTGCAGTCATCTTCCCATTATCTGCAGGTGTGTGTGTGTGTACTTTTTAATGATTACAGAGAAACAAAGTGTTCTCGTGCCAGAGTAGAGCATGTGTGCATGGTGTGTCTGTGTGTGTGTGTGTCTGTGTGTTTGGAAAGGGAATTGAAACTGCTTATTGCTGGGTTATCAATGCCTCCTACATGGGACTTTGGAATTGGAACTTATTTGCACGGACATATTTTCATGGATTCTGTAGTCTTTCACATGCCTTCTGTTTTTCCCCATAGCTTTCTCCCAATAGGCTGTTCTATGTTGTTTCTATTAAATATTGAATACGTACAAAAGAGTATATCATAAGTATAAAGTGTAAAGAAAAATTAAACTGGATGGGAGATGCAAAGACTTCAAAGAGTATCAGTCCAAGTCTGTTTTTTGATCTCACGTCCCCCCCCAACACCATACATAACTGCTTTCCTGATTACTATCATTTTTTTTTCTTCTCTTCATAATTTTACCACAGAAGGTAGGCATCCTTAACCAAAATTTTCTCTTAAGTTTTGCCTATTTATAACCATATATAGAATTATATGAATTCTTCTGCAAATTTCTTTTTCCCACAATTTTCCTGCTCTATAGTTTTCCAGTTCATAAATATATCATGATTTATTGATCCATTCTCCTATCAAAATAACATCTAGATTTTACACAGAATTTTTTTTTTTACTAAAACAGTATTTCTACGAACATTTTTTTAAACTTTTATTTTGAGATCATTGTGCATTCACATGCAGTTGTAAGAAATAATACAAAGAGTTCTCTGTGCCCTTCTCCCAGTGGTAACATCTGGCATAACTCTAGTACGATATCGTGTCCAGGAAGCTGACATTGACATCATCCACTTACCTTATTCAGATTTCACCCGTGTTTATGCACTCGTGTGTGTGCGTTGACTTCTGTAAAACTTCATTACACAGTTGAGATACAGAAAAGTTCTGTCACACTAATCCCTTATGCTGCTCTTACAGTCACCGCCACACCGTCCCTTTCTCCTCCCCTAACCCCGGGTGACCACTGATCTGTTCTCCATCTCTATAATTTTGTCATTTCAAACCTGCTATATATATAAATGGAATTACACAGGATGTAACCTTTTGAGATGGCTTTTCTCCCCAATCCATCATAATCCCCTGAGGTCTATCCAAGTTGTTAAATGCCATTTTTTTCCTTTTTCGCTGAGTAGTGTTGCAGAGCGTAGATGTACCCCAGTTTAACCATTCACCTGTGAAGGACATTTGGGTTGTTTTCAGTTTGGGGCTAGTTTATGAAGCAGCTATGAACTTTCGTGTACAGGTTTCTGTGTGAACCTAGCTTTAATTTCTCTGGGATAAATGTCCAAAAGGGCAATAGCTGTTTTCCAGAGTGGCTGTGCCATTTCGCATTCCCATCTGTGAACATTTTTATAGGTGTGTGTAGACACACAAGAGCACCCCCAGGTATATAGCCAAGAGTGGACTTGCTGGGCTGTGGCTACACATCTTCACCTTTGCCGGATGACACCAGGTGGTTTTCCAAAGCACACTCAACACTGTTCCCTTCAGTACATAAGAGCTCTGTTCACTCCCTGTTCTCAGTGACACTTGATAACGTCTGACATTTTCATTTTCTCGATTTGGGGGAAGTACAGAATGATATCTCACAGGATTAATTCACACTTCCCTAAGCATTTTTCATATGTTTATTGCCATTTAGTTTTCTTCTTTAGTGATGTCCTGTCCAATTCTCTTGCTGTGTTTCTTTTGAGTTGCTTGTCCTTCGCCTGGTGATTCCTGTAGCCAGGATACTAAAATGTCATCAGATATAAACATTCCAAACAGCTCGTGTTCGTGGTTTTGTTTTTCATGCCCTTTATGAAATCTTTTCAGGAATAAAAATTGTTAATTTTTAATGTGGTTGAATGTATCAGTGTTTTTTATAGTTAAAGTTCTCATGTCTGTTTTTATATTCTAAAAGTTTTATAGGCTTCTATTCTCTATTTAACCCACTTTTAATTTATAGGCATGGTGTGGGGTGGGAATCCAAAATCACTTTTGTCCAGATGGATACCAAGTTTTTCTGATACTCTATCACATTCCATGCTCCATTCCCAGTGATTTGCAGTGTCTGTTTCATCATATGTCAAGTGTTCATTTAAATGTGGCTCTGCCTCAAGATCTCTGTCCTGTTATCATTCGACCTGCTAACTACATGGTGCCTTCATTACTATAGCTGTATAGTAAATCTTAATATCTGGATGAGTGTATCTGCCCTCCTGCTCCTGGTCTGTCTTTTCTTTCCCAGGATCGTTTGTCCATTCTTGGTCCTTCCCTGTACAAATTTTGAAATGACTTATAAAATTTCATAAAAGTTTGGAAGGACTGGAATTATATTAAAGCTATGTAAGGAGAAATGCATCTTTATGATTATAGAGTTCCAGCCCATGAATATGGTATAAGGCCATTTATTAGATCTTCTGTGAATGTCTTTCAGTAGTTTGCTAACATAACTCCAAAAAAGTCTTGTACGTCTTTTAGTTACTTTTATATAGGTAATGTGTATTTGGTTACTATTATAGATGGTGTATTTATTTATTACATTTTCTAAGGGTTTTCTAGTATGTAGAAATGCTATTAGATTGCTAAACCTCTTTCCATGTTGCCCAGTACTTCTTTCTTTCCTGCTTTATCTTATCACTTTCTAACATACTATGTAAATTTCTTATTTTGTTTTTTGTATGTTTTCCTTTACTAGGAAGTAAACTATGTTGAGGCAGGATTTTTTCTGTTTCATTTAATATTGTATTTCCAGCATTGAAAATACTGTTCTGCTTATAGTAGGTGTTCAATAAATATTTATCGAATGGGTGACCTCTTATTCTAGTAATTTGTTATAGATATGGGGGGGCATTCCATGCAGTTATATCATATTACATGTGACTAATAACAGTTTAATTTCTTCCTTTCAGTCCATTTCTTTTTTCGTTGTCTAGTTTCTCAGGTTACTTCCCTTCATATAAGATTAAATAGAACTGGTGATATTGGTGATGGTGGTATTCTTTTCTTGCAGAAGTTTTAAAAGTAAAACTTCTGTTATTTCTCTCTTACATATGGTGTGTGCGTGTATACACATGTAATTTTTTGAGGGGGAGATTACAAGCTTAAAGTTTTTTTTTCACTTCTAGTTTGCTAATTTAAAAAAAATATTTTAAAATAACTGGATATTAAATTATTTGGTGTATTTTATCTGTATCTATTGACAAGACCATGTGGGTTTTCATCTTTAATTAATTAGTATGCCAAATTGGATTAATGATTTCTAATATTAAAGCAAACTTACCTTCCTGGGGTAAGCCTGACTTGGTCCTACCATGGTTTACTTGGGATAAATCTGATTTTTAATACTTAGTATGATATTATTTTCTTACCTTGCTTTATTTGGTTTCCTAGCACTTATTTTTAATGAATTTCACATCTATGTTTATGATAAGATTGGTATATAATTTTTTATTTCCTGTAAAATCCTCCCCTGGTTTTGGTGTCAAGGTTATGCTAACTTCCTTAAAAGGATTTGGGAAATGTTCCCTCTTCTTTATTCCGGAAAAAGTTTGTATAATATTATAATCTGTTTCTTTAGTGTTTCATACAATTCTTCTGTAAAATCATCCGAGCCTGGATATGCTTTAAGGGGAAGGTGTTATTTAAATATTTAAGTTTTTCAACACTTCTTTTTTCTTGAGTCAACTACTGTAGTTTATACTTTTTACAGGAAATCTCTCATTTAATCTGGGTTCTGAAATTAATTGCATAAAGTTCATAATTATTTAAATTGCTTTTAAATCTCTGCTTCATTTATGATTATGTCCTATTTTCATTCTTAATACAGATTTGAATTTTTTTCTTCTTTGTTCTTGCTGGATAATTTGTCAATTTTATATATTTTAAAAGAATCAGTATCAATTGACGTTTTTTCAGTTTCATTTTTCCTGTTGTGTATTTTTCCTCCATTTTATTAGTTATTCCTAAATTCCAAACATATGGATTTTTTCTTTTTTCTTTTTTTTTTTAGTTATCGACCTCTAACTTCGAACTCATACAATGAGGTCTGTGTGATATTTATTGCTTAACATTACTGAGCTCTCCTTTGTGGCCTGGTTTATGCATGTGTTTTCTCATAGAGAATTTAGTTTTACTCCTGTCTATTAAATCCACTTTTTAATTATGGCTTTCAATTCTTTTATAGTCTTACTCTTTTTTCCCTTTTTTGACTTATGAGAGAGGTGTGTTTTTAAAAAATTTGTTACAGCATTGTAGTGCATTCAAATTTTTGCTCTATAGGGTTTAAAGTATGTTATTAGGTATATACAAATTTTAAATTCATATTTTTGGAATTTTTCTATTTTGTTTACTGATGTATCTAGTATCTAAAATAGTGATTAGCATATAGTATACTCTAAAATATGGCTTTCATTAATCCTGGAAAATTATAACTCTTTAAATACTGCTTTTACCCTTTTTCTCTTCTTGAACTTTAAAAAATATTGGAGTGAATGAATTGAAATTTTATTAATACATATAGTAGTCCTATAAATCTTAGTAATTTCTTTTTTATAAAGTGTATTTTGTCTGAAAGTAATGTAGCTATGACAAAATTTTGGTTTGCGTTTGCTTGATATACTTTTTCTATTTTCCTCTTAAGTTTTCTAAATCCTTATATTTTAGCTATATTTTATATAGAACACATACCTGGATCTTAATTTTTATCCAACCTGACAGTCTGTATTTTAACTGGAGGGTTTAGACCATGAATACTGACTGTGATTACTGATATATTTGGAATCGTTTCTACTACCTTATTTTTTTGGCAAATGCCTTTAAATTTTTTCTTTTTATCTCATTTCATACTTACCCTTCAACTAATTTGGTTGTCATACTTTTACTATTTTAGTGAATGCACTAGAAATTTTATATTTACATTTCATTTTATAAGTCTAAATTTAATAAATATATTCTTTTTCCTCAAATGAAATAAGGATCTTAGAATGTTTTAAATCTTTCATTCTGATATCGCGTGCTTTTATATTCTAGGATATTAATTCGAAATGAACTTTTATAGTCATACAAAGTACAAAATAATGTTTTTGTTTTGCACCATTAATTTTGGTTTAAATTTACATGTCTTACTATTTTCTGTGCTTCCATGTTTCTTCTTCCATCTCCAACCTTTCTTCTGGAATGAATTTTCCTTTTTCCTGAAGCACATACTTGAGAAGTTATTTTAGCAAAAGTCTGTTGATAATTAACTTGTAGCTTTTGTTTGTCCAACAATATCTTTATTTTGCTCTTGTTCTTGAAAGACAGTTTTGTTTTGTTTTTTTTATCTAATCTAGGGTGGCAATTATTTTTCTCTTGGTGCTTTACAGATGTCATTGCAGTTTTGTCTTACACTGTTGCTCTTTATAATGTAACTAGCAATCTCATTCAGTAGTTTTCAAATAGTAGCCCCTTGACCAGCAGCATCTGTGTCATTTGGGGGCTTATTAGAAATGCATTTTTTTCAACCTTATTCCAGACCTACTGAATCCATACTGTAGTTAGAGCTCAAGAATGTGTTTTTAAAAGTCTTCCAGGTGATTTTAATGCACACTAAAGTTTGAGAGCTGTTGATCTAATTGATATTTCTCTGAAGGAGAAGGGCAATCCACCTTTTCTCTCTGGCTGCTTTTAAGGTTTTTTCTTTGTCTTTGGTGCTCTGTAGATTATGATGAGTCTTGAATTGATTTGTCTTTATTTGATTACTATTTCGTGAGCTTTTTGAATCTAAGGATTTGTGGCTTTCATTAATTCTAGAAAAATTTAATTTTTTAAATATTGCTTTTACCGTTTTTTCTCTTTATATTCTTCTGAAACTTAGACGTACATTGGACCTTCTCACTTCATACGTCATGTTTTTACTATTTCCTTATAGCTTATGTATTTTTATTATCTTTACTATATACTCAGGGTCATATCTTTCGCTAGCCCCCAGAGATTTGTATTTGTTTCTGCTAGGGGCACATTAAGTTTGATTTACATCTTGGAGTTTTGGATCACATAGATAGTATAAATTCTGCCCTTAAACCCATGTGAATTCAGATTGTGTTAGAAATTCTCATGCAAATGTTTCTTCTTCTCTCTTTGTCAATCTACTCTATAGTGACCCAAGGCCAAGACTTGCATATATACCACTCTCCCCTGATTTTCTGTTTTTTGTTTGTTTGTTTTTAAATTCATCCACTGAGGTTACTGCCTTGTGAAGGTGTTGACTTTCCTGGAGTTTCTGAGCTTACCCCCATCCCGTTGAGGCCTAGTCTTTGTCTCTCATCTCCTGTACCCATAGACTATTAAAACACAGCTTGAGATCATCAAAAGATCAGCAAAAATGAGTTCCAGTATTAGCTATTTGTTTTTTTTCCTGCCAATTGAAAAAATAATATATTGATTAATTATATGATCAATTATAGCTTAATGGATGAGCTTTCAGAATTTTATTCAGTATTTTGGGAAATACTACACTAGGAATGTTTTCTCTGTGCATCTCGTCAGCCTTATTACCAAACATTGAGATCACTGGAATTGTTTATCATAACCCCTCTGAACACTATCTATACTCTTCATCGAGTATCCTGGACCTAGTGACTGGGCTGGCCCCAGTACTCAGTGGAGAGTTTGAAGAATTCACTTACAGACTTGGGAGATGGGGTGGGTAGTTGGCAGGTTCAGATGCCTTGGGCGACCTGTAGGGGTTTTGTCCAAAAGAGCCCAAGCCTCACCCTGTCTTCCCCAAAGCTCCCTGGTCTGAGATAACCTGGCAGCCACCTTATAGGGAATGGCCTTGTCCCTTCTATCTCAGCTCAGAGCGAGGAGACCCAAATGCCATCAGGGAACCACGAAGAAGATGGGCTTCATGTTAGAAGCAGTGAAGTAGAGAGAACAATACGCTGGGTGTCCTGGATCTAGTGAGTGCAGAAACCATAGATATGGACCCAGAATTTGGAAATTCACTCTGTTCTGATCTGTAGTAGAAAAATAATCAACTAATATAGTATGAAATCGGAGCACAAAAACACTATTTGGGGAATAGGTGAGTTCACAGAGATTTCTCCGAGCCTTGGAACCTTACTGGAGTTTCTAGTCCAATTGATTGACCCTGATTTATTACTGTTTCTCTGTTCTTTCAAGACGAGTTTGTATTGAGCATCTGTCATGTACTGTGTTCTGTTCAAGCTACATTAGATAGTAAAATAGACTTGATATTTACTGTGAGGAGCTTATGATGTGTTCAGTTCAGAAAACACTCCGTGAGCATGCACCAGCCAAAAGGCCCAGGGCTGTGCTTTTGTGGAGCAATGGAGAAGTGGCACCTTCTGATGGTTGAGGGGGACATAAGAGGTGACTTGGATATTCTTGAAAGATGTCAAGTATGAGGCAGTGCTTCAGTCAAGCACAGAGATGGGAAGAAGAGGGCATTCCAGAAACAGAGAAAACTGCTATAGGGTACAAGTAAAGCAGATCGAGAGAAAGAATTAACAAGGAAAAGGAGGTCACTCAGGGCTGATGGTGTCAGTACATTGAAGAGAAGTTGTGGAGTTTGTGTATTGTTTGTGTAGCAAAAAGGAGACTCAGGCTTCTGACCAAAAATGGCCCAAGATATTTTCGTGTTAACAAAGGTCGTTGACTAAACCTATGGCCAGGCCAGACAATTTACGTTGGGAATGGGGATTTCAGGATATCCCAGGAGTTCCCCCAGGAGTGATAGGTGTGGTTGGTTTGGGGTGAGAAGGTGCCATTTGGTGTCAGGAATGGCTGTCTCCCATGGGCAGCTGGCTGTGACATTATATAGTGTCATTACATTAAATGCGATTCTGGAAAGTGGCTTTATTGCTGTTGGTTAATGTTAGTCAGCTCCTAAATCCTGGCGTGGTGCTCATCCAGTTTGCTAAGATCCTTTGTTGGTGAACTATTTGTTAAAGTATAAAACAGCTCAGGAATTATTCTGCAGAAAATGTCAGGCGGCAGAATAAATAACCATTCCCCTCATTAATCCCTACGGGCAGCGTCTGTTTGAGAGCTTGGCTTTTCCATAATGAAAATATGTCAGCCCTGAATATATGTTTGCGCTATAGAGACTGAACAGTGAAATGAAATGAATTCTCCACTCAGCCACAAGTGAAATATGGCAGCTTGCGGTGAACGAGGCACCAAGTGCTGTGAAGTTGAGATCCTGACTTGGAGAAATGCGAGGAGAATAAGATCAAGTGAGAGCAGAGAGGGCGGTGTGCGATTAAAGTGTAAAGCAATTTTAAGCAAAGTTCATCTTGATTCACTCCATTTATTAGCGAAAGCTACACCAGATAGTATAGCTAGGTGTTTAAGAAGTGCGTGCAGCTTTGGTGTTCTGAAAGGTGTGGAAATCAGCTGAAAGCCCAGGGCTGAGGATTTGATGTGTAGAGATGGTGTCACTCAGGACACCACGGCCTCAGGCTACCAGTGAGTACAGACTCATGGGACCTCAGAGGCCAACAGGCACAGCCCATTCATTTCACCGGTGAGAAACCTGAGGCCTAGAAAGGGAAGGGCCTTGCCTCAGAATTCACAGGAGCCAATGGAACATTCTTAATTCACGACAGCCCGTACTCGGCCCTGTTCACTGGGCTCTGAGCCCAGAATGCCTAGCTTTCTGTCTGTCCCCTGTTCTAGCATAAAAGTCAGGAGTTCTTTGAGGATAAGGTCTGATTTCCTCGTCGTATAGTGCTAGGTACCTGACATCTGATAAATGTGAATTGGTGTATTGCCAGACCTTTTGCAAGGTCCAAGGTGTCTTTTTTTTGTTTTTGTTGTTGTTATTGTTTGTGTGTGTGTGTGTACTTACCTTTTATTTACCGATTTATATTTCATTTTTTAAGTCAGAGAACATAGCCCTACAGCATAGTAGTTAAGAACATGGGCTTTGCAGACACACGGCCCATCTGGGTTCAAATCCTCACTCTGCCATTTACATGCTGTGTAACTTTAGGCACGGTACTTAACCCCTCTGTACCATAAGAAGAGAAGTCATACCTACCTACAGAACAGCGGTGAGACTTCCACGAGATAATATAGATACAGGTAAGCAGCTGACACTCAGCATTGGCATCTAGTAATAGTTAACATTATTTCTCTCTCATCCTGACTCATTCCCGTGCCAGTTCTCCCATGCAGGGGCTGAACCACATCCATGGCGACACAACATTCTCCAGTTTGGTGTTATAGTGCTGTCGCTCTTCCTAGCTCACACAGGTGGCTCCAGTCATTTTTCTTCTGAATGGGGAAGAGTGTGTAGACTTAAGTTGGTTTTTGAAACCAACTTGTCTTCATTGGTTTTTGAAAATGAGCACAAAAGACCAGGAGGCAAGTAAAAGCTCCATAAGCCACAGGAACAGAATCACCCAGGTCTCTCTATTTTAAGAACTGGCCATATTTTACATAAGAACGAAATAAGATTTAGATTTTAATTAGTTTTCTTGTTGCATTGTTTCTTTTGTGAGAATGTGAGAAAGTGATTAGTAGTACAGCTTTTTAAATTTAAGGTTAGATTTATATGAATAGAGTTCAAATTTATGAAAAGTGGGAAGAAAACACTCTTCTGTATAATCAAATGGTTTCTAAGTCCTTAAAGTATGAATAATAAAACTAGGAATAGTAGAGTGGAATAGTAAAAACACAGCAGGCAGGAAGAAACAATCCTCTCGTTTGGAGGAGCATGTGTTATTGAGAGTCTGAAAACCTACCGTTAAAAAGACTTGCAAATCGTTATTTGGCACCAGGTTTGCCATATGAATTGAATAATAGAATTCCTTGACATGGTGCATTTGTCATCAGTAGTCCTACACAAAGCCTACGTGTTATAGGATTCCATTTATATGAAATGTTCAGAAAAGGCAAATCTATAGAGACAAATCTGAAGTAGTTTAGTGATTGCCTGGGGCTCAGGATGGGAAAGAGGAAGGACTGTAGCTGGACATGAGGTTTCTTTTTCATGTTATAAAATTAGATGTAATGTGGTTGACAACTCTACAAATTTAATAAATGTCAGCTTAAAATAGGTAGATTTTATACTAAGTAAATTATACCTCAATAAAGCTGTTAAAAAAAATCCAGCCTGTACAAATAGATGGGAAAATTCAACCTGTGTGAAGGTATTGATCAAATGTCATCCTTCTTGTGAGGTCTCTTAAAAAAAAAAAAAAAAAAAACACTTTCCAGGCAGAATTTACTAGTCATTCTTTTTCCTGTTTTCATGTGCTTCTATCCAGTATTCAAACAACAGAGTAACTGGTAACCACATAGCGGGGGCACCAAGGAATGAAAGCAGGCTAGGAGAGCTCTTGCTTTATTTTTTCCGTTTTTTTTTTCTTTTCTTTTCTTTTTTTTTTTTACTGTGGTAAATATATATATAACATAAAAATTACTATTTAACCATTTTAAGGGTACATACAGTTCAGTAAGACTGAGCACATTCACACTGTTGTGCAAACATCACCATCCATCTCTAGAACTTTTTCTGTATTCCAGACTGAAGCTCTGCCCGTTAAACATTAACTCCCCATCCCCCTGCTCCCCATCCTCTGGCATCCTCTAGTCTGTTTCTGTCTCTGTGAGTTTGTTCTAGGTATCTCATATGCATGGAAGCATACAGTATCTGTCCTTTTGTGTTTGGCTTATGTCATTTAGCATATTGTTTTCAAGGTTCATCTAAGCTGTAGCCTGTGTCAGAATCTCATTTTCTTTACCCTCAATCCACTAATGGACATTTGGATCAGTGCCTTTTGACTGTCGTGAATAACGCTGCCCCGACCATTGTTGTACGAGTATCTGTTCAAATCCTGTTTTCAGTTTTTTGGGGTGTATACATAGGAGTGACATTGTTGGATCACCTGGTAATTCTGTTTAAGTTTTTGAGGCGCTGTCATACTGTTTTCCACAGTGGTTGCAACATTAACGTCCCCACCTGCAATGCACAGGGTTTACATTTCCTTACATCTTTATCAACACTTATTTTTTATAACAGCCATTCCAAACGACGTGAAGTGGTATCTCATTGTGATTTTGATTTGCACTACCTTAATGATCAGTGATGTTGAGGACCTTATCATGTGCTTAGAGGTCATTTTTATATATTTGGAAAATGTCTATTTAAGTCCTTTGCTCACTTTTTAATTGGGTTCTTTTGTGCACTTGTAGGTGTTCTTTATATAGTCTGGATATTAATCCCTGATCAGGTATATGGTTGTAAATATTTTCTCCTATTCCAAGGGTTGTTTTTCACTCTGTTGATAGCGTACTGATGCATAAAACTTTTTAATTTTGGTGAAGTCCAATTTTTCTCGCTGCCTGTGGTTTTGGTGTCATATGCAAGAATTAGCTAAATCCAATGTAATGGAGTAGTTTTCCTCATGTTTTTTTCTAAGAGTTTTATAGTTTTAGTTCTTAAGTTTAAGTGTTTGGTCTATTTTGAGTTAATTTTGCATGTGGTATAAGGAAAGGGTCCAACGTTATACTTCTGCACATAGATACCAAGTTTTCCTAGCACCTTTTATTGAAAATACTATCCTTTCCCCCATTTAATGATATTGGCACCCTCGTTGAAAATCATTTCACCATATATGCAAGGGTTTGTTTCTGGGCTCTCTGTTCTATTCCATTAGTCTATATATCTGTTTTAATGCTGGTATCTCATTGTTTTGATTGCCATAGCTTTATAATAGGTTTGAAATCAGGAAATGTCTCCAACTTTGTTCTTTTTCTAGATTGTTTTGCCTATTCAAGGTCTCTTGAGATTTCATATAAATTTGAAGACGGATTTTTCTATTCCTGAAATAAATATTATTGGGATGTTGTTAGGGATTGTGTTGAATCCATAGATCACTTTGGATAACAATGACAGCTTAACAATATTAAGTCTTCCAGATGTCTTTCCACTTATTTATGTCTTCATTAATTTCTTTTAGCAGTGTTTTGTAGCTCCCAGTCTACAAGTCTTTCACCTCCTTGATTAAACTTATTCCTGTTTTATTGCTTTTGATGCTGTCGTAAATGGAATTTTTTCCTTAAATCTCTTTCAAATTGTTCATTGTATGTGTGTAAAAACATAGCTAATTTTTTATGTGTTGATTTTGTTTCCTGAAAATTTTCAGATTTATTCTGAGTTTTTTGTGGAATCAGTAAAGGTTTCTACATGTAAGATCATTACCATCCTCAAACAGGGATATTTTGACTTCTTCCTTTCTCATTTGGATGCCTTTAATTTATTTTTCTTACCTGGTGGGTACTTTCTATATTATGTTGACTAGGAGTGGTGAAAGCAGACATCCTTGTTTTATTCATGAACTTAGAGGAAAAGATTTTAGTCTTTTATTATTGACTTTGATGTTAGCTATGGCATTTTCAAATATGGACTTTATTAACTTGGGGTAGATTCCTTCTATTCCTAGTTTGAGTTTTTAAATTATGAAATGGTGTTGGATTTTGTCAAATGCTTTTTCCGTGTCTAGATAATCATGTGGGGCTTCTTCCCCTTCATTCTGTTTTAAAAAAACTGATTATTTTTTAAAAATGGAGTAGAACATTAAATAATGTATTATAATAAGTATTATTATAATAAGTATTTCCTAATTTTCCAATTACTTTTATTTTTCATTAAGTCTTTTGACTAAGGTTTATAATTTGAATTTACATTTTTTTTCTACTTTTTCAATTAAAGTCAACCTACAATATTATATTCATTTCTAATTTACAAATAGTGCTTAGACATTTAGATAACTTATGAGTGACTGTCTCAGTAAGTCTAGTACCTGACACCAAAAATAGTTATTACAGTATTATTGACTGTATTCCCTATGCTGTACTTGATATCCCCATGACTGTTTTTATAACTGGAAATTTGTACAATTTAATCCCTCCCCCTTTTTCATTCATCCTCTCGATCTCCCTCCCATGTGGCAACTATCAATCAATTTGTTCTCTGTATCTGAGTTGTTTCTATTTTGTTTGTTCGTTTATTTTGTTTTTTAGATTTCACATGTAAGTAAAATCATATGGTATTTGTCTTTTTCTGTCTGACTTATTTCATTTAGCATAATACCCTCTAGGTCCATCCATGTTGTCACAAACGGCAAGATTTCATTCTTTTTATGGCTAAGTAATATTCAGTTGTATATATGTACCCTTTCTTTAGCCAATTGTGTATTGATGGGCACTTTGGTTGCTTCCATATCTTCGCTATTGTAATGCTGCAGAGAACATAGGGTGCATATGTCTTTTTGAATTAGTGTTTTGGATTTCTTCACATAAATACCCAGAAATGAAATTGCTGGGTCATATGGTAGTTCTATTTTTAATTTTCGAGGCACCTCGGTACTGTTTTCCATAGTCGCTGTACCAATTTACAGTCTCACAACATTGAACAAGGATTCCCTTTTCTCTACATCCTCGCCAACACTTGTTTGTTGATTTATCGATGTTAACCATTCTGACAGGTGTGAGGTGATATCTCATCGTGGTTTTAATTTGCATTTTTCTAATGATTAGTGATGTTGAGCATCTTTTCGTATGTCTGTTGGTCATCTGTATGTCCTCTTTGGAGAAATGTCTATTCAAGTCCTTGTCCATTTTTTAATTGGATTGTTTGGTTTTTTCAGTGTTAAGTTGTGTAAGCTCCTTATATTTGTCAGATATTAATCTCTTATCAGATGTATCTTTGGCAAATATCTTCTCTCATTCAATAGGTTATCTTTTCATTTTGTTGATGGTTTTCTTTGCTGTGCAAAGCTCTTTAGTTTGATGTCCCATTTGTTTGTTTTGTTTCTCTTGCCCGAGGAGACATATCCACAAAATTATTACTAAGAGTGATGTCAAAGAGTTTACTGCATACATTTTCTTCTGGAAGTTTTATGATTTGAGGTTTTACATTTAAATCTTTCATCCGTTTTGAGTTTATTCTTGTATATGGTATAAGAAAGTGATCCAGTTTTATTCTCTTACATGTGTCTGTCAGATTTTCCCAGCATCATTTATTGAAGAGATTGTCTTTACCTCATTATATATTCTTGCCTCCTTTGTCATACATCAAGTGTGCATATAGGCGTAGATTTATTTTAGGGCTCTCTACTCTGTTCCATTGATCAATATATCAGTACCATGCTGTTTTAATTACCATAGCCTTGTAGTATAGTTTAATATCAGGTAGTGTGATACCTCCAACTTTGTTCTTCCATATAAATTCTAGGATGATTTGTTCTAGTTCTTGTGAAAAAATCTATTGCTATTTTGATAGAGATTACATTGACTCTGTATATTGCTTTGGGTACTATGGTCATTTTAAGAGTCTCATGATCTACTGACTGAGCTAGCCAGGCAAATGATGTTAATTCCTCCTATCTATGAGAGAGGTATATACTTCCATTTATTTGTATCTTCACTTTCTTTCTTGTCTTACAGTTTTCTGAGAACAGGTCTTCTACCTCCTTGGTTAAATTTATTCCTAGGTATTTCATTCTTTTTGATCATTTATAAATAGGATTGTTTTCTTAGTTTCTCTTTCTGTTAGTTTGTTACCGGTATATCAAAATACAACCTTTTTCTGAATATTAATTTTTTATCCTGCTACTTTACTGAATTTATTAGTTCTAATAGTTTTTTGGTGGATTCTTTTAGGTACTTTATATATAGTATCATATCATCTATAAATAATGAATTTTACTTCTTCCTTTCCAATTTGGATGTCTTTTATTTCTCGTATGATTACTGTGGCTAGGATTTCAAATACTATCTTGAAAAGTGGTGAAAGTAGATATCTTTGTCTTATTTCATATCTTAAAGAAAAAGCTTTCAGCTTTTCACTGTCGAATATGATTTTAGCTGGGTTTTTCATATATGGCCTTTATTGTGTTGAAGTATGTTGCCTCTGTCCCCACTTTGCCGAGAGTATTTAATCATAAATGGATATTGGATTTTTTGAAATGCCTTTTCCACATCTATTAATATGATTACATGATTTTTATCCTTCATTTTGTTTATGTTGTTTATCACATTAATTGATTGGTAGATATCAAACCAGCCTTGCATTCTGGGAATAAATTCCACTTGATCATGGTGTATGATCTTTTTAATGTGTTGCTGAATTTGGTTTGCCAATATTTTGTTGAGGATTTTCGTATCTGTTTCATCAGGGATATTGACATATTTTATTTTTTCATTGTTTTTTTGGGTATGGTATCAGCATAATGCTGGCCTTATAAAAGAAGATTGGGAGCCTTCCCTATTCTTCAGTTTTTTGGAACAGTTTGAGAAGGATCAGTATTCTTCTTTAAATATTTCATCAAATTTACCTATGAAGTCACCAAGTTCAGGACTTTTGTTTGTTGAGAGTTTTTTTTATTACTGATTTAATTTCTTTAATAGTTAGCAGTCTGTTCATATTTTCTGTTTCTTCTTGACTCAGCCTTGGAAGATTGTATGTATCTAGGAATTTATCCATTTCTTTCAGGTTGTCCAATTTGTAAACATATTATTGTTCATAGTATTCCCTTATAATCATTGGTATTTCTGCAGTGTCAGTTGTCACTACTTTTCACTTCTGATTTTATGTATTTGGGTTCTTTCTTTTTTTCTCCATCAGTCTGGCTAAAGTTTTATCAATATTTTAAATCTTTTCAGAGAACCAGCTATCAATTTCATTGATCTATCTTTATTTAGACTCCATTTATTTCCACTCCGATCTTTATTATTTCCTTCCTTCTACTTTCTTTTGGCTTTGTTCATTCTTTTTTTTTTTTCCTAGTTCCTTTAGGTGTAGGTTAGATTGTTTATTTGAAATTTTTTTATGTCTTTAGGTAGGCTTATATTGCTATAAATTTTCCTCTTAGAACTGCTTTGGCTATCTCCCATAGATTTGGGGTCATTGTGTTTTCATTTTCATTTTTCTCAAGGTATCTATTGATTTCTTTCTTGATCTCATTGTTAACCCATTGTTTAGAAGCATGTTATTTATCCTCGATGTGTTTTTTCAGTTTTCTTGTAATTGATTTCTAGTTTCATACCACTGTGATCAGAAAAGGTACTTGATATAATTTCAGTATTAAATTTATTGAGACTTGTTTTATGGCCTAACATGTGGTCTGTTCCGGAAAATGTTGTATGTGCACCTGAGAAAAATGTATATTCTGGTTCTTTGGGGTAAAATGTCCTGAAAATATCAATTAAGTCTGTCTGCTCTAATATGTCAGTTAGGGCCACTATTGCCTTGTTGTTGGGTATGTAGTTGTTTTGTGATTGTTTTGTAGTTCTCTGTTCCTTTCTTATTCTCTTGCTCTCTTTTCTTGTATGTTGATGACTTTCTATAGTGTCATGTTTGGATTTCTCTGTCTTTGTTTCCTGTATATCTCTTGTAGATTTTTAGTTTGTAGTTACCATGTGCTTCCTATAAACCAAGCTATGTTCTTAGCAGTCTATGTTAAGTTGATGTTCACTTAAGTTCTAACACATTCTAAAATCTACAATTTTTACTTATTCTCTCCATGTTTGTTTTCCTCATTATTTTTTACTTATTATGTGAGTGTGTGTTTGTGTGTACCTCTTAATTGTTATAATTACACATGGGCTTCCTACTTTTGCCTTTTAACCTTTGTTAACCAGTGAAGCTATATGATCCAGGGATTTTCTTCATTGGGAGATTTTTTTGATTAGTGATTCAATCTCCTTACTCGTATACGTCTATTCAGATTTTTTATCCATGATTCAGTCTTGACAGGTTTTGTGTTTCTAGGAAATTGCCCATCTCACCTAAGTTATCTGATTTGTTGTATAATTGTTAACAGTATTCTTATAATCCTTTTTATTTTTATAAAATCAGTAGTAATGTGCCCCACTTCCATTTCTTATTTTAGTAATTTGAGTCTTCTCTCTTTATTCTTTATTTTAGTTAAATTTCATTAGTCAATTTTGTAAATCTTTCAAAAAACCAACTTTTGGTTTTGATATTTTTTATTCTCTTTTATTTATCGCTGTTCTAATCTTTATTCTTTCTTTTCTAGTTTTGGGTTTATTTTGGTTTTTTTTTCCAGTTAAGGTATAAAGCTAGGTTGTTAGTTTGGGATTATTTTTTAACATAAGCATTTAGAGCTATAAATTTTCCTCTTAGCAGGCACTGATATCATTGAACTCTGTAAGTTTTGGTATATTCTATTTTCATTGTCTCAAGATATTTCCAGTTTCCCTTATGATTTCTTCTCTGACTCATGGGTTGTTTAGAAGTGTGTGGTCTAATTTCCACACATTTGTAAATTTTCCAGTTTTGCTTTTGTTATTGATTTGTAGTTTCATTTTGTTGTGATCAGAAAAGATACTTTGTATGATTTCAATCAGTTCAAATTTATGCCATTTAAAGTCTTAAAACAATAAGGCAAGTTTTATGGCATCACACAGAGGTCCCCAACTTTTCTGGCACCAGGGACCGGTGCGCCTGTGAGAATCTAATGCCTGATGATCTGAGGTGGAGTTGAGGCAGTGAGCTAGCACTGGGGAGTGGCTACAAATACAGATGAAACTTTGTTCACTTGCCTGCTGCTCACCTCCTGCTGTGCGGCCCAGTTGCTAACAGGCCACAGTCATTAGGTACCAATCTATGGCCCTGGTGGGGGACCCCCGACCTAACATGCGGTGTATCCTGGAGAATGTTCATGTGCACTTAAGAAAAATGTGTATTTTGCTGTCGTTGGGTAGCATATTCTGAATGTCTGTTAGGTTTAATCAGTTCATAGTGCTGTTCAAGTTTTCTTTCCTTATTGATCTTCTGTTTTTCTCTTTTATTGAAAGTGATATCTCTGATTATTATTGTAGAGCTGTCTATTTCTACTTTCAAATCTGTCAATATTTTCTTATATTTTGGAGCCGAGATTTTGGGGGCATAGGTGTCTGTAATTGTTGTATCATTTTGGTGAAAGGATACTTTATCATTATATAATGCCATTCTTTGTCTCTTATGTTATTGACTTAGTCAGTTTTATCTGATATCAGTATAGCACCTGTTGCTCTCTTTTGGTTACTACTTTCATGGAATACCTGTTTCCATTCTTTCAATTTCAATCTATTTTGTCTTTATATCTGAGTCTCTGTAGATACCAGTAGTTGGCTCACATTTTGTTGGTGTTTTTAAATGTGTTCTGCTAATCCTTGCCTTTGAGGAGTTTAATCCATTTATGCTTAAAATAATTACTGATAGAGACTTACTTTTGCATTTTGTTATGTTTTTTTTTCATGTCATATAACTTTTTGTCCTATTCTTCCATTACTGCCTTTCTTTGGGTTTATTTTTTTATAGCAACACATCTTGATGCCTTTATCTTTTCTCTTTGTGGATATTCTATAATATTTTATTCGTGGTTACCATGGGGATTCTATATAACATCCTAAAGTTACAAAAATCTATTTTAAATTTATAGCAGCTTCAATTTTATACAAAAATTCTCATAACTCCACTACTCTTTTATGTTATTGATGTTATAAATTACATCCTTATCTATTGTGCACCCATTAGCATAGATTTATAATGACTATGCATTTTTTCTTTTAAATCCTTTAGAAAATAGTGTTACAAACCAAAATTACACAGTACTGTTTTCTGTATTTGGTCATGTATTTACCTTTATCAGAGAATTTTAAATCTTCATATGGTATCGAGTTACTGTCTGATATCCTTTCATTTCAACCTGAAAGACTCAATTTAAAATTTCTCAGAGGACAGGTCTAGTGGTAATGGACTTTCTCAGATTTTGTTTATCTGAGAGTCTTAATTCCTCCTTCATTTTCGAAGGCCATGTTTACCAAGTATGGGATTATTGTTTGACATTTTTGTCTTTGAACACTTTAAATTATTTTGTTTCATTGCCTTCAGGCCTCCCAATCAGCTCATAATCTTACTGAGGATACCTTGTATGTGACTTCTGTTGCTTTCAAGATCTTCTCTTTGGCTTCGACTTTCAGTATTTTAATTATGATGTGTCTTGGTGTATGTCTCTTTGGATTTATCTCCCTTCGGATTTATAGAGCTTCTTAGATGTGTAAGTTCACGTCCTACTTCAAATTTAGGACATTTTCAGCCATTATGTCCTCAAATAATATCTCTACTCCTTTCTCTCTTCTCCTTCTGAGATTCTCAAAATGTTTCATTTAGTCTACTTTATGGTATTTTGTAAGTCTTCAGGCTCTGTTTACATTTCTTCATTTTTTTCTTTTTATTCTTTAGACTTTGTAATTTAAAATCTCCTGTTTCCAATTTCACTTTTTCCCCCGCCTGCTCAAATCTGCTGTTCAACTCTTCCAGTAAAATTTTATAACTATTGTATTTTCCAGCTCCAGAATTTCTATTCGATTATTTTATTATAAATTCTCTTTGTTCAGATTTGGCTTATATATCTTTTTCCTGATATTTATTATTTCTTTGCTCATGTTTTCCTTTAGTTCTTTAAGCATATTTATGACAGTTGTTTTAAAGTCTTTGTCTGGAACATCTATTTCCTGCACTCTTTAGAAACAATTTTTGCCACTTTTCTTCCTTTGAATAGGCTATGTTTTCCTTATGGTTTATGTAGCTTGTGATTTTTTGTTTAAAATAGGGCTTTTGAAATAGAGAAAAAGCTACATCTCTCAGTCTTTGCAGACCAGCTCTGTGCAGTCCTTCGCTAATTAACTGGGCATGTCTGAGGCTTGAGATCAACCTCAGGTGAAAATGTTTGGTTTTCTCATGCATCTTTCTTGGGCCTCTGTGTGCCCTCCTCCCAAGTACACAGCTGCTTTTGAATGTTTTAATTTCCCAAATAGTCTCACTTCAGCTTTTCTTCAGAGCCTTAGGTGGTCTGTTGTGTGCCTTTTCTCATAATCTCATGTCCCAGGCCTATAGTCTCCCTGCAGCTTTCATCAGCAGAAGCTGCTCTTCCCCTGACCTGAGACTTGAGTTAGGTGATACAGAGACCAGTCCTTTAGCTAGACTCTATACAGGTTAGGATGTTGAAAGGGGAAAAAAAAAAAAGCTCTTCTCTGTTCACTCTGGTGTGGTGTGTGGGATAGAATTGAGACCTGGGCTGCCACCTCCTCCAGAACAAGACCTTGCTGCACTGGGGAGAGAGTGGTCTAGAGCAAGTAGAAACACCATGAAATTTCCTACCATTTTGAATGTGTAGTTTTGTTGATCGGGTGTTCACTAAAAGCCATTATAGACTTTTACCTTTTTATAGAGTTCCCGTAAGGTTATTTTAGTTTGTTTTGAGTTTTTTGTTTTTGTTTTTGTTTTTGTTTTTGATGTCTCTGTGGGGAACAAAGGCTTGAATCTTCCTAGTCTGCCATTTTTTTCTATCTCTTACTTTCGAAGAGTTTATATTTGATGAGATCATTAGACATGGCAGTTACAAAGCACTGGGTGCTAGCGGAAAAGATGAGGAATGCCTACTTCTTCTAGGAGCAGTTGAGAAGGGTTCCTAGAAGAAGAATAATTGAGCCGACTGCCATAGGCATTTTAAGTAAAGGGACTATCAAGAACATAGGCAGAGGCTCGAGAAGGGTGGAGGTGCTTGGGGAAAAAAATTGAATTTGAAGTGAGGAATACAATGAGACAAAGAGATGCAAAGGGATAAATTTTTTAAAAGCTTGTTTGGTCCTGAAAGTCATGGGAAACCTTGAGAATTAAGTATGGCAGTGGCATGACAGATTTGCCTTGAGAATAAATTATTCTGGTGGCAGCTGCATATAGGATGGATTGAGACTCGGCAAAGATAAAGCAGCATTGCTAGTTAAAAAGTTCCTAAGACGGTTTAGAAAGATGACAGTGGTCAGAACCATGACAGTGGCAGTGAGATAGAGAGGAAGAGGTATATTTAGAAAGATAAATCAATAGAAGTTAGTGACGTTACAGGCTGGGAGTTGGGGAGGATGGCATGGATGGTGGTGTCACTCCTGAAGTCAAGGAATGTATCACAAGGGTGGTATCACTCCTGAAGTCGAGGAAATTTTGAACAGGCAGCTGATATATTTTTAAATCATTAATTTTTAAATCACACAAAACATTATAGCGTATTGCTTTTGTGATTAAAAAAACGAAAGTGAAACAGAGATGAGGCTGATGCCCCCATTGGCCACTAAACCCAATCCTAGTCTTTTCCTCAGTGGTTATTACTGCTACCAGCTTGATGTGGGCCTTTTCAAGCCTTGTTCTGTGCATTTCCATACTTACCGGAGAAAATTGATAGTATGACCTTTAGATATATAACTTAATATTTGATGCACTATATATCACTTGATTTTTTCCTCCTCATACAGCTGATATTTTAGAAGTTTTGCTAAGTCAGTGTGTATGGAATCACTTCATCTTTTTTGATGGCTGCATAGCATTCCAGAGAATAGAGTAACCCTGTGTGCCCACTGATGGATATGCAGTTTTGTCTCAGATTTTCTTTTCTAACAAATGATACTGCGATGAATATACTTTTACATGTTTGTAAATTAGTGATTTTTTCCCTCTAGGAGTAGTTACTAAGAAGTGAAATTACTGGGTCCTAGGGTGTATACTTTTGACAGCTATTGACAACCTGCCTTCTACATGGCTGTTCTGACTGTACAGCGTCCAGGAGTGTTCTTTGTACCATACTTGCATCAACACTCGACATGATCAAGATTTTTTTCTGAGTGAAAATTGATAGATCATTGCTTTAATTTGTGTTTCTTTGACCATGAGTAAGGGCAGGCATGGTTTCCTTCACATTTGTGTCTTTTATGAATCACTTGTTTTTATCTTTTCCCCATTAGTCTGTTGGGCTATATTTTTCTTAGGAATTTGTAGTTTAAAAAATTTTTTATAGCCAATCCTTCATCTGTTTTTTGTCATCAGTGTATTCTTTAGTATCTTGTATATCTTTTAAGTTGTTGTATGATGTGTTATTAATTTTGATGGAGGAAAATTTATCAGTGTTTGTTCCTTTATGGTTCATGTTTGTTAAAACTCATTTAAGAAAAGTGTTTCCGATCCCTGGTATCATAGGCATATGCACTCTATGTTTCATTCTGTCATTTTGATTTTTTTATGGCTTGAAATTGAGGTATCAGTGGGAAATTTGAGTAGAATTATCTAAATGGCAGGTGATTATTTCAGGATGGAATGGAAGTCGAAACCAAACTTGAGATATAGCTTAGGGGTTTCTCAGTGAAGGAGGTGATGGAAACCAACTCTGTAGACAAGACTGTCCAGAAAAAAGCATGTAAAATTAGAGAAGTGGGCCAGGGACACGGACCTGGGGAAGACCAATATTAACAAAAGTGGATGAATAAAAAGATGTACAAGAGACCTAAAACTAATGGCCAGAGAGGTAGGAGGAAAACCAAGGAATGATGGGTAAAAGGAATGAAGAAAGACAAGCTGACACAAGGCTGCAATAGCCATTGGTGTCAGTGACGCTATCAACCTATATTGTAACAGTCATTTACTTACTTGTTTTCAAGGATATAATAACTTCACAGAGCAGGCACCAGGTTTTATTCTCATTTATATTAGAACTGAATGGGGGATCTGCCCATCGTGGCATTCATCCATCCAACATATATTAATTTATAAATCTAATAAAATCCGTAAAAGCTTAATGGATAAATTTTGAAATCTTCCTCTTTCCTTGAACTAATTTGTCAAAGAAAATCTTACAATAGACTGAGAATTGTGAGGCAGGCCATGACCTTTCTGCTCACACAGCATGTCTGAAATGGAGGAACTGGCTTCCAGATCTCCTTCCTTCGGTCCCAGCCTTTAACAGACCATGGCGACATCTGTGAAGGCTCGGCTTGAGGGGAAACTTGATGTTTGACCCGTTCAGCCGCTAGTTTGGGAGGAATTTGGAGTTTGTCCACAAATGCCAACTTCTCTTTAATGTACTCTGCAGCTACTCCAGGGGCTTCAGATTGGCCATTGTTCTCCTGATATTAGTGAATTTATGAAGCACCTTTCCTTGAACTGTCAATCTGTGGATTGTCTATAAAATCCAGTCCATGGGGTAGAGGAATTAAATTATTCATAAGATAGATTCTTCCTCAGCCTATGGTGAAATTACTCAGGGTATAATAAAGTCATAGACATACTGGCCTAAATGTGCACAAAGGTGGAAAGGAAGTAATTTCTGTTCCAGTTTGGGTACTTTCTGATATTTGACAAGCATCTGGTATATTAATCCATGAATTAGAGAGAACTCAGAGACCCTGTAAAGGAGAGAGATTTTCTTTTCTCCTCCCCCCCCGCCCGAATTAGAGAACAGCTGAACTAACTGGGGCGTGGAGGAATAGGCAGAATTGAAAATGGTTAAGCTTGTAAGCAGGATGACAACAGTGAAATCTTATCGGTGAGGATTACGTAGTAATGTTGAAGCCTGAGAGAGGTGAAAACAGAAAAAAGAGAGGTCGGGTGATATGATTCTAGACTGTGTGGGCACCGGGCACGCATGTGCCAGGGTTCGCTGAGAGGGGCCAGGACAGCCAGGACCACCATCAGGCCGACCTCCCTGCCACGTACAGAAGCCATGGCAGAGGGGCTCACCCTTCGTGCAGCTGTACTGCTCTCCAGAGCTCATGTGTGGACGTGGCCTGGGGAGTGCACATCCAAGCTAATAAAATACAAACACTCAGACGCTGCAGACAAATTAAAATTTATTGAGACAGACAAAAATGCACCTACTCAGGACTACAGTTAAGCAGTTACTAGTAACCAAAGAGTCATGTTCACATTCCAGATAAGTCTATGTGGAAAAGCATTCAGAATTTACTAGGTTTTTCTACTTCACTATTTCATCTACAGTAGGGACAACGAACTGACACTCAGGATTTGGTGGGCTCTCATTACAATGCTACACATATAACAGGGACAAACATCAGTGACTTTGAGAAAAAGGTATAAAAAGACCAAAACCACCCACTGTAGAAAGGGCTCTTGGATGTCACTGTACAGTGTGGTCCAGGTAAAAAACAAATGTGAATGGCATCCTGGGAAAAGCAGAAGGGCAGACCTGGACAGACGCGCTGTCACCGCTGGGCCTGGGGAAACTGATGTAAAACCTCAGATTCAGTATTAAGGTATTTCCATGCCTAGGACGTTTGTGGAAACAAAAAGACGTTAACATGGCAGACGACAAACCATGGTGGAAGAAAATTCTGAGATTTAAGTTGGATGCTAAGGAAATGGTATCAAATAAAAGAGCATTTATGGAATAAGAATAAAACTATTTATTAAGGAGTTTCCAAAATCGTGTTAGTGAGATTCAAGTCGCAAGCAAGGGCATGGATGATCACAGAAGTATGTTTTTTTTTAAATAACAATTTTCATGAATACCTTGTCACTGGCTAAAGAACTCCTGCTAAAAGGAAGAAAACAAAAATTCTGCTTTTAGGATAAAGTAACTAAAAACTCTAAGTGAAAAGTATTAAAGATGTTTAAAAATCTCATGCTGTCATGCCAAAGTGAGGCATGAAAAGTGGCCTTAAAGTTGCTCCATTGATTTGGGGTTCCGGTCGTAGGAGGGCTTTTGATTTAATGTTTTAATGAATCAAAACATCTTGGAATCTCTCTGTAAATGAGCATCTCATTACCTTCCGAGAAGTGACTACTGAGCACTCTTCTCCATCATTAAGTTAATGCCGAAGATCTTTAAGTGTCATCTTAATTTGACACTTGTCATAAGATAATTAGGCAAATTAAAATCAGTGGTTCACTCTGTTCCTAGAAGTCTCTCTAAGTGAAATCAGTTCGTCAATTTTAATATGTTCTCTTGTGCATTTTTCCAAGCTCGGAGATCATAACAATGGTTTTCTTTGAGGGTCTAAACTGAGATTTTTTAATGTCTTGATTCCTTCATATACTCTATTATAATTTAGCTGCAATTAAGCACCTGTTTTCTAAATTATGATCTCAAAGTTTTGTGCAAGGTAGAAAAAAAAATACTAAAACAGGTGACGGGGTTGAGATCCCAGTGCAGAGCTCGCCTACGGCCTCCCGTACCTAGAGTCCTGGTTGTACTATCTGTCGGGCCTAAGGAATTCCAATTCTATCAGGCAAGTTCATGTCCCACCTGAGACTGTCTTCAGGGATAATGCCACTTTGTCCGGCCATTGCAAGTATTGGAAAATGCTGGTTTGAGGCAGGCTGGTAAAGTACAACGGAAGAGTCATTTGGGGGTGGAGGGTTGGTCAGCTGCCACTGTGATCATGGTCTGGCCGAATATATTTTATGCCTGAGTTTACGTGGTCTTCTCATGGACTGGCTGGAGCTCATGGGGAAAAGGAGAATGACAAATGTTGGCCAGAGAGCCTTGCTGGGGGCGCTGAGTAGGTGGGGACCAGGTGGGGCGGGAGCTGAAGGAAGCGCGAGCACTGAACTAAACAGGGCCACTTGGAACACTACTCTTTGGTCCTTGTCCTTGTATCTGGGAGAGAAATACAGAGAGAAATCCTAAAGAATGTAGAGATGATGGCCCTAGCACATTTGGAGACGGGCTCTAATAATGAGTTTACTTAGGGAAAAGAAACGCAAACGGTGCAGGACTTTCTTTCTCGGTATCTTAACACTCATGCGGGTGAGGGCATGGAGACAGGACTGGCTCCTAAAAATCCAGCCCTAGCTTCCATGTGCCACTACCAAGTTCTTTCTAGGCCTCCATATGGGATTCTTCACAAACGATAAAGGATATAAAATCTGTACCGCTTTTGTGCCCTCATCATGATTTGTTGGCTAGCAAGGGGGCAAGAGCAAAACCTCGAGTTAAGAATTCTGAATTTCCTTCTCCTAAGGAACACCGTGGTACTCCTTCTCAGCGAGCACGGGGTTGTGCGTACATGCCTCAGAAAAAGCCCTTGAGTAGAGATTACATAGGGAAGGGAGGAGGCTGCGGCAGACAGGACCGTTGCAGGGGCTCTGAGCTGAAATGAGACAGATGGCTTGTGAAGCTGCCCACGTGGGAGTCGCATGGCTTGTGTGAGAAAAGTGATTTAGGCAGACAGAGGCTTATCCAAATCAAAGAGGCTTCCAGTAACTCTGCCGATGCCTAGAGAACAGACCTCCCCCTCCTGCAGGCGACACGTGCCGACTGTTAGTGCAGAAAAGGACTTCGATTCACATTTTTATTCCAGAAATTGTGATCCAGGTCTGGACAAGCTGACAAATTTATAATTGTTTTTCAAGTGAGTGTTTTTTTTAACAGATACCCACCCAGTTTTTCCGAGAGGAGTGCGTACCTTCCATATACACATAGCCTCTTCTGTACATATATACATATTTATGCATGTACAGAGAGAAGTATCCAGACGCCGTATTTTTAATAAAGAAAATCAGTTCCCCAAAGGGATTCTTGACTGAATTAAGGCTGTTGTTTGTAGGAAGCCAGATACAGTGATGTGAATAACTAATTTTTAATAATAAACAGCAGGGGTGGTGGGGAGCAAAGGGAATAAAGTCCAGTGTGGTGTGTTTTCCACGACATCTACAAGACACAAGAAAAGCACTTAAGACACCGTAAGGCCGGGAACCATGCTGTGATAACCACCAGTGTGGGTAGTCCAGAAAGGGTCTTTGACATTTACAGGGTGGGGCTCCCCGCACTGCCAGAATCCCACATAAATCACATGCTCATTGCAAAAGTCTCATGGGAGGGAAAGGAGGCTGTAATTCAGCCAGCCATTCCACTGTCTAAAAACATAACACAACACAACACCCTTCTTCCCACACAACCGTATGCAAAATCAGAATGCTCTGGGAACGAGGAGCTGTCTTCCAAACCTGAGGTCGGGCATAGAGAGCGACAATGGAGAACAGACCTTGGTGCCGTGGAGTCTTAGATACAAATGCAGGGACAGGAAGTGACTTGCAATTTTGTGCCAACCTCATGTCCTCGTCCTTGCGGAGACTACCATATGTACCCAACCTCATCATCTTTGTCGTCGTCCTCATCCTCATCATCCTCCGTCACTGCCCGGGTATGCACCCTCAGCTTCCCCAATCTGTCCTTTGGTTCCAGCTCCCGTTCGTCCTCCAGGTCATCTAGCAGGACCACGGAGCCGCCACTGCCGAAATCTCCCGAGGTTTCCTGTTCCTCTTCTGCAACATTAAGAAGGAACAGATCTGAGGTTAGTTCCTGCTTACACTTCATAACCCATGTCAGGGGTTCCCTTGCATGTGACTTAACTGTATTTTTCTTCCCAAACATGGGAGCATCCCTCTCTGGGTGGGGTTAGTCTACATGGAATGGACCCCAAGCTTTGTTCTGATAGGAACCCCAGAATTCTTGAGATGCTTCTACTTTCTTGGAAGATTTATAATCCTAATTGAAAAGTGAAGGCAACCTAAGTGGCTCTTGGCCTGTGTCAATTCCCAACTGTCATAAACTGTCGTCCAGCTCGGTGGTCATGGTGACTTCCTGCCTGCATAATCTCACGGGTTTCCACTGTAAACTCACTCACTGTAGACCACAGACACCTTCTGAAATTCTTCTGCTCAGACCCTGACACAGCGAGGACCTACAGGTGGCAGAGATCGTTACAGGGCTGACACAGAAGGCCTTACTCACCACAGCTCACGGCGCCCTGTTTCCTGGAGCCAGCCAGCTCGTTCCCGTACTTGTCCACACACCAGCACTGCCCTGTGCTGCCGTGGCACTGTGTGGCTCTGTAATAGCCTTCCTCATTACACCGAGGTATGAATGCTCCTGGGGGACCAGAAGTGCAGAGATATTCTGGGTTAATGCCCTACCCCCAGACAGAAGGGGACTGATGTGTAATACGAGGTGTCTGCCGCCGGACTAATGGAGAGAATCAGGTGGGTTGGGCATTACTTAGATCACAGGGCCATGGGACTTGCTCAGGTTAGACAGGACTTCTAGTCCTTCTTGGATGAGTTCTTATTTTTCTCTGTAAATTATGAATATGTACTACTCTTATTAATAATTTTTATTTTTTATGCTTTTCCAGTTTTATCAACATGTACAAAATTAATATAGAAATGCATTAATGTTGAAGTGCACAGCATAACGATTCGGCCTAGATTGTGACACGATCACCACAGTGGGTTTAGTTAACATCCGTCATCTCATAGAGATACAAAAGTTTTTTCCTTCTGATCAGAACTTAGAATTTACTCGTAAAAACTTAGATACATACCTTACAGTGTGTTAGCTACAGTCACCGTGTTGTACATTACATCCCTAAGTACTTATTTATAACTGGGAATTTGTACTTTTTGACCCTGCTCCCACTGCCTGTGGTGACCATAAATCTCATCTCTCTCTCTGTGAACTTGGTTTTGGTTTTTTTTTCTATTCCACATAGAAGTGAGATCATACAGGATTTTTGTCTATCTCAGTCTGACTTATTTCACTTAGCATAATGCCCTCAAGGTCCATCCATGTTGTCACAATTGGCAGGATTTTCTTTGTTTTTCTGGCTGAACAATATTCTGCTGTGTATATACACCACATGAGCCATTCCTCTACCGATGGACACATAGGTTTCCCTGTCTGGGCTACTGTTAAGTAATGCTGCAGCGAACATGAGGGCGCAGATATCCCAGCGAACTGGTGTTTTCATTTTCTTTGGATGAATACCCCAAAGTGGGAAGTGCTGGATCATGTGGTAGTTCTAGTTCTAATTTTCTGAGGATCCTACACACTGTTTTCCATAGTGGCTGCACCAATTTACATTCCCACCAACAGTGCATGAGGGTTCCTTTCTCTACATTGCAATCAGCAGTCGTTGTTTGGTGATAGTCATTCTAACAGGTGTGAGATGATCTTGTCGTGGTTTTGATTTGCATTTCCTTGATGTTTAGTGATGTTGAGCACATTTTCATGTACCTGTTGGCCATCTGTAAATCTTCTGTGCTAAATGTCTATTCAGTTCCTTTGCTCATTTTTTAATTGGATAATGATGATTTTTGCTATTGGGTTGTATGAGTTCTTTATATATTTTGGATATTAATCCCTTATCAGATATACGATTTGCAGATATCTTTACCATTCCATTGGTTGTCTTTCCACTTTATTAATCATTTCTTTTGCTGTACAGAAGCTTTTTAGTTTGCTCAGTCCCACTTGTTTCTTTTTATTTTGTTGCTTGTGCTTTAGATGTCATATCCAAAAAATCATTACCAATATCTAGGTCAAGGAGATTTTTTTCTGTTTTCTTCTAGGCGTTTCATGGTTTCAGGTGTTATATTTAAGTCTTTAGTCCATTTTGAGTTAATTTTTTGGAGTGGTATAAGATGGGAGTCTAGTTTCATTCTTTACATGTAAATATCTAATTTTCCAGCATCCTTTATTGATCCGACTGTCTTTTCTCCATAGAGTGTTCTTGGCTCTCTTCTAAAATATTAGTTGACTCTATATGCATGGATTTATTTCTGGGCTCTTGATTGTATTCTTTTCCATTGGTCTGTGAGTCCCTTTTTATGCAAGTACCATACTGTTTGGATTACTAAAGCTTTATAATGTAGCTTAAATTTAGGAAGTATGATGCTTCCTGCTCTGTTCTTCTTTGTCAGGGTTGCTTTAGCTATTTGAGGTCTCTTGTGGTCCCATAAAAATTTTAGGATTTTTTTCTACTGTAAAAAATGCCACTGGAATCTCGATAAGGATTGAGTTGAATTTATGGATGGCTTTGGGTAGTATAGACATTTTGACATATTCTTCCAATCCATGAACACAAGATATCTTTTCACTTATTTGTGTCTTCCTTGATTTCTTTCATTAATGTTTCATGGTTTTCAGTGTAGAGCTATTTTGCTTTCTTGGTTAAATTTATTCTTAAGTATTTTATTGTTTTTGAGGCTATTGTAAATGGATTTTATTCCTCTTTCACATAATTTGTTGTTAGTATGTAGAAATGCTACTGATTTTTGCATGTTAATTTTGTATCCTGCAAATTCACCAAATTCGTTAATTAGATCTAACAGTTTTTTTGGTGGAGTCTTTAGGATTTTCTATATATAAAATCATGTCATCTGCAAATATTAACAATTTTACTTCTTTCCAATTCTGATGTCTTTTTTTTTTTTTTCAATTTAATTCTGGCTAGGATTTCCAGTACTAGGTTGAATGGGTGTGGTGAGAGTGGGCATTATTGTTCTGTTCTTAATAGTAGAGGAAAAGCTTTCAATCTTTTACCATTAAGTATGATGTTAGCTGTGGGCTTGTCATATATGGCTTTTACTATATTACGGTATGTTCCTTCTATATTTTGTTGTTTTTTTTATCATGAATGAATGTTGAATTTGTTAAGTGGGTTTTCTGTGTCTACTAAGATCATATGATTTTTATCCTTCATTTTGTTAATGTGGTATATCACACTGGTTGATTTGCATATACTAAACCATTTATCCCAGGGATAAATCCCACTTAACCATGGTGAATGATCCTTTTATTGTGCTGCTGAATTTGGTCTGCTGTTATTTTATTGGAAATTTTTGCATCTTTATTCATCAGGGATATTGGCCTGTACTTTTCTGAGTTTGGTAGCAGGATAATGTTGGTCTCGTAAAATGAATTTGGTAGTGTTCTCTCCTCTTCAATTTTTCAGAAGACTGAGAAGGATTGGTGTTAATTCTTCTTTAAATGTTTGGTAAAATTCACCAGTGAAGCCATCTGCTCTCTGGTCCTGGGCTTTTCTACTTTGAATACTGATTCAGTCTCCTTACTAGTAATTGGTCTGTTCATATTTTCTACTTTCTGATTTGAGAACTTTTTAAACAACTGATAAAACATGTTTTTTGGTATCCTTTACATTTATTTTTGTTATTTATTTGAATAAGATAAATTAGTAGTGGTTCAGTTTGCATCTGTATTACTGACAGAGGCATATAATTTTGTTTTTTCAATTTCTGTATGAAAGCAATTAATTCAGAAAATGATTCAGGTATTTTTCTATACTTGACATTTTTGTATAAAAGAAGAATGATCTCTTCCATGAAGGATTCACACATAAAAACGTTTTGGGCCTGGTGCCCATTTTGGGGAATGAGAATGGCATTCTGATTCAAATTAACTTTATGGTTTTTAAATCTAGTTGGGTCTTCTGGTTCTTGGTGACTCAAATGTGGTAACTCATAGTATCTATTACAACTAGATTTTCATAATTGTTATAAGTTGGTTTGTGGCAGTAGTTTTCAGAGTGTTCATACAGGACCAGCGGCTGCAGCATCACCTGGAAACATCTTAGAAAAGCAAATTCTCGGGCCCCCACCCAGACCTACTGCATCTGAAACTGAGGGTGAGACCCAACGACCGCTTGAAAAACTCTTCATGTGATTCTGATACATGCTGAAGTTTCCAGTATTCTCTTATATCTGAGGTTACATCCCACTTTTAAATTCATTATAGTATTTGAGCCTTTTATATGGCCAGAGGTTTGTCTACTTCATTGTTTCCTGCTTTAGTCTGTCATTCCAGTTTATTGTGGTGTTCTTACAGCTTTCCTGATTTGAAGCTATGACTATTCCTCTAAGATTCACTTTAGTTGCTTCCTTCCAATTTTGGTATACTCTGCTTTCACTTTCAGTCGGTTCTAAATGTTTTCTAGTTTTTACTTTATTTCATCTTTGACTAATTCTTTTAAAAACCCCAGATGTATGGGGTTTGGGCATTCTCATTTTTGACTTCTTTTGTGTCGTTGCAAGTAAATTTAATCTTTTCTTTTTTGAGATTTGTTGAGTTTCCTTTTGTGGTATAATCCATGGCGAGTATTTCATTTGTGTTTGAAAAGACTCGATATTCTATGCTTATGTACAGGAATAAATATATATGAATATATGTGTATATAAATCATGTTCAGTTCTATGTATATATTTTGGTCTACTTGAACTATAAGTTTCAGGAAGTGGGTCATTGAAGTCTCTGATTATGATTATAAATATGACACCTTGCAATGGTTATGCTTTGTTTTAAGGTTATGAGTATACCAATTTTTGATATAATATGATAAAAGTAACATTTCAGCAAGGTGATAACCGTTTTTAGAATTGGAAGTATTTGCTTTTGTCAGACTTTAACATTATTATAAAAATGAGTCTTTATTATCTTTTAATTTCAAGTTTCTGTGTAATTGTTTTACATGAAACTCTCTTTAAAAATACCAGTTGATAGTATCTAGTGAGTTAGACCCAGTCACATGTTTCATGATTATAGATATGCTTGCTTTTATTTCTACCACTCTATTTTGGGTTTTCTATTTTCCCTCTTTCCTGCCTTTTGTTGAAATTGTTTTTCCTTCTATAGTTCTAAAACTACATGTTCTATTGCTATTATTACCCTTAAATCCACTGAGAAGCATACCTTTCCTAATATCTAATCTGTTTTCTCCTGAATAAACCAGAAATTTAACACATTTTTACCACCTTTTTCTCATTGCCCTCAATAGTCTGCAGTTTTAATTTCAGCTTACTATCAAACTATTTTTATAGGTCATTTATTTTGATTTAGCAGTTTTTTTTTCACAGTTTCTTTTGGGGTCATTTATCTTCTGTAAATCTTTTAGTGAGACTTTACTCAGTCTAGGGTTACTAAACTTAATGCATCTATGATTTGAGAATATCTGTCATCACATTAGAATACTCATTAGGATACGTTTAACATGCTAGGTTCAAAGTGATTTACTCTGAAGGTATTTCTCTTAAACCAGTGGTGCTTATCGGGTTCTCATGGAATAGACCCCAGAAAGAAGCACGGCAGGGGAGACAAATTTTTACTATTTTGAACCTGGATTTAACCTCTGATTCCAGCTGATTCTCTGTAGAGGGGGAAGCAGAAAAAATGGTGCAATAGGTAGAGCGGGTAAGAGGTGAGGAATAACAGCATTTTTGCATGTGTGTTGGGTTCTTCTGCTGCCTCCCCTCATGGCTGAGAGCTGATCTTCCCTCTCTGTTTTAATGTTGATGAAGATGCTCTAGTACTGAGAGAAAAATCAGTGATGTAGGAGAGAAGCGGGGAGAGTTTTTGGAGCCTGAATACGAAAGAGGAAATAAGAGATGGCTTTGAATTGAAGTAAAAGTCACAATCATCTGAAAACTAGTCTCATTTTAAGCTCACTACTGCTAACCTCAAGGTGGTACCTAGTAATCCTATCTTACTCTGTCCATTCATTCTCCAGGATAACTCTTTCATACCTTTTTAAATCTCTACCCCATCCCCAAATTTAGATGACCATGCCATCATTTCCATTTACTAGCACTCAACAACACACCTACACAACTCTTTCGCACCCATATACTTTGCCCACCTTCCTATGACATGGAACTGCTCAAATGCTCAGCTCTCAAGGCTATTCCAGGGTGACCTGGCTCTCAGCAAATGAGGTCATGGGTAGGAAAACCATTCCTAAGTGATAGGCAAGTCTGCTGATGCCACGGTGAGAGGTATTACCCACACTCTAACTTAAGGGCTCAGCACCCCTAGTCTGCAGGAAAAGTAAGTGCTTTCAATAACCAGAAGGCAGAGAGATTTGTAAACAGATTCTCAAGATCTGTGAAGGAGGAGAACCAGTAGTGCTGGGGAACTGTGGGTCCTCCTCCTTGACCTGCAGTTGGAAAACAGCACTTAATAAGCAACAAACAAACATATTAGGCTGAACCCCAAGGTTGGTAAGAAGCAGGTGCTGCTCTAAATCTGTAATAGGATTACCACTCTAGGCAATAATTAGAACTGGTAGTAATTTATTGCTTGTTTTACTTATTTTTTGAATCAAAATGCCCCTGAACACATGTATATTAGGAGATTTCACCATGTGAAAAACAACTTGTAAGCGAATAAATTGTATCTTTATGAAGCAGCCAGAGTAATCTCCGTATGTTCTCTGTGAACCTCAGACACATAACTCAAACTCAAAGTAACCTCCCGCATGGGAGAATCAGATCAGTAAGCACAGGGCCTTGTACTGGACAGAACTGTGGCAGAGGGATATAGCCACTCTGCCTTCAGATCAGAAAGAGGCCTTTATACTTTTTCACACAGGAGAGGAATCTAGGCCCAGACCTAGGAATCTAGGTCAGAGTTACAGCTTTGGAGTTCTGAGTTGAACAGAGTGTTACCAGATGCCAAAAGTCTGGGACAAGCCAGTGAAATAATTTTCAAAAGCAGTAGGAAGGAGAATACACTTTGAGGTGACCCCAAAATCAGAAGAGACATCACCAGAGCTCACAGACCACCTACATCTGACAGTCTGCAAAAAAAAACTTGCCCATCTCTATCAAGTAAATAAACTTCTGAAATGGCAGGCTGCTTAGGGAAAGCACCTGCTCCTGAAAGCTTAACAAAAATAACTCTGAATTACTGTGTTACAGCTGGTCAGCTTTTTTCAAAAAGCAACGCAGATTCCTTTTCAGCAAACAAATGAGGTTTATACCCTCTCAGGGACGGCCTAGTCTGAATGCCACGACAACCCGAGTGCTGGAAACAGAACAGCTTGGAGCTAAAAGGGAACAAATGCTTCAGCAGGTTAGCATTTGTTACCTTGACTTTGTCCGGACTCACATGTCAGGGAAAATGCATTCATATGACCCACTTGCTTCTTCCTTACCATGCAGACAGAATGGTAAGAGAAATGTGCAGTGTCTAAACAGCCTTATACTTTCTTCAGAGACCATGCATGGGACACTAAGAAACACATGCAAGTACACATATGTCTTTGAATCCTATCTGATAGATTCAGATGGGAGTATGGCTCATCTTCCTCAAGTACACAACTTGATCTGGGGAATATAGGAAATTTATAGACCTTAGAGTTGGATACTGGAGAGCTCCATTCAATGGCGGTGCTTGAAAGAAGGAAAAGCTAAGATCCATTGGAGCCAAAAGTAGGAAGAGATTACAACCCTGGGTGACATTTGACCTCTCCTCTCGCTAATTCTCGGCCAACAAACTGGTCCTCAGATTATATCCAGCTGCCTGAAAGAGCCCTGTCTGGGGTAAAGTGAGGCATTTCTTTCATGAAGCACTGGCCTGTAATTGAGAACCACTGCTGTACTCAATATTACAAGAGACATGATGGTTTAATTAGTTGTATAAATGAGTGGCAAGAAATTGTACTTACCCAGTAGGCTTTTCCCCTTGCTCAGCTTCTGAATCCTGTTCATTTCATTCTGGCAAGGGAGACCTAAAAAATAATTTGTGAAAGTTAGTTTCCAGATGGTATGGGATATAATCTCTAATGATTGGCTTCACTTGTGACGTGAAATGTAGACAGTGACACACCTGGGAGTGGAATTACTCCATATGCTGTGGCTATGTGGCAGAACAAACTCAGGCCATTAGTGTTACTAATTAAAAAAAACAACTTATACCACGAGGTACTTAAAATAGTATTTGGGGGGCTACATGCTTCGTACAGGAATTTTTCTCCCCACCACCAACTCAAGCAAATACCAGGTGTTTAATAGCTGATTTGCTAATACTTTTTCTTTTATATAGGGAAGCAAATAATCAGCTAAGATTTCGATGAGCTGAGAACCAGGACCAAAGCTTACTAGTAGGTCAGTGTTCTGAATCCACAGGCCAGACCAACTGACCAGAGGGAAGGTGACAGACACTCTCCCCTAGGTCTTGCTGTAGGAGAGAGAGAGGATTAGAATGGCTGCTTCAAGACCTTGTGGCTCACGACCCAGGAAAGTAAAACACAGACCTCAAGGGGCAGCTATGAAGATATACAAGAGATACAGAGAGAGTGTAGAAGCTTGAGACCTCAACTCTGTCACCTCATAGCTGAATACTTTGGGCAGGTTTCTTTCTCTCATCTTCTGAATCCTCAGTTATGTTGTTAAGAATGAGCACAAAACTGTCAGTTCTCAATGAAGGACTGATATGGTGGAGCCGCATGGCCAAGTGGGGCACATAGAAGTGTGTGATACTCTCTTACCTCCCAAGAGAAGAGCTTTCTTCCATTACAAGCAAAAAGAAAGGTGACTTCACTAGTCCAAGTCTTAACTTGCTTTTGCGGATCCTGTGGCTCTAGGGGGTGCAGGGGGGAGCTCTGCCGTTTGTTAATGGCCCTCCAGGCATGGACAGAGGTGTTCTAATTCTCAGGGCACTTATACTACCTCTGTATATACATGTGTACAGCCTGTAGAAAGTACCCGAGTCCCTATTTACATCTATTACCCTGAGGATGTCACAATGCCACCTGGTCCTGCTGCTGGTTCCTTGAGAAAAACTGGTTGTAAAATATATTATGTTGATTTCTGTATTTAAGATACCAACTGAAAACAACAAAAAGGGAAACAAGTTCCATCTTTGATGATTAAAAGTAGTATGTACCCGATAGTGTTCTAGAACTTTACATCTTCACAACAACCATATTAGGGAGGTACCAGTATTATTCCTATTTTGCAAATGGAAATGTTCATTTTTATAACCACACGGAAACATAGAGAAGAAACTGTAAGGCATTTAGAAGCCTGCTCCTGAAGAGAAGGAAAAGTCAGTCAGTCATGTAAACACTGTTTCCTGTGAAATAAGTTTCTAGTTGTAAGACCCCTGAAATTGTCCTACAGTAATTTTTAAAACTCTACTGATTGAAAGATAAGGAAAAATAAATCAGACTAAGACCTACTAAAAATTGTTGCAAGAAAACCAGAAGAAAAACAAGACAAAACTCCAGATGAAAAATTCGTTAACAGAAAATGTTTGCTGCTGAGCCAGTGAAAGTAATTAACAAAGATTTCTCTAAGTGGTCAAGGATTCTAATGGAAGAGTTATGTGAGACCAGAGCTAAATGCACAAATGCAAAGGCTCAAGGATAAAAATGACATAGAAAGAAGCTACAAAATGAATGATCCTAAGAGACTAATCAAATGCAACAAAATAGTTTTAATGCTAGAGCTCAAGAGACCATACGCAGCTTAAGCAAAGTAATACAGAGAAAAACGAAGACATGTCCCAGGAAGTTTGTGCCCTTAAAAGGTAAATCCTTTTGACTTCCAGGCACAATGGTTAGTTACATCACTAATAAAGGGAGAAAAATTGGTATGGGTTCACACATTATTCCATAGTTACACTCAGTGGTAAGCAAATAAAGTTCTAAGAAGATCAAAAAGCTATGACTCCAGACAGTTTATACTTAGCATCTTTTTTTTTTTCGTATAAAGAAAAGAGAAATATTTTCCAAATATTCAAGAACTAATTCAAAGAATAGAATTCCGATGAGAATTTTTGAAAAGATCTAAAACTCAAACTTAGTAAAAAAACTAAAGAGAATAATATCAAAAGCAGTCAACAAATAATCCTACTACATGAAAAGTTTAAAAGTACACTCTTATAATTTCCTTGGGCCAAGGAGGCACTCACAGCCTTAACTGTAGAATTGCCTACAAATTAACTATAATAAAAGTACCAAATATCAATACCTAGGGTCTATAGCTAAATACTTTGGCAAAAAAAATTAGCCTCAAGTACATGCCTTAATAAACAGGAAATAATGAAATGTGGAAGTAAAATAAAAATTTCAGAACTGGTTTGGGTCAGGGACGGAGGTGGTGGGACTCCAACAAAAAATAAACTTAGAAGAAATGCACAAAATGGAGAACAGAGAACTACAACAAATTATCTCGTTCAGCTCCACCTGGGTACCCTGTCCTGCCACAGGTGGGGATCCTGGCTTCCTTCGGCAATTGCTGAAAGGGCAGCCTAACCAGAGACATGCTGTGTGGCCGGGTAACCAGCTCTGTCTCTTGGTTAAGGCAGTAACGTCACCCCTGGGGCCCTGGCATTACATATCCAGGTGATGCGTTAGCACTGAGCCTCTGCTTTGATCAAGCTAAACCTGAGCTAACCTTGACTGAAGTCACATGATTTTATATAAACTCAAGCCCAAAGCTATCATTAAGCTTAATGCTGAACCACTACAAGCATTTCTACTGAAGTGAAAAACATGGCTATTATTTAATATCGATTTGGAAGTACTAGCTGGTGTGATTAGAAAAGAGAAAGAAATGAGGTATAAAAATCAGAAGGGAAGAGCAAAAATCATCACTATTTGCAGATGACATGATTGCACACCTGAAAAAAATCCAAGGAAACCAACCAGAATAACTATTTAAACAAAACGAGAATTTAGTAAGGTAGCTGGGAACAAAATTAATATTAAAACAACCACCAGTGAGGAAATATAATATCTGAGAACAAAACTTATAACTCTACTGGTTAACAGATTCTAGGATAAAAGGATTCAATATTATAAAGCTATCAATTCACTCTAATCTAATTTTGCATGATAGTAAAAAAAAAATACCAGTAAGAATTTTTTAAGTTTGCATAAACTGATTCTAAGCTCGAAAAGTTAAATATATATAAGAATATCTAGGAAAATTCTGAAAAAAGATTAATGGCAGGGGAGAGTGGCCCCACGAGATAGTAAAACATATTGTAAAACAACTAATTTAAACAGTTTAGAACTGATTTATGAATAACTGTTCTATTAATAGGGCAGACTATCTGGGAATAGATAGATGTAAGAGTTCTATGTATGATAAAGGAAGCATTTCAAATTGGTAGGAGAATAATGGATTTGTCAATCAGTGACAAGCGCACTGGACGACCATCTCCAGGGATTAGGTGGGGTGGGAGGGGCGGGGCTGGGACCCTACATGACCATCTAAAAAAATCTAAACTGATACAAGATTTCAGTAAACAAACACTCAATGTAATCCCAAAGATACTGAACAAAACACACAATAGAATTACTATCGTTAAGTGGGAAATACCTTTCTAAGCTTAATGTAAGCTTTATGGCTTCTAAGAGGCCACAGAATAAAAGATGGAGAAATTTGACTAAAACTTAAAGTTTCTCCCTAGAGTTGAAGTTGGGGGGAAATAGAGAGTTGAAGTTGGGGGAAAATTTGCATCATATATGTCTAGAACAGTTCTAGTGTCCTTAGAGAAAATTCCTATAAGACAACAACAACAACAAACCCACAAGAACCTGATAGGAAAAAAGTGTATGAAAACTAGACATGTCAAGGAAAAGGGAACTCAAGAGTGTCTCAAAAATGCTCAAGCTACATCATAAGAGAAAATGAAATGAAGCCTATAAGGAAATATAATTTCCCTCAATTTGGAACTCCACAAAGTTCGACAAAACCATGGGAAAATAGGTATTCTTGTATATTTTTCATGAGACTAAAAATTGTTACAACCTCTTTGGAGGGCAAATTGGAAACAGTGCTCAAATTTGAAAATGCACATGCCCTTTTGACCAGCAATTCCGCTTTTAGGAATGTATCTTATAATCCTACAAACATACAGACATTCCTACTTTGCACTGAGTGCCCTTCTGTGAGGCCTACGTTTTCTGCTGTTTGTGTTGTCTGAACGTGCATACACACACAGACAATTTAAATGCTTTAATGATAGTAGCTACCTTCCTTTCCTGGAGGTGGGTTCTGACAGCCAGGCCTAACCAGTGCTACCCTGGAGCCCTGACTTACACTGGACCAGATTTATCTGGGGCTTGGAAGCCAGTCTCTGCTGGTGCCCTGAGCTGTGGGCCACCACACATGCTCATCCCTCCCCAGGAAGCTGAGACAAAGGGAAGTAAAGCCAGACCCCGGGCCCCTCAGGAAGGCTCAGAGCTCCTGCCTCTGGATCCTGGAGTCTTCTGGTCTCTAGTCTGCACAACTGCAGGCTGACCCTCCTGACTTTGTGCCACATGAGATACCTCTGTATTCTTTCCATTTACTTCTCAAATCTTGTCTCTTTCTTCAGTTAGCCAGAGTTTGTTTATAACCAAAATATCTTTGTCTAAGACACTCAGTATAAATCCATACTATCCTAGAAAAGCTGACAAGTGTGTCCGTTTAAGGGGAACGGGGAGAATTCATGTGCGATGGGAATTACGCTACTTTACATTTGTACAGTATTACAGTGATCTTGGGAATTATGTAGCAAATGTTTCTACATCCATTTTACAGATGAAAAGTCTGAGGCAAAATATGGTTAAGAGAGTTTCCCAAAAGGAAGACTGAAATAACAGACTCTTTGATTATGCTCTTGTGTTTTCTAACATACCATGCTAACAATGGAATTGTAAAAGAGGAGAAAAAAGCCTTTGGGCCTGCCATTAAATAGGGTGACTGCTTTATTCTCTAGCTGTGTCTTTCTGCCTGCTGGTCTCCACCTGCCTCCCCAGGAGGTGGTGTGTGGTCCTTCTACATCTCTGCCCTGGGCTCTGGACCCCACCCCTCTCCCACCTTACCCCCGGGCTTCTGGAAGCAGTAGCACCACTCATTGTTAGAGAGCTTCCCATCCTTGAAGGAGTCACAGGAGTTGAAGAGAGGCTTGATACAGGGCTCGTACTTATCCAGGTAGATGGCATTGATCTCTGAGGGGTCAAGCAGGAGGTCGTAGTTCATGTCCAACTTGTTGAACATCCAGCCCAGGGAGTCCTTGCAGATGGGCAGGATGCTGGTGTCAAACCCTGCCGAGGGAAAGACATGCGTCAGCTGCCGCCAAGCTGGGTCTTTCCTGACCACAGAGGAGGCCCAGGGTCCACCCCCACGGCCTCCCCTCACCAAAGGTCTGGTCCCGGAGGCACTCCCCTAGCATATGATCTTGGTGGTGGCGGTTTTTAAGTGAAACAATTTAAAATGCACAAAAACATAAGTCAGCATTTGAGGAAAATAAGTTCTAATGGGAACAAATCCCCACTGCTAATTTATCTGTGATGTATAATGGTTTTTTTCATTTACTGGACTTGTTCAAAACAGAGTATGCCTGAAAGGAAGCATACAGTGAGCTGTGGAGCTAACTGATGATTCCGCAAACTATGCTTTTATATTTAAGGGGAAAAAAAAATTATTTGAAAAGCCAAAACAAAGAAACTGTTGTAAAAAGGATGGCAGCAAGGTGAAACCGCAGTCCGGAAGCACTGGTCCTGCCCCAAAGGACAGGTAAACCCAAGCAGTCTGACCGCGACTGGGAAACAAGCTGGGCCCCCAGGCCCCCGCCTCAGTTCCACATGCTACCCTCTGCAGTCCCCTTCAGAGGTACATGATGCGGGACCCAGACTGACTCAGACAATAATTTCTTTCTTATTTCCTGGTGGGGAGGAGGGGTAGTTTTCTTAAAGAATTATTTGTTTCCACAATGGAAACTGTATGCACTCGAATGACGACACTTTGCTTAACACTTGGGATCTTGCGTCTACTATAGCCAAACCCCAGAGAGGGCATGCGCCAAATCTAAAACTGAATTTCTTTCGGAATCCAGAGCACCATGCATTTTCAAGTTATTCCACAAGCTGGATTTCTAGGACTGGCTTTATTTTCCTGGAAAATTGATGGTTTTACTTTTGTCTTAAGGCACTCTCCTAAGCACTTTATACTTAATCATCTCACTGGATCCTTGTAACAGTCCTATGAAATGATGCGATATCCTCCACTCAGGGCTTAGGTTACTTGCTCAGGGTCTGACAGTGTGGACCTGGGATCCAGACCCAGGAGGCCCAACCCCAAGTGTGCATTCTCAACCCTCCACTCTCAGGTGCTTCTGCCTCGCACGACACATGGCCCTCCTGCCCTGAGGACCTCCAGTTGGCTAGGGTGCCATTTTGCGGGGTGGGGAGTGCAAGGAGGTTACGGTGACTGTAATTAAGGGTCTCGATAGGGTCAACTGCCCACTCCTGGGGTTCCTACCCACATCCTGGTCATTGGGTTGCAGTACCAGGAACCCCTGCTTAGTCAGAGGAATATAAGGTATAGCAACGTGCGCCTACCCTTTTTAAAGCTGTCTTCCCAAGGGGTCTTAACCGTCAAGTAGACGGCCTCCCTCACTGAGCTCTGGCAGAGCCCCGTGCTTTGGGCGATCGAAAGGCCTGTTAGACTCTCAGCCCTGGACTCCAGGCACACACTGCGCCATTTCCTTCAGTAGCCTCGGCCAGGACAGGCACATAGTGGCTGCTCCCTAAAAGTATTTGTCGAGAGTTTTCTAGCTATTACAAATTACCCCGTCAAACATAACAATCTTTCCACGTTTAAATATATTCCTTTCACTATCTTAGAACATCCCCTTTTTCAAGAACAGAGACTGTGGGAACATAATGTGGTCTCTTCTTTGATTGAAGGTCATGATTGAACACTCTCGATGATGTCCTCAGGGGCTAAGTAAAGGAAGATAATTTACTCTGGCACTAAATGGCTCCACACTTTTTGTACAGAATATTTTATGTCACATGCATCAATTTTATAGGGTGTTAACATTTTGATACATTGGAAAGAGGAGCTTACTGCTGACCACCAAAAAGAAGTGCCAAGCTCGCTGGGCAGTAGTCTAAAGGTCAAGTCCACTGCATATCCATTTGGAAGGTTCCAGGAAAGAGGCACCTGCATCTGATGTGTAGGGGAGGAGGAGGAAACAGTGGTTCTTCTGACTGGCCCCAAGCATGTGGGACTTGTAGGGTTCCCTGGTTCCCCCTTCAGAACTCCTGAACTGACAAACACTCTCTCTCCTCTGGCCTTGTGGACTAACTAAGTGTCATTCCTTTTTATCCCCTTTACTCCAGTTGCTTCAGGACAGCAAACCAGCCTCTCTGGGGACTCCGTCTGCTTCTGGCCAAGGACAGGTCTTTGGCGGGCTCCCTAGCTTTCTGCAGGAGTCCCTTGGGACTGGAGGCCACAAGAAGCAGCTCTCCACACACCAGCCTGCTCTTTGTTGAATGGCTGGTCAGAGATCCCCGGGCCCAGCTGCTCCTGGAGGATCCTGGGAAAAGCCTCTCTAGACCATCTGTGAATTAATTGTTCACAGACTCCCAAGGCGTCCCCAGCCGAAATAAAAAGAAACTCCTTACTTCTCCTTCCCCACAGGAACTACCAAGAACCATTCTTTAGACACTTAGATTCTGGAACACAAATACTATCTTTCCCTTAAGGTAGAAGATCCAAACTTGTGAAAGAATTGTCCCCTAGATCAATCGTCTCTACTAGTGTCCGTAGCTATGAGCAGCAGAGAATAACCCCAGATTAAGGAGATCATTCCTATTTGGGCCAGAGACCTGGTGCAGGTTAAACTGTAGATCCTAGCAGCCCCCGAGCTCCCCATACTTGAAGAACTGCCTTGCCGAGTCACCCATTCTGTGCTGCCAGGCCACAGTGTGGGGCAGCCTCCCCTAATCACTTTCCATTAAAGGCAACGAGAGACTCCATCAAAGTGCAGAGATGAGGACCCATTCTGAGCTCTCTCCAGCTTATGAAGAGGCTCTGAGTGTGGTCTCTGCCAGTTCATGGGGGAGGCGGACATCCGTGTGGGAGTCTCAGTGTTTGCTATGGAACAATTTCGTTGCTCCAAAATAAAGGTCGGTTTACATAAATTAGGTTATATCCATAAATTGAGAGTCTCTGTAGCTATTACAAAGCAGAATATACTCAACGACATAGTCACAGAATATTGCAAAATGATAAAAGGTCATAAAACAGTACACACACCCACACTTTTTTTTTTTTTTGAGAAGGAAAAAAGTATATACCACAACGAGATTAACAGTTGTTAAAATGGTGGGTTTATAGATTTAAAAAAAAATTATATATATTTTATATGTATTTTCCAAGATATCTATACTAAACATATAATTTGCAACTAGACTTTTAAAAATACAGTTGATCCTTGAACAATGAGGGGCGGTTAGGGGTGCTGACCACCTGCACAGTCAAACGTCGGCACAGCTGGATCAAAACATGTAAAACATATTCTATTGTCTTGATTCTAAGGCATTTATTTTCCCCTCCTCTGTAATTTGATATTTCTGAAATCGGGACATATTTTAAGTCAGTGTATATATTTAATGTAGTGTCTCTTTGCTCACCCCAAAATGCTACTGCTAAATCTATGATGTCTCGTAACTGAGAAAATGTGGAATTTAAAGTAAAATGAATGAGTAAGAGGAAAGTGGTCTCACTGCCTTGGGCTGCATCAGGGCTGGTGGGCTTGATGACCCTGTTTGCATCCTCATGAAGGGCTCCAAACCAGTCTTTCAGCCGGGAAGCGAGGCTCCTCAGCTCCTTGTCCGTGCAGGCTGGAGGAAAGCAAAGGTGAGAATCGGTGAGTCCACGGTGGTCTCCTGTTATGAGCTCTGTGCCCTCACCATGCGGTGCCACCAACAAAGCCATGCCTACACAAACCTCCCTGCCCAGCCACGATATAACTCCTTACCCCAACTTGGAAAACCCCCCAAAGATGCTGCTATCACAGGTAAGAAACGTTGACAAAGAGAGCCCTGACTCCCAGGGCAGGCAGCATTGTTCAGAACTGACTTTGGCCTGCCTCTGAGCTGCTAAAGTAAGTTGTCATGGTCTCACAGTTGTGCATCAGCCTCAAAGGCCGTCACGGATGCCTCTTGCTAACCTGATAAAACTTGCTGTTGCAGTTTGCCAGAGAAGATTACATTTTCACTAAACTCATGCCAAGAGATTAACACTCAGGAATAGCTAATGCTCTTAGGGAGAGGCGCCTGGGACACCAAAGGCTCCCAACAATAGCAGACTCTCAATCCTGTTTTAGCCCAAGGTTTGGATTTGTGGATATGGGGTATTTTGCCGGTGTTTTGACAGACTGACTTGATTTTTCCAGATAGATAGATGGATGCCTTCTCCATATAAGAGTCTTTCTATTTGCAGCCCATCTATAGCTACCCAGTTCGCCTTTTAGGTAGGACAGTAACTGGGGCCAAAAGGGTACATCCTAAGAACAAGGAGAAATCTGCTGGATGGGGAGAGGGCTGCAGGCTACCTGAAGGTCGCACAGAGTGCTGAGATAAAGCTCGAGGGAACAAATCCCAGAGAAGGGACAATGGTGCAGAGAAGAAGCTTACTTTCCCCGTCTCCCTGACTTACCCTAATTCTGGGTACTGAGAATCTTGACAAGAGACAGGAAAACCCGCAAGGGATTTAGTGAACTTTAGTAGGTGGAGAGACAGAAATTAAAGATTGAAGGGGCCAAAATCCCCGTAAGTGAACCCCACAACTGTCACTTTTCCCAAAGTCAAAAGCTACAGGAGACAGGCTGCGAAGAAACCAAGCAAAAACAATGTTACGCTGCAGAGCCAGACAAGTTCTGAATGTCTCCTGCCGCTGATGGGACACAGGTTAAGGCCGAAATCTACCAGCACAGAGAGAGCCCAGTGAACACCCCAGGCTCTCACTGGCAGACACGGGGGTAACGGTGAATGAGTAGACAGTCACGCCACAACTCCAACTCAGCCTTCGGTGACTGCAGGCTCTCCCTGAATCGAGGCGATAAGCCCCCATCTGCTTTGCAAATGGTGGAATCATCTCCAGAAGAAACTGATGTCACACAGACCCTCCCTTCATCCTGACCATCAGAGTCTGCTTCCAGGCAAGCCCATCTTTTCTTAGCCTGGGGCTTGGTGTTGAACAGAGAGCCAAACTTTCTAGACCTCAGGCAGGAAAAGTCTGTCCCACCCTCCATCTGAGGGAGGTGAGCAGACCCAGGCGGGTTCAGTGCAAGCTCAGTGCTCTCTTTGGAACTGCTGCCTTCATTCCAGCCAGGATCCAGACCTACACTCTGCAAAGCATGGAGCGACTACGTGGCCACTGTTCAGACCCAAGCCACTAATGACCCCAAGACTGCTTTGCTTTCAACAACCAGGACGTGACTATCAAAACACCAGCCAGGAAATGACTCTGAGAACTGACTTGACAGGCAGCAGAGTGGAACAGCTCTGGGCCCGTACTGCCTGGGATAAAGCCCAGCTTTACTGGCTGTGGGACTCGCACAAGTCAACCTCTCGCTGCCTCAGTTTCCTCACCTGTGATCTCAAGATATCACTATGTGACTATAAATTAGAAAAGGTATGTAAATTACTTAGCAAAGCACACAGTATATAGTCATTACTCAGCATGTGCTAGCTATGACTTTTACTAACACTACTCTTGTTATTTTTAAATTGAAGATTTATAGGTAAGCTTCGAGCAAACATCCACATCATTCAGAAAACCAGTAAGACAAATGCACCTAAACAAAACTGGCTTTGGCCACCTAGGAAATAGGTGAAAATGTATACTTGTGCTAACCAATACAGTCCCCATTAGCCATATGTGTCTATTTACATTTAAATTACTTGAAGTTAAATATGTTAAAATTTAGTTCCTCAGTTGTACCCACCCCATTCCACATGCTCCATGGTCACATGTGGCTAGGGACTCATAGGACAGCACAGATAAAGAATATTTCCGTCACAGCAGACCATCGTATGGGACAGCGTGAGATGATGTTAGCCACCCCTTGGGGATTTCTGGCTTTCGGAGGTTCGTCGTGACGTCCAGACTTCAAGGTCGTGTCTCTGTCCCTTCCCTTCAGTCTTTGAAGACAAACCGAGGAAGGAGATCACAAGCCCACGCAAGTCCAGAACCAGCGTGATGCTGAGCCACGCACACAGACGAGAGGGGAAGGAGTCATCGGCTTTGCCCGGGTACCGGGACCGGCCTTAGGGGCAGGTCCTGGCACCTCTGGAGGACAGTGCTCACATCTCCAACTTTTCAGATGCTGCCCAGCTCTAAACAGGAGAGGATGTGGTCTATTTCTCTGAGGAAATGTGATGTGGACTCTACAGCTAACCTCACACTCAAAAGTGAAAAATTAATAGCATCTATTTCTTCTCATTTGCCATGCACACCATCCATTCGAAACACTCCCTAAGCAGAGAAAATTGCCAAGTCAACTTGCAACGGAAATGGATCCTCATGTCACACTGCAGGATAAATTAGTCAGTCATGTTTAACTAAAGCCAAACAGATGTGCAGGTAATCTGTATCTTTAGAAGACTGCTGCCTTTCCCACAGGCTTTCCCAAGTACACGGGCTTTTGATGGTGATGGGATCGGGCACTGGAACCCAGGAAGAGCAAATCTGTCAGTCGGGGAGAAGTCGCAGTGGGACGCCACTGGCACGGGCAGAAAAAGATCAAAAAGTCAAAGTGGATATGGGAGGCGCTGGCCCTGTTCACTCACTGCGTCCTCAACCGAATGGTCCTTATGAGAGTCAGGCACAGCCTGCCTGGAGCGAGAGCCATCCCAGAGAAAAACACAAAGACGACAGCCTGGAGAGAGCTGTTTGTTCAGATTTGGTATTCTAGCCACAACAGACAGACTGGCAATGGGAGAAAAATGCTCGTCTTTTAAGATGCCTGTCACAGCCCCCGACAAAGGATTAATGCTTTCAGAAAGGGGACCCAAAGGTTACATCCCACACGCTCAGTTCCTTCCTGAGGAAAAGTAATTTTTGTGGGGAGAAAACCATAAAAAACCACATCCACCTGCCACGCTTGCACTCTGCCCGGAGGCGGGCCAGTCCCTGGAATTTCTGGACTAGAGAGTCTGGTGGTCTGTCCACTCCTCCTGGTGAGAGAAGCAGGCGCTCAGGCCACCGGTATTGGACTCTTTGGAGGAAAAGATGGTGCTATCATGGGAGAGGGTTTGGTTCACTCGTGAAGGCCGGGACCTGAGCCCCGTTGCCACCACACTGCCTTCCCGAGCGAGAAGCGGCCCCCGGCCCTTTGCTCTCTCACTTTCCATCAGCTCCCTCCTTCCCTCCGCCATGGCTTCGGCTCACCTTCACCTGCTCTCATCTTCCCAGCCGTTTCTGCCCAGCATCCCATTCCTCGATGCTTTCATATTTGCCTTCTTGTTTCTGTAAGTCACTCCCCATCTTTCTTACATGACCTCAGCCTGCTCCGGTGAGGCTGGGGTGCTGGCAGACCTCCAGTCTCTGCCTCCTCAGTCCTCAGAAAATGGTACTGCCACGTACTCGCGCCCTCGGGACAAACACAAGAAACTTGTCCCAAATTCCTACAAAACTGCCCTGCGTTTTGCCATCTCTACCGCCTTTCTTCCAAACCCTGTCACCACGCTCCCTCCCAGCAGCACATGGTAACAGGGTCCTGACTGGTCTCGTGGCTTGCTCCTATTCTTCACATTCTCTTCTTCATTCAGCAACCAAAGCCATCTGTCTAAAATGGACATTTGATCAAGTTACTTTCCCACTCAGCTACTTCAGAGGCTCCCAGCCACTCTTCAGGCAAGTCCAAACTCCATCATGTGACCTGTGGAATCTGGTCCCAGGGGTCATGCATCCTTTGGTCTGTAGTCTTTTGTCCTGGGCCTCATGCTTCATTCACCCTTACCGTCCTTCCCACACAGTGTTCTGCCTGGAGCACACCTGCTCTCTGTCTTGCTAACGCCAATTTCTCCATCAGGTCTCTGCTTTAAAGGTACTTCCTCCTAGAAGGCTTCCCAAACCCTCAAACTAGGTCAGTTTTTCTTGTTCTGTGCTTCCAGTGCCTTGCTCCTTGGACGGCACCACACCCGGAACTTCTCGCTCCATGCCCATCTCCCCCTCTCTAGGTCACGGCAGTGTAAACATGCCTGAGTCTGGCTCAGCCACTGGGGCCAGCATCTTCTGCACTCGGTTCCTGGCATGAAGAATGCTCTCGACACATACTTATTAACTGAGTATAATAACCCTCCTGCTTTTTGTGAACTTTAATTTGTCCATCTTCAAAATGGCATAATAAAGCTCAGCTCATACCATGATTTTATGCAACAAGAGAATAACAGTAAAACATACCTCACAGCTACTGGCATAAATTTATGTCCCCCTTCCCATATCCCAACATTTTATTGCATGCTATTTTCAAAAAAGCCTGAGGAGATTTAAAGAACAGCCTCTCTTCTTATGTTGTAGATGGGACAGAAGTCTAAGAGGTTCCAGTTGCAATATATGTCTGCCCTCTCCCAAGCAGAAAAGTTCCGTGATGGAAAAGCTTTCTTAGTAACCATAAGGATGGATACATACTAGCTGTTCAGATTATATGTATTGAAAGAAAACATGAAAGAACACAGAAGTTACCAACTCCCAAAGTCTAATAGCTACCAAGTGGCAGAGACGGGGTTTGGATCCAGGTTGTTATCCTGCCGAGCCGTCCCTGGGTGCTGGACTGGCTCCTTGCATGGGCTGGCGAGAGTCAGTACTGAGGCAACTAATATACTTGATCCGTACCCTGGGCTGGGCAAAATCAAAACCTCGGGTCCTTGCACGGAAAGGAATTTATGCAGGTGAAGCCACAAGCTGAGTATTAAGAGGACAGACGGGGAGAGGGAGCAGGTTGGGCTCTCATCTTCATTAGCTTTGGTGTGAGAATGGCGGGCCTTCGGAAGGGCTTTGCACAGCCCTCAGCCTTCCTGTTAACGCTCCCAGAAGCATGTATCACATATGAAGCCACTGGGGCTTCATTAGGGAAAAGTATAGCGCCATTGCACATTACTCCAAAATGTGCAAAAAGCAGCTCCCTCCCCCAGGAAAGCACAGCACTCACTCAGGCAGAAAGAGGGCCCAGGTAATTTGGTGTTCTCCCAGCAGACTTTTCCTGTCTGAAAAATATGAACAAAAATGCTATAGGCAAGTATAAATAAGGCACCAACAGCCTCCATGGAAGGTATATAGCCATGAGAAGAGAATGGGAGTGCTTTTCCCACCTGAAAACCCTCTACCCCCCTTGACCTAAGACCTGGAGCTTCAAGGGGCTTTAAGTTAGACTGGATTGGAATGCAGAGAATATTCAGACGAAGCCAGGAGTGCATCGTGAATAACCAGGCTGGTGGGAGGAAGAAGGATGCGCTGCTGCTGGTGTGGTGCCATATGGCAGAAAAGTTGTTACAGGCTCATCGCAGCCCCCATGGGGTTGTGGGAGGGGGGAGGGGTGTTCTGACGGATTAGTTTTTGCTCGTGGGGAAGTTGGACAGCCTGGGTATCAGCTACTGATGGGGAGAGAGGATTGCTTCATAGCTGAATGAGTAACCATGGCCTGGCTCAGCCCATCCCCTGGGCCCCATCACTCCATCTTCCCTGGCCCCCCTGCTTTCCTTCAGATGAAGCCAAGGGCTAGTAAAGAGCTACTGAAGTTTCAAAATGGGCAGTGGTTTTGGAAGGGAAGAGACAGGAGCTAGGAAATCGAGCTGCTTTGAAAAGAGCTCCCAAGGGCGCTACTGGCCTTCCAAGCTGGCCTCCGCTTCTTGACGTCCGACCGTGAGGGCTGACTGACGCAGCAGAGCTCTCTCAGAGGGTCAGACAGAAAGGAGGAAGGCAAGGGAACGATCGGAGGGGTAAAACATGCTTAGGAGATGATATAAAAAGTGGAGGTGAGGACAGTATAGAAATTATTTATTCAAAGAGGTAGTGTTTAATAAAGTGAGAGCAAGTGTGTGTGTGCGCACGCGCGCACGTGTTTTACAAGTCTTTACCAAAACCACATTTGAACACCGAGATGATGTTTGAAAATGGCAAATCTGCCACACGAGCATCGTAGGATATCTGTAAACCTCTGCTAGGGAACCAATTACTGGAATATTCTTGTAACTCATGGAGCCCTTCAGCTAAAGAGCCAAAGGAAATGAATGCCCACCTGCCACGCAGACCTCCCTCCCTCCCACTTCAGCCTCACTAATGCTTAACTCAGGGCTCTGGCCCTCCACAGGTAATTAAAGAGCTGGAGCTCTCTGGAGCAGGCCGGGCAGCCTCAGGTGTGGCGCCCCACTGCTGGCCCCCTCCTCTGGCCTAGGTGCCACTGTGCATAGTGACTCCATCAGAGCAGCAGTGGGTAACGCGCTCAGTGTCTACTCTCGGCCTCTCCGGTAAGAGGTCCAGCTAAGCCTTCAGGGCAGAGACCGGGTGCTGGCAGAGCAGACACAAGATGCCTTCCTGGGCTGCCCTAACCAGGGTTTCCTGTCGCCTTTGGGCACGTGTGGCTCCTCCTCCCGGGGAGACTGGGCCCCCTGTGCCAGGGACTATCTACCGCGCGGCAGCACCCCAGTGTCGGGAATGTGCGCAGGCCCACTGTGGGGCCACATCCCCTTGGAGCCTGCGCAGACTGCGACGCCCTGAGGCACGAACGTGGGCTCTTCTAAGCTGGAACTCAAATCGGTGACGGTGGAGTCTGCTTAGCAGAGAGTGTTCCAGGGCCAGTAATCAGACATTCTGCTTTAAAAGAATCCTGGATGGCAGGAGAAAGAGCTGAGCTCAAGTGCCAGCCTTGCCATGCCAGCTGAGACTGGACACGTGACTTTTCCATCCCGTTTCCTCATTTGCGGAAGGAGGGTGGTAACAGAACTAGCTGGTAGCATCATGGGGAGGATTGGACTAGAATGGACTTAGGTGCTCACCGCTCGGGAGCTGTGGGTTCTCCCTATCTGTGTTTGTGGACACAGGGCAGCCTGTGACCCACTAAATGGAAAAGTATAGACGTCAAGATCATGCAGATGGTATTTTCACATAAGACGACCGCCTGAAGCCAACCAGTAAGACAGGATTCAGAGGTTAGGTGACATCTCCAAGGTCTACAGATGGTTAAGTGCCAAAACATATCAAAGCCAAGTCTCCTAATGTGAGATTCCCTGATCAGCACACACAGACAGCCCCAAGTGCCTGCGCGTGCACTTCCGCCCAGTCCCCATCGCGGGCTGAGAGTCTCTTCCACAAGATAGATACAAGATCGTGCACGCGAGTGTGCTGTCAGGACCACGCTCGCTCCCCTGAACACAGACGGTGCTGCGGTTAGGAGTCTCGGCTGCAGGTCTGACAGCCCTGGGTTGAGCACCACCTCCCAAGTGTACAAGCTGTTTTCCGCATAAGTCACTGCTCTTCTCTAAGCCTGTTTTTTCATCTGTAAAATGGGGATAATGACAATATCGACCTCATGGGCTTATGATGATTTATTGTTACAACTGAGCTTTCAAAAACCAACAGGCAGCTACCACCTTCTCTGAGGAGCTTCAGGAGCTGGTAGGCCACCCTGGAGAGACTAACAGATAATAAACTCTCAGCCATGCACAGTGTTAGTGGCAGAAAATGCAACTGGGGCTTCCTGAAGGGATTTTTAAACAATATAGAAGGTGACCCCTCATTTCTCATTGGAGATCATCCGGCAGAAATTTGAGCCAGGTAATGCCTGCTCAAATTCAATTATATGTAATTCTGTTTTTTCACTTTTTAGTGCCTAAAACATCAATATATATGCATGTTCTCTTAGGCTTAGAGAATGTGTCATTTTATGTAAAAACAGACATGAGCAAAGGAATTAGGGCCCCTTTATTCAGGAGCTTGCTGATAAAGTCCCTCTTAAAAAGCAATCTTCGAAAGAGCTTAAAATACTGACATTAAACTTGGAGGAAGATGTAGCGTTAAACTAATTAACGCTACAACCTACAAGTGAAGATGTATAAACTTCCCTATTAAACCCATTAAGACTATTCTTAGTAACCTGATTTGAAGGGACTTTAATGTTTCCCTTGATTCCGGTGTTAATCCTTCATCTGGAAAAAGAAATACGCCGGGCACCTGCACAACCTTTGTAAGTGTGCATCAGTGGGGTAACACCTGTTCCCCCTGAATAATCTAGAGCTGGAAGGTTAGCTACATGAAATAAGCTTTTGAAGCTTCTGTTAACATCCACAGCCTTTTTAACACTCCAGGGTTAAAAAAAAAAAAAAATGGTCGTGTATATAAAATATCAGTTAGAACTGACCAGCCTCCAAGGCTGTGTCTCCAAGGCAGATGCCTTTGCCTACGTGGGAAACCTGGAATAATGTTCCAGAGAAGATGGCGCCATGATCAGCAGTCTAACAGAAAGAGTTTCATGGCCAGTCAGATTTTTTAGGCACCCAAGTAATAGAGACTAAACTGGTGAAATTACAACTGCTTTTCTCAATGGCAGGAGCCTGGGGACCAGGTTGGGATACAGGTTCCACCCAGGCTACTGAGAGCACTTGCGGGTGGCCAGAGCCCTGGGAACGAGGCTGGGCTGCTGATGGTGGATCCCTGTGTGGGGTCATCATCCCCCACCCCCTGCAGAGAAGCAAGCAGGCATTCTATTTTGTTAATGTTTGAGCTGAAGTAGCTGATGACAATCAGGAAAGGCTTCCAGGAGGAGGAGGAGGCAGGACCTGAGCTAAGGCTCACGTGCCGGGATGACTTAGAAAAGGAGAAGACATTCTAGGCAGGTCTTAGAAATAATGAGGAAGTCAATTTGAATGAAGCGACTGTTTGGTATTTAAAGCTGATTTGTACTTACGATCAGCTCTGCTTCAATTAAACACACCAACTTTAGCATGATTAGATCTAATTCTAAATCATAAACATTAAAGTCAAATATATATAAATACATGTGTGAATGCATATATAATCAACTGTATATTTGTTTAAAATATTCAATATATTGCACTATACATGCTTATGTACATCCCAAGGTCTGTCTTCTGACTAGCAAGCACTGACTGTTCCAGGACTGATACATATGCCTGTATCTGCAAGATATAGTGACAAAAATATTTTTAGGGTACATATAAGATGAATCTCCATTCCTAATTGGCAATTTGCATCCAGTTTAATCTGCTCAAATTCAACATCCAAATCTGAGCGTTATTAAATGTAATTTAAGTTTCTATGTTTTTTAATACCCGAAGAATCAATATATGCAGATATGTTCTTACCTTTAAACATCGGAAATAAATATATTGTTATATATTGGGGCAGAAAGCCACGGGATTGATGGAGGACCATGAATGCCAAGCTTGGGATCTGAGATCTGATCCTGACGACCTAGGATGTATGGAACCTAAGATTGTCTCTTTAATTTGGGGGCGAGAGGAGGACATTGGCATACTTTCACTCACAGATTAGGTGGGGGACCAGGAGTAGATTTAGGCCAAATGCAGAGAACCAAGAGCTCCTCCTAGCTCCTCTCCATCACTCCTCCTCCTGGTCGAGAGTGGATGGTGACATAGTTATATGGACTGATTGCAAGGATAGTAGCTCCACACTCTTCTTGTGGTTAAGGCCCAGCAGTACCTCCAGAGGTGCTGTAGTCTAGGATAAGATGGTAGAGGCTGGAGTTAAAAATTCCCAGTTGGAACTAAGGCCAGAACAGAATGGTCGTGGAGATTCCTGGAGCAGACACAGCTTGGCCACTTCACTTTCATGCTTTCATTAACGTATGAGCTCAAGTGGCTGATGATAGTCAGGGAAGGCTTCCAGGAGGAGGCAGGAAAAATCAATGGAAGATCCGGAAAAATAAAGCAGGATCTAAGGAAGAAGTGCCATCTGAAACCATAAAAGATATCTTAAACTATTCCAAATCCTGGTTCAGTGTTTGACTCATTATTCTTCTCACCCTTGAGGTCATGCGACTCACTCTAAATTTGTCTCTGCCCTGGAAGCCTTAGGGCGTGGATAGGTATAGTAATCTGACATGAGAAGAAGGCATCCAGGCCCCGAGAGAGGTCCTCTGGGCTCAGAGAGAAACTTGTGACTGACACAAAGATGAAATAGTAGTTATTATTTCTCCTTCTAGAAACACTACTATATTTGATCAAAATTGCCTGTTTAGAGAGCTAATATCTAACAAGGTAGCATGACATAGCTAGCAATTTCCCTTTTCCATACTAAATATCATATATAATCAACAGTGTTAACAGAAAAAAAAAATCATAAAAATCACATTCCATTTTCAGTAAAACCTTTAGAAGAGAGATATACTCTCAGCTTTGAACAATACAGCAGAAGCAACCCAGACAGGAGGCAATGTCCACATAGGCCAATAAAAAAAAAAAATCAAAAATACATTTCAGATGGGCAAAGGGCTCTTCCTGAAGTGACAGACCAACATTTCCTGTTCAGCAAGAACTAAGAGATCTGGAGGAAAGGATGGCGCAGGTCAAGCAGATGCTGAGCAGGAAGCAAACGACGAGAGGAGAAAGAGCGAAGTGGCCTCGGGCCAGCAGGGCTCAGAAAATGCCCACAGAATTGCTCTTCCTATAGCAAGGGGCCTGGAGACAGGGCGAGCACAGCTGAAGAGAGGAACCTTCTTGGGCCTGATCTGTTTCACAGAAACAGAAAAGATGATGACACAGAGCAGCCATTTTAGCAGGAAGCCATCTGTCACTGGTGACACACCGAAGCAGAGTGCTTTTGGATTGTGAAGTCAACAGAGCTAGACACAGGCTCCTCCCCTTCCATCTACAAGACTCCCTTTTGAATAGGTAGACCAGTGAGGTCTAACTGACTCATATACACATGCACACACACGCACATCCATATGAAAAACTGTGAATAGAGAAGCAAGACTTAACCACAGAACACAGAAAAAGGGAAAATGGGAAAATGTGGATCGAGTGTAACACCATGAATTAAAATTAAACAATCACATTTGAAGAAAAAATGGTACACAAGACTCCAGAGAAGAGATGAAGAGACAACAGAGGAGATGGTATGTGAGCATTTAAGTCCCAAAAAAGGAGTACAAAGAAAACCCCAAATCATCATTAAAATGAAGCCAAACTGGAAGAAGCATAAAGGAGAACAGACACTGTGGAAACTCAGTAAGACAGAAGGATGCCAAAAATGAGCGAACACCATGAAGAGGAAATAAAGAAGGGATTACGAAGAATAAGAGAGTAAATCATGGCCACAGAGAAGAGGCAAAGGAATTCCTACATGTGCAAAACTGAAGAAAGAAAACATTGGAACAGGACATATATTTAAAATATAATTCATTAAACTATTCCCAAAATAAAAGAAGAGGTGAATGAACATAGTGAGAAGACACAGCATTAGTCAGGGAAAATCAGCCTAGAATGGTCCATACTGAGAGCTGTCCCAATGAAGTTACTGGATTTTAAAATAAAGAAATATTGACAGAGCAGCAGAAAAGATAGCCAAGTAACTTATGAGAGAAAAAAGAAATAAGGCTGCCCTCAGACTTCGAAACAGCAATATTCGAAGCCAGAATCCAGTAGAACAATGTCTATAAGATAGTCAAGAAAAGAAAATCGAACCAAGGCCTTTATATCCATCTGAGCTACCTTTGAAGAATGAATAATACAGAATAAATAATACAGAAAACCTAACTCCATATAGATTACAAGAGACAAAACGGCAAAGTGATTCAGAAAGGTTGCTAGATATTTTGACTCCAAAATTCCACTTTGGAACTATAATCTATGAAATGCACACACACACATTTGAAGTAACATATGTAGGGCTATCCATTACAGCATTATTTGAAATAGCAAAAGGCTGGAAATAATTCACATGTCCGTGGTTAAATCAATTATAGTACATCCATACGGTAGAAAACTGTACAGCTATTGGATGATATGTAAGGATCTCCAAGATATATTAAGGAAAAAAAATAAAGTGAAGTGCAGAACAGTATGTATCACGTGCAACTATCTGTGTTAAATGGGGAGAAACAATCTGTATTTGTGTTTACTTCTATGTTCATCAAGAACCCCTTCCAGGGTATGCATAAAATCAATAACGGCTTCTGTTTTGTGCAGAGGTAGAAGCTGGAAAGATTGCAGACAAGACTAGGAGGAAGAATTCCTGTATTCCTTTTTGGTTGTGATGTGAATGGATGCCTCTCTTCAAAAAAGTAGTCTGTTTCCTTACCTGTCTGCCCACTAAACCACACGCTCCCTCAGCACAGGACCCTGTGTCCCACTCACTCAGTTGTCCCCTCGGCACTGAGCTCAAGGCCTGAAACAGCAAAGTGGCCAGAGGAGGTTTGCTGAATAAATCAATAAATGAACAAATGAATGAACAAATGCAATGCAAGGCAGTAGCCCCAAAGTGGGAAATACTCCAGTGATACCACCTCAAGAGACCTGTTAGCTGTCTAACTCAGACAGTTTGCACCCATCCATCAGTTCGAATGCCACATGCTAACATTTTTCTTTCCAACCCAAAGGGGAAAAATAATCCCTAAACGCGGGGATTTTTTAATCAACACAGTCTGTGTGCTGTTCCCCATCCTGTCCCATGACCTTGGGCAGGTCTAAATCTAATTCCAGCACTCCCTGAGTCAGGCACTCTGGGGGATGCAGAGATGATTAAGACATAGCCCTGGCCTGGTGCTCGCCCTCTCCTCTCCTTATTTGTAAAAGGAGAACGTTTTCCCTCCACAGAGCTGGTGGAATTTTAATGATGAAGACCTCAGCTGTTTTCTCTTCCTGAATGCTCTTTCCTGGAGAACCAACGCTCGGTTCAAATGTGTCCATCTGTTGAATCCTCTCACCCAGGCAAATTCCACTGACCTCCGGGATGTCCCCAGGGACCCTCTACTTGCAGTTCCACTTTTTTGTGCTATGTCACAACCTGTTGCCCTTCTGGACCCTGAGAGCCAATGCAACAAGGATTCTGCAGCAGTCACATTTGCACTTACCCCTGGTTCTGGCAGAGTGTCTGGTTAAAAGTAGGAGCTGATATGTGTTTGCAGAGGCACAAAGCAAATATGAATACTTTGAGCTAAGTGAAAACACTGTTCCCACCACCATAAACGCACCAAGAATAAACATGACAAACAGGTAACATATAAGAAAGTGGCTGGTGTGTGCCTTTGAGGGTGAGGGGGAGAGTTATAATCAGAGCCAAGACAACTTCCAGCCAAAAGGAGACTGGACGTGGGTGGGGGCAGAGGCAGGGAGAAATAGACGTGTGCTGACTCTATGACGCTGACTAGAGAGACTCACGGTCTCAGTGACATGCCTGAGGGGAGGTCCTATCACCTCTACATTTGAGAACACCAAGGTCTAGAGAGGTTAGGAGTCTTGCCCATTCTCACCTCCAATTTATAAGTCATCGAAATGCCAAATGCGGTATTTAAAGCCAGAGCCAAATGGCTCCAGCCGATGCACCTCACTCCACCCATGCTGATTTGCTTATGGGAAAGATGGCCTCATTCTCTGACCCCAGACATCACACTGACTCCGCAGCTCAAGAAAAGGAATAACCAGAAAGCCTGGCGGCCCTTGAGTTCAGAGTTCCATAGGCTGAAAGCAGACCCACGGGCTTACATATTGGTGCTAGCCCTCCTGCTAACACCTCAGTCAGCCTGGTGGCGGCCAGGGGCCCCTCAGATCTCATTTTCATGTTTCTTTCCACACACCTGGCTTGTCTCAGCACTGGCTTTTCATCCCTGTCTGGATAGTTACCACTAAGTAATTTAGTTTATCTGTGTCTCTGCAAGTTTATTTGGAAACCATGGAACACTGCTTACAAAAAATTAAGCTTCATTTTCTTTAAGCATTCAGCTGACAGTGCAGGCAGGAGGTGGTGATTTGGAAGTAACTGGCTTATGCATATGTAAACATGATGCATTTAGCAAATTATGTAGACTTCACACTTCAGAACATTGAAGAAAACAAAGGTGCCTTGCCAGGAAACTTTAGTGCAATAGAGTCATTCTGAAAGGAAAACTGAATTATCGGTTTGTAGAAGAGTTGAACTCAGATACAAATGGAAAGTAATGGTTCACAACATGGACCACGAGATGGGGCATAAACAGAATTTGAATAGGTCTAATTTTAAGTGGTGTTAAGGCACCTCTAAGGACTTCAAAGAATTATAGCCCATAACATGCCTTGAGATTGAATTCATGGTATAACCTCATCCCTTCAAACTCAATTCCACTGTGACTCCTCAGGCTTCACCGAATTCCCCAGCATGTTTTTCTCCTTGGCACTATAGACAGAATTCTAGGTCTACCTTGATCTCAAAAAACATTGCAATAGTTAAAGCATCCCTGCAAACTATTACATAGCTTTTCCATTCTCCACGAAGACTTGTTGCCTCAGTCCCTTCTAATACATCATCAGCAAGGAACTGTACTGAAAATGGAGTTCTAAGTATCACTTCACAAGGGCATCCTTACGAGCCAGGACTGTGGACTTTAGAACTCATAGATCAGGTTAGAGCATTGGTCTTGAGAGTCTCCAGTCTGCAGATCCCGGGGAGACGGCACTTGTCTGCAGGCATGGTAACCAGGAGGCCTCTAATTCACAGGGCTTACACGGCCAGCTGTTGGCTATCAGAGACAGGTGGCACCAGCACAGCTCAACCTGTGTTACAGTCATCAGTACTAGCACCACTAGTGATAATATATCCCAAGAGCTGCCACATATTAAATACCTACTATTGCCAAGAACCATGCTAGCACTTGGCCAAGCTTTTATTTATTTATTTATTTTTTTCATTTAATTCTGGTGATAATGTGTTAGAGTCATTATTATTATTTCTATCTTACTGATGTGGAAAGTGAAGTTAGGGCGGTTAAGTGACTTTTTTCCTGGCTGCCACTAAGTGCTTATTATATGACAGGTGCTGTATACATAAGCATGATCTCACAGCATCATCACACCCACTCTTTACATCACATTTCTCCATCAAGCTAATAAATGGTGAAGCTGGGAGCCACGTTCAGGTCACAGCCACAGTCACGTCTGTCCTGCTGTGTCCTGCATTCTCATCATTTGGAAAGCGGTTCCCAATGCCAGAAAATGCAGAGGAAAAGCCAGGGAAGGAGCATCTTGGCCATGCAGAAGTCATGCTGGTCTCTGGGACTTGATATGTCCCCTTCCTCCCTAGCTTCTTTCCAAACACAACACAACACAACACAACACAACACA